>NC_040903.2:211271633-211632883 GCF_004126475.2 Phyllostomus discolor | reverse complement strand
GTGTCCGTGCCCCGTCGTGTGCGGTGACGGCCTTCCCGGCGCTAGTGCGCCCAGTAGCGAGGGACAGGTCGCAGTGAGCGCTGGCTGGCATGTTGGTGAATCCAGTTTTAGTTTTCTCATGCCACCTAGTCTTGCATAAAGAAGGTTCTTGCCTTAAAAGTAATATCCTCATGGATAGTCTTTAATTTTGGATCTTTTTTTGGAACAAACCAATTTTACATTCCCTTCATGTTGTTACGCATTCGATTTTGAGACAGCGTGATACTCGCAACTCACTGGTGTAGCGGTAACTTACGTTCGAACAGGATATTAGGGTTTCCATCACGTGTACTGAAAACATTTTAAAAACCAGGATCTGTAGCCTACGGATTTTTTAAAACTATAATAAAAATGATCTTTGGCTAAATACCCAATTTTACTAAAAAAAAAAAAAAAAAAGAAAACCCTCCTACTAGGTAGTTCCACTGATGGAAGTTGTTTGTGGCAAATAGTGTTGCCCTGTAGGCTGTTTCTCTAACAAAGTGAACTTTAGACATATCACACCTAAAATATGCTGCAGATTTTATAATCATCGGTTACTTACTTAAGGAAGCGAAACCCAGCACCTTCCCCCTTCGTCTTCTCACGTGAGTTTCTCACTGTGCTTTCCACAGTGTCGCATGTGCACTCCACCTACCAAAGCTGTGCCCTTCACGCCGTGCAAGTTCATGTTCGCGATCAACTGCCGTGACGTTGATGCATCTGTGACTTAGCTCATTAACTTAGATAACCTAGCTTGTTATTTCCGTCTTTGCAAAAGGAAAAAAAAAAAGACATTTTTAGGCATTTGCCTGAGTTCCTTTAGTTTGACCGGTAGGCACTCTCCACTTAAATACCTCAGTTCTCCTTTCCTTTGGCACGCGCTCCCCTGTTTGGTGCTATGTCTGTGTGTTATGCTTGAAGTTTTCATTTTTTTTGCACTGTACCTACGATACCTCTTAATTTACCTGTATAAAAGCTGTGGGTCAGTCCCACGCGCCCACCAGCACACCAGTAGAGGTTTGCCGCAGTGTGCCCGTTACTTACGCTTGAAGGTGAAGGGCGCGGAGCAGAGGTCCCGAACCTGAGGCTCCGTGCGGCTGAGTCCTGTGCTCCTCGCTCTGCCCGCACCCCCGCCCCAGGGGAGCCCCTCTGCACGTCCGCCCACCGAGGAGACCTCAGTGCAGGGGGCTGCGGAGCACCCCCCCCCCCCCGCCCCGGCGCGTGCCGTCTCCCGCCTCACGCTTCCATCGGAGGGGGCTGAGTTACTCGATGAGTTTCCGAGGATATTAGTTTGGGTGGGCTTATTTTTAAAATACTGAATTCTGATTTGGCAACATAGATTTCTTTTCTGTTCTTTTTTAAATATCTCAACATAAGATCTCCTGGCAAGTTAAAACCAAGCAATTCTTGAATAACATAACTAAGTTTGTACAGTGAGTAAGGCTGGGTGTGGATTTTACTCGTGAGGGGGATGTGTGATGAGGTTCCGTCACACGTCTCCGAGTAACGCATGAACTACCTGCCGCCAGGAGCCTGGGGCTCGGCACCGCGCCTGACGCACTGGCCCCAGGGTGGAGGGGCTCCCGCCTCCTGGCACCCAAACCAGACTGTCCCGCAGTTACAGTTCCCGTTGGGAGAAAAATGCCTCAATATATTTTGTAACCTTAAGAAGAGTATTTTTTGTTAATGCTAAAAAGTTCAGACTTCGATATGATTAGGTCATACATTCTCAGGGGTTCAAATTTCCCACTACCATTCAAAATGTTTTATCGACAGCAAACTTAAGTTACTTCTTTCTCTTTTCTCTCGCTCTCATCCCCCCGTTCTCCGCCCCTCTCTCCCTCCCTCCCTCTCTTCCCCCTCTCTGTCTCTCTTTTTGCTGGAGAAAAGTAGCTGATTTTAATTTGTGGCTCACACTTCGAAGCACCCTCTGATCCCCTGGTGACTAGGTTAAAAATGAGAAGCTACGAGTTAGATCTATGAAATGGTTATGAACGCTTTTGTGCTGCTGACTTGAATGCTGTAAAGACTTCCCCAGTTTAGCTTGTTGAAATGTTTTGTGTCCATTAATTAAGGGAAGAAAAAATCACTCTGTGTCGCCCCACTGTCCGACTGTGTGTGTCATCCCTTGTCCTGTGACTGCGACGCGCGACTGAATGTAACACGGAAGTCCCACCCGCGCACGGGCTGTCCTCGTGCGCCCGGCGCCCCCGGACGGGGCTGGCGCAGCCTGTCTCGAAACGCAACCCCTGGAACTCCTCGTGGTGACCGTGTGGAGGGCGGCTGGCTTGGACCTTCCTTGTAAATGTTTCTGGTTTCTTTTGTGATGTACCTTCCGCGGTCCTAACTATGCTGCGTTCCGCATTGTAATGGCTCCCCACCCCTCTGTTCATGTAGCACAGATGAGCATTGCACTTGGTACCACGCTTTACCTCATTTCAAGGAAGAGAGAGGCTCCGCTGAGAGGAAGGATGGGGTTTGGCCTCGCTGCTGTTTTGATTTGCCGAATCTGAAAAAGGATGGTTGTAATGCTTGCGATGTGTCCTGTACTTGCACAACTTAAATGGATCATTTTTGTCTGTGGCATTTTTACTGTTTGTGAAAGTATGACAGAGATGTGTTACCTGAACTCTTAATTATGTTTTAAAGTTGTTTGTTACTTTTTTTCTTTTACATTATGTGAAGTGATTAAATTTAGAATGACCTCTAACACTCCTGTAATTACCTTTTAAAATACTAATATTGTTATTTTCTTAATGATAGCTTATCCTCAGACGGATTCAAATTACCCTGCCTAGGTGGCAGGAGACCTGAGGCCGCCCTGGTCCTGTTGGTTCAGCTCGTGCACGCAGCCGCTCGCCCGGTGGCCCGCTCCTGCGGCTGCTGCCTGCCACCTGCCACCGGGCGGCGGCTGCGGAGGGCGGAGGCCAGTCCCCGCCCAGACCCAGGCCCAGACCCGCGGCAGCCGGTCTTGAAGCCCAGCGCATTTAAAACTCTACGTCTTGCCCTGTTAGAGCATCTGATTCTCTCACACAAAACTTAAGCCACCAAACTGACGCCGTGGTGTTTTACTTAAACCGCGTCTGAACCGACGGCGAGCTCCTCCCCGGCCCGTGCTCCCCGCCGAGCGGTCCCTGTCGTGTCTGTGGCCACACGGCTCCTCCGTCCCGCTCAGCCAGGTGTGCCCTTCCCACCTCCGAGTCCCTTTCAGGAATTCGGTTGTTTCCCAGTACGTGTCTTTATTTTATATTGTACATGCAAAGTTTTCAAGACGTGTTGAAGACCAAGAACACGAAAGTGGTTTTAACAGTTGTTGGAGACGCCAGTAGCCCTGGCCAGGGGATTTGCTTTGAGACTATTGCGTTTTCCCACTGGCAGTGAAAAGGATCTTGCGAAACTAACTTGTAAATATAGTTTAATCATTAATTCCTTTTGTTCCAGTCTGTTTTTGTTTGGACATCAACCACAGACGATTTCAGTTTTGTAGCTGTGTTCAGAACTCACCGCGGCAGCAGGCAGCAGGTGACGCAGCAGAACTGCCAAGGCGAACAGGAAGGAACGCCGCTGGCTTTCCTGCTGTACATAGAGCGAGGGAAGGCGACTCAGCTCAAGTACAGCTCACGTGTGCCCTGACTGACAGCGAAGTGTCTGCCGTCACGTGCTGCAGGTGTTCCTGAGGAGCGCGGCAGCGGGACTCACTCGTGCCGCGGTCCGCACCTTATGGGTCAGTTCCCTTCAGCTCCTCGTTTCTTTTTTGATAATTGTAGCTGAGTAAATCCCCAATAAAGCTATGGTCTGTTCATGTTCACCCTGCGTCCTGTTTTCTTCTTTTCTCAGTTCGGTCGGCTCAGGCGGGTGGTAGCTCAAGGAGTCGTAGCAGAAGGGATCGTCAGAATGTTTTGACTCCACGGTCCTGTGAAAACGCCTATTTTAATGCGATGAAACTTTGTTTACCGAGTTCTGCTTCACAGCCACTCGCAGCGTGGAACACGGGAACAATTGTCTTTTTCTTCTCACGATTTGAATAATCCCAGCATGTTTTCCTGCAGCTCCGCCACACCGCCTGACGCGTTCCAGCCCCGGGGTACTCGTGATGGATTGGACACATTGCTCGAGAGGAGTGGGTTATTCTGGAACCGAGTGGGCAGAGTGTCCCGCTCCCAGGCCTGCAGGCCCACTTCCACGTCGTGGGCTAAGAAAGAATTTTATTATTTCAAGCCTCGACCCAGCCTTTCTGTAACCGCAGTAACTGGCACTAGTAGAAATAACTTGGCCGTAGGAACGAGATGGTAAATGCTAAGTTTCTTAGAACAAGGAGAAGGTTTCAGTTTCCCTTTGTAAGAGTTTAAATTAATCCCTTCCTTTCCCCTCCCTCTCCGTTCCCTCACTGGAGGAGGAGACTCGAGTGCATTTCGGTCCTGAGGCATTGGGTCAAGGGCTACGTGCATGCTTGCGTGCCTGCCTGCATGTGTGCCTGCGTGCGTGTGTGGGTGTTACCGCCCAGGATCCCCCGGACGGGGAAGGCCAAGCCTCGGCCACTAAGGCTCCTTCCTGCCGCCCCTCGACTGTGTCCCTCGGCCAGCAGGGAGCACACAGCCAGCCCAGGCATATCAGCTTGCAGATCGGGATGGGCGTGGAGAGAATCCAGATGGAAGTGAGCATTTTTTCCCCCTGTGCAGCTCCGTGACCTTGGTGCACGTTTAGACAGAACGGTAGACACTGACCCAGCTGGCGCAGCAGCCGGTCGGGCTGTGGTCTTGGGCCAACAATGCTTGGAGCTGGGGGTGCCCCTGGGTGGGTATGCGGGCTGGGCTGGAGTGGGCTTCCCAGCTTGCCCGCCAGGCATGGCGTGACCCACTCACTCTGCCGTCTGTTTCCTTTTGTGGTGGAACAGGGAACTTACCACGTTAGCCATTTGTGAGCATATAGTTCAGTGGCACTAAGTTCATTAACATTGTTACGTGACCACCACCACCATTGATTTCCAGCGCTTTTTCTTTTTTCTGTTTTTAGATTTTATTCATTTATTTTTAGAGAGGGAAGGGAGAGAGACAGAGAAACATCAATGTGGGGTTGCTGGGGATGGTGGCCTGCAACCCAGGCATGTACCCTGACTGGGAATCGAACCTGCGATGCTTTGGTTCGCAGCCCGCGCTCAATCCACTGAGCTACACCAGCCAGGGCGATTTCCAGCACTTTTTCTTGATCTCAAACCGGAACTGTCCCCGTGAAACGCCAGCTTCCCCTCCCCTCACCCTCAGCCCCTGGCCGCCACCGTTGTACTTTCTGACTCTGAGCCTGGCTGTGCTAGGTCCGTCCTCTGCCAGGATCAGACCGTATGTGCCTTCCGGTGTCTGGCGTCTTTATTTCCCTCTGCATCGTAAGTGAATCTTCAAGGCCCATGCCTGCTGTGCTGTGTCACCAATTCCTTTCCCAGGCCGAGGGATAGTTTGTAGACTTTGCCTGTGCATCTGCTGGCGCTGGGCTGCTGCCCCGTTCGGCCGTGTGAATGGTGCTGCTGCAAGTGTCTGCATGCACACACGCCTGGATCCCTGCGCCCAGTTCTTCAGTGTACGCGCCCGGAAGTGCGGCTGCTAAATCACATGGTCATTCCACGCGTACTATTCTGAGAAACCTCCGTGCTGGTTAACTCCGGGGCTGCACCATGCGACATTCTTGCCAGCAGCGCACAAGGGTTTCCGTCCCTCCTCATCCTCACCCACACTTGTTTCCTTGTTGGTTGCTGGTTTTGGCGACAGCTGTGCTAATGGCGTGAGTTGGCGTCTTACTGTGGTTTTGATTTGGATCTCCCTGCCGAACAGTGATGCTGAGCGTTTTTTTCCAGGTGCTTATTGGCCATGAGTATGTGTTCGGAGAAACATCTATTCAAGTCCTTCCTCCATTTTTGAATTGGGTGGTTCATTTTTTGTTGAGTTTTAGGAGTTCTTTATATATCCTGGATAATAAACTCTTACTAGATTTTCTCCCAGTCTGTGGGTTGTCTTTTTTTTTTTTACTCCCTTGAAAATTCTCTCTTGAAAAATGTTGAATTGCAAGACCCACTGCTGTGGCTAGGCCTGCGAAAGCATTGTCACGTGCCCACTGCCTGAGCACGTGCCAGGTGCCCGGGCTGCGCCGGAGTTTGATGGGTTTATGCTGTTTACTCCTCCCCACAGTGGCAAAAATGGCTCTGTTTGGAGGGAAATGAAAGCACAGAGGTTGAACCTGAGAACTGCAGGCCGACCCCCTGGATCCCAGCACCGTTACTTGGGGCAAGTTCATTGCTCCCTCTCAGCCCCACGTCCTGGCCTGCGGCGTGAGAAGCAGCCATTCGGGTCAGGCAGAGTTCACGTAAGACGCTGGGCATAGTACCCAGCATACCATAAGCCCATCGCTGAATGCTGATTGTCCCTGCGACCCCCATTTTACAGATGGGAACAAGGAGGCCCAGAGAAGTGAAGTAACTTGAGTGAAGTCACAGTAATGAGTCAGGGCCTTGAACCCATGTCTGCCTAAATCAAGAGATGCTTAGCCATCACTCAACAATTCTCCACCTCGTGGATCTTTTGAGATGAAAGAGGCATTAAGATATGTGGCTGTACGTGCACATGTGCTGCATGTATTTCCTGCGGAGAAGGGGACTGGAGGCTGACCCGTGAGCAGGGTCGGCAGCAGTCTCGGGGTTTCTGTTCCTTTGTTTTCAAGGTGACCCGCCAGCTTGTTTTTTTCAAACGGGGCCGAGAGTCAGGTCTGCGTTCGAGAGCCAGGCTCAGAACCTGCCGTGGTGACCCCGCTGCCCGGCTCACAGGAGCCCGAGGAATGGGCGCCCGCCCAGTGGCCACTGAGGGGCCGCGCACGGGGCCGGTCTTGAGAAAAGCCATCAGTTCCCGCGTTTCACACAACGCTCAGCCAGGTGCGGTGAGAAGCGAGCCTCTGCTCCAGCTTCCGCTTTCCCACCTGCATTTGCATCCCCGTGTTTTCAGAATGCAAAGTGCCCTCAGGAAAGCCACTCCTGTTGTGCTGTGAGGTGTCACTAGCAGTGTCACCGGGCTGGAGTAGAGCCAGGGCTTCGGTTCCAGTGTGTGACACACACACACACACACACACACACAAAAAACACCTCGCAGCAGAAGTGCGGCCCCTGGTGGCATTTTGCCCTTCGACCTTGTGACCACCCCCAGTTTCTCCCGGTTGGGGGAGGAGGGCGGCAGAGGTTGGTACAGGTGTGCCCGAGGATCTAACCAGGAGTGTAAATCAGATGGTGAAGGGTGACTAGGGTGCTGTGTTCACCCTGAACACTTTTTCTAGCTTTTTTGGAAATCATTTTTGATGAGCTGCTTATTATCCTGGACGGTACCCCCACCTTTTGGCTTTGAACATTGTCTTTCATTTGTAAGACTTCCCACCCTCCCCCCCCCCCGCTGGAGCAGCTTCCAGGGATGTTGAACACACATGACGCGGCACAGAGGGGTTCCCTGGTGACCTGAGTTTGGGGGGGCGTGGTTAAACAAAGTCAGAGGGGGCCATTCTGGGGCTTCTCAGGCTCTTGGCTGTGCCTTGGGGCTGGTAGGGAGGGCTGCGTCTCCCAGACTGGTCAGACACAGGCCTTCACGGTGGGTCTTGTGAGACCAGCGTCCAAGCAGCACACCTGAGGACATGCCCTGCCAAGGACCCTGGAGGCAACGGGAGCTCAGCCAGCCAGCCCGAGGTCACGTGGGAAGCTGACCAGCGCTCCCTGCAGTCAGTGGGCTGGAAGGGAAGGCTAAAGCTCTCTAATCCCTGGGTCACTCCGGCTCCCCGTTCATGGTGAGTGAGTCTAGGTCCCGTGGTTCTGGCTGAACTTGGCTTGCAACAAGGACTCATAAAGCCACTAAAATGTATGTTTTACGTCAAAATGGGTTTGGTGTGCATGTCCACGTGCTGGACCCTGGCAGTCCCAGAGCAGGACACGACTCACGGAGCCGGCCTCCCTCAGAGGGTCGAAAGCCATTGTTTCCCCAGTGACCCCAAGTCTGTGGTTTGTAGGGAGGCCTTTCTGGGTGCTGTCGCCTCTGCCCAAATGCCCTTGGGACACCTCTACTCAAGTAACACCATTCTTCCCCGCAGAGCTGCCTGGATGCGGAAGTCCCCAGCAAACGTCCTCCAGTCCCCAGCCCTGCCCTCGGCCTGGGTCCCCACCACACACTCCCAGCCCCTTCTCCCAGCACCTCGCCTTCCTGTCGCCACTTCTGCCCGTCCCCTAGCTGCCGGGCTGCACAGGGACTGTTCCAAGCACACACCTGCACGTTCCAGGTCCCCAGTGCTGCTGCTGTGCTGCCCTCTCTGCTGTGTGCAGGTGCGAGTTCAGTGTTCAGGAGTGTTCAGGAGACGGCGGAGGCAGAAGATCAGGAGGGGAGGGTGGGGGGCGGGGGTGGCTGCTAGCAGAGGAGAGGGAGCCTCTGCTCTTTACAGCCAAGGGGAATGGGACCCGGGCCCCTCCGCAAAGTGTGTCACAGCCTCAGGTGTCAGCCGGCCGGTCTGACACCATTGCTACAGGTAGAGAGACATCTGGAAGGTAGAGAGACATCTGTGTTGCCCAGAGATTGGGTTGGAACGGACACTGTGAACCTTGCAGCTGATCTCCTCCTTGTTCGCTTTGACTGCCGGGCGACTCGGACCAGGTTTCTAGCAGATGTCTAGTTCTCTGTTCACTCGATATTTATGAAGCGCCTTCTGAGTCCGGGCACGGAGCAGCGAGTACATGCAGTTCTGGCCCTCGTAACGGGCGGCTGCATCTGGAGTGGGTCTGGGTGGGGAGGACCGGCCGCAGCCCCAGCAGCGGGCAGTTGTTTGCTGGAAATAAAAGCCTGTGTTTGCATCCGCTCCCTCCTTCCTGATTCTCCATCCTCCTGTGTTGTTACGTCATCTGTACACTCACCGTTGTCACGGGTGGTTTTGGGGACAAGATGCACTGTATCAAACATTGATATGCCTAGTCCAAAATACATTTCCACAGCAGCTACTGAGGGGCGGACGGGAGCTGGCCTGGGGGAGGAAGGGGTCCCCAAGGAGGCAGGCAGCATTCCCTAGCCACAGCCCTGAGCCTTTGCTGCCAAGTCCCCGTGGGCCACCGAGGTACGTGGGCACCGCCACAGCGCACGCGCTGTTTTTGCAAAGGCAAGGGAGACGACAGCCAGCAAGGCTCCTCGTGCGACAGGGGGCATTGTGCTCTCAGTTTCGTCACACTGAGAGCTCAGGCTTGCGTGTGGGCAGACACCGTGGGACACAAGTTGCTTTTATGGGAAAGTGTGTTTGAGCTGGGAGTTCTTTTAAGAGCTGTAAGGCCACTTTGGGTTTTGTTGGGTGGGTAGTTATTTTTGCTTGTATTTACCTATTTAGGAATAAAGGGCTGAATCAGTCCTCTTAACGAGCCAGAATTCTAACTTGAGGTTATGTTTATAAATAGAACATCCAGGCTTTCCAGAACGCAAACTCACTGAAACCAGTTTTGTTGACAAAGGGGAGGCACTGTCAACCAGTGGGTGAGCATTTTTAGGCAGCTGGGATTCTGGAGTGGCAGACATGCCCCCAGGGCCACTCAAGTTTAACCCGCCTGTGCCCGGCTCCCCTAGGGCCGGGCGCCTGCACCCGAGGGGAGCCTCGCCCCACCCACTACCTCTGGCCTCTTGGTCGGTCTCCTTGTCTATACAGTGAAGGAGGGGGCTCACGGGATGTACTAGCAGTCGATAATCTCAAAGCCACAGAAATCTGATTTATGAATGCAGGGATAGATTTGAATCATGGCTGGTCAAGACTGCGAATTGCTAGAGGCCAAGGTCATGTTCATGACCTTTTGCTCAATATGTATGCATTCCTCCACAAGCATGACCCAGCATTGTTTGTGGCTGGGTCCGCCCCCCTAGCCCCCGGGTGCCATGGGGTCAGTAGGAACCAGTCTGATGGACAAGTCTTACCATCCAGTGGTGGAGGGGGCGTTGGGGAAACAAGCATTAAATAAAGCTGATAATTTTAGGGAGTGATACTTGCTAGGAAGACAGTGAGACAGGGCAGGGTAGTCGAGTGACTGGTAGGGTGGTGTGGCCAAGTTCAAACAACCTGTACTGAGTCCCTGCTGCTCTGCTCACGTCCGCTGAACGTCACAGAAGAGTCGCGCTCCTGGCGTTTCCGCTTCAGAGATGACTCAGGATCCGCAGGGAGACGGAAGACACAGCAGCGCCTTACGTGATGGTGGGGACAACTGACCAAGGAATGGTGTGCCTCTGACCAAGGAATTTCAGTCCTGTGTCCCCTCCGATAAAGGGCTGGCCAGGGCGTAGGAGGAAAAGGCTGGAGGGTTAGGGGGACATTTCCTGCTGGGTTTGAGGGGTGAGCGGGCGTCCTGGCCATGGTAGTCGGTCTGGGGCGCCGTGGCCATCGGCAGTCTGTTCCCGGACGACGTTACTCTGGGGACGATGGGTCCAGGGAGGCCCCCCCTTGGGACTTGCCTTTGCCCATGTCGTCAAGTCCTGCATGAGGGATCATTGAAGGTAAGCCATCACGATAAATCCTCAAAATTAACTCTCCCATTTCAATCCAAATACACAGTTTCAGGGTGGACAGTGATGCCCCTGCAAACACCCTAAGAGCGGCTGTGTTTTTCTGCGCTGCAGTTTCAAACCTGTATCTCCTTAAGCAGCTCTCCTCCTCTCTGAGTCTCGGGTTGCTCACGCATGAGATGGGGCCTGAACCAGACCCGTGACTCTGAGCTAGAGTCACAGCAAAATCAGAACCCCGGGCGAGCCCGGGTGTCTGTGCAGTTTTACAAAGCTGCCCAGGTGACGTTAACATTAACGTGCGGCGAGGCGAGGAAACAAGGAGGTGGGAACAGGGTCTCCCACGGGGCTCTGCAGAGGCTGATGGGGCCGGGAAGCGGGGGCGGTCTGCGGGGCTGGGCCTCCTCCCTCCGCCAGAGAGCTCTTCCCATGTTGTTGGCTCTGCTTGTTGAGCTTTCTTAGCACATTGTGTTGGAAGAAAGGGCTCGACTGTCAAAAATTGACGTTTGAGCCCTGGCTCGTGTGGCTCAGTGGATTGAGCGCGGGCTGCGAACCCAAGTGTCGTAGGTTCGATTCCCAGTCAGGGCACATGCCTGGGTTGCAGGCCACGGCCCCCAGCAACCTCTCTCTCTTTCTCTCTCTCTCTCTCTCTCCCTCCCTCCCTTCTCTCTCTAAAAAAATAAATAAGTAAATAAATCTTTAAAAAATGAATATTTAAAATTTAAAAAAAATTGGCGTTTGAAAATCACCGGTACAGAAGCCTGTTAGGGACTCCCCGTCTGTGGCTCCCTGTGGTAGGGCTCCACCCCAGCCCACCCCGACCCTACCCCACCCCCACCCCGGTGATCTGGGTCGGTACCATTTCTGTCCTCAGAGCAGCTGCAGCCCCCGCCCCCCCAGGTCTGGCCACCTTTCCCAGCCCGGCGAGCTAATCCCCCCGTGTGGCTACGCAGCACTACAATGAGGGGTTTGATTGCCTCCTTGTGAGTTACTGCCGAGTGCCCTGGTGAAGGGTTGAAGGTATTTGAGATCCTTTGGGATCCGATGCAAGATATTACTAAACGAGACTCCATTTAATAGGTGATAAATCTTGATATTGCAAGTTTAATATAGTTTGATGGTTGTAAATCCAGTGAATCTGCGGTAGGAATTTGCTGTGTGTTGCGTTTATGAAATATTTAGTCAGGTGTTTTTAAAGGTACGACTTTTCTCATAAGGCACTAACTTTTATGGGCTTAACAAGAGAATTTCGTGCTGGTGTCAGTGTGCTGCTGTTTGTGGGCCTTTGAAATGAAAAAAAGGAAGCTGTTTTGTAGCGGGATTTTTTTTTGTATTATAAGAAAGCTCTTTGGCAATATTCACAGTAATAGTCAAATCAAGAAATAGATTTTAGTACCTTTAAGAATATATTTTAGAATAAGCAACTTAAGAGTAAGCTTGTATTTGATGTTTAGGCTGTAAACATGAGGATGAGGTACGTGCATGGGCTGACATGTGGCCAAGGGCGGAAGTTGGGGCAGGTCCACTAGGTTGGTGGCCAGGCTCTCGTTACTGGCCACGTGTGTTTGTTTCAAATCTCCGTGTAACAAACTCGCGTAAGTCTGACGGCTCAAAACCACATGCCCTCACTCCCTCACGGCTCTTGTGGCTCAGGAGTCTGGGCACAGCTCCGCAGGGCCTTCCGCCCGGGGGCTGGCGGGCTGTCGCTGAGGTCTCACCTGGCTGAGGTCTCACCTGGGCTGAGGTCTCACCTGGGCTCCAGAGCCTTCCAAGCTCCTGTGGTTGTCGGCCCAATTCACTGCCTTGAAGATGCAGAACCCCGGGCCGCCTTGCTTTTTGGGGGCCAGCAGGACGGCTGCGTTCCCACTTCCGTCTCTCTTTTCGGGGGAGGCCTGGCCCCTTTTTAGCAGGTTCACCTCAGTAGGTTGGGCCCACCTGGGATAATACTAATTTTGTGTAATTCAAGGTCAACTGATTAGGGACCTTAATTACATCTGTGAAATCCTTTCACCTTTGCCCTGTTACATGACCAGGGCAGTGACATCCTGCCCGAGTCTCAGGTCCCGCCCACCCCCAAGGGGAGGCTGTTATACAATATACAGGGCACACACACCAAGGGGTGGGGGTCTCGGGGGCCATCTCAGCCGTCACACTACGGCTGTGACCTTCCACAAGGCTCTGCTCATCTCGGAGCTTTCCTTTCTCCAGCTGCCATGCAGCGACGGCAGTCCCTACCTGTCGTGGAGGTTGCCGTGGGCCTCGAGAGACTGTGGGGAAGCCCCGGGTGCAGTGGGCCGCGTGGGCAGGGCAGGCAGGGAGTCCCTGAGTGGGCGAAGGTGTGGGGAGCGCTACTGACCTCGCAGCTCCCCTTCGGGCCGCAGGGCCCACCTGAGCACCCGAGCGGACGTGAGAAGGAAGACACGCAGACACCCTTCCCTTCCTTCCCCTCCATCGGTGGCCCAGACGGGCACCGGCACCGCTCCTGTCGGCGTCCACTCTTCACAGCAGTTGCCTTTTCAGACCCGCACACGCTGAACAGTGGCCGCGGACACGCTTGTTGAGGGGCGATTAGCAATGAACGCAGCGTCCCGTGCTTGCTCGACTCGGATGTCCTCCCAGCCACGCGCTGGGACAGAAAGACGCCCTGCTCGGGGTCTCTGCGACCCTCCGTGAGTGGCAGCGCTGGGGGAGACACGCCCCCTCCTTCCCGGTGCGCCCCCCGCCCAGTGGTCCCCCCGATCACCTTCCCTTTCACAGTCGGTGCAGAGCCCGGCTGGACTGGGAGAGCAGAAGACGGACCGTGGGCGCCCGCTGCCGCGGGTCGCCGGTGGGCTATCAGCCAAGCCGTCTCTGGAGCACAGATAACGGCTCTGGCCGCCCGTTGTGCCCGAAGGCGCCCCCCCGCACGGCCGTAATTACAAACGCAGGGAAATGGAGGGAAAATCCATCTTATTTAAAAGTGTTTTAGTGTCAGCAAACACGCTGCGATGCCATTAGGAAAGTTTTTGTTAAGGACACATTCGACTTGAGGTTTTTAATTTGTTTGAAGTGTTTTGCTAAAACAGAATTATGTTGGAGTTTACATAAAAGTAGAGAATGACATGAAAAGTTTTAACTTAAGCAGCAAAATATAAAGGCTAATCTTATTTAAAAGTAATATGTATGTCTTGATTGAGTGCCCAGATCCTCTCAACTGGGACTTTTTAGTGGAATCGGGTCTGAGCTGTTACACTGAGTTAGACCGAGAAAGGGTTTCCTGAGCTTATATTGCCAGACCTGGAATACTCTTGTGGCTGCATTTAATAAAGAAACGAAAGTCTTGAGTAAGGGGATATGATTTTTTATGACAGAAGGAATGCAAATAACTTTTAGTCTCATTGCCTTCGCTGGGTTTGGTTTGATTTGATGGCGTTTAATAATGACTTATAACCTGTGCTGACAATATGCAGGCCCGCACAACGTCATTTCACTCATTTATTCTGTGCGCTGTAAAAACAAAGAGATGGCAAATAAATATATGGAATGTTCATTGTTTGTCAGAGGGCCCAAGCCAAGAGTTTTCAGTGACCTTTTAAAATATGGTCCCAGGCTAGTACTAAAATGTCTGTCACTCAACACAAACACTTGCATGCTTTGACTCTTTAACCCACGCATCTTGCGTTTCTCCCCTTCAAATGGGTGTATGAATTTCCAATCAGCTGCCCCGATTTAGGTTTTTGCATCGGAGGATTACTGTAAATTGCGGCCTGACAATTACAATACGCAGGGCACCGGCGAGTTATTAATGGGCTCGCCTACTGATGGCCTTTCAGCGCTGCCTCGGCCCTGCTGAGGCTCAGCCTAATTAGATCCAGGGGCAGGGGCCCCTGAGGAGGAGGTGAGTGGGGCGAAGGGGGGGGTCCCCGAGACCCTTCCCCCCGCCCCCCCGCAGAGGAAGATATCAATTGATTATGTATGGCTCCTGTCCGCCATGTCGGATCTCTAATGACTTGTATTGGCTTAAGGAGCTCTGGCTGATTTGACAGCGTCAAGCTCAGCTGACAAAGACCAGCAGGTGACTTTAATTGAGGACTTCGATGGCAAGAGGTTTTATGCAAGACAGAGCAACAGTTCAACAGACACAAAAGAGGCCTGTAAAAAAAAAAAAAAGTCTGTAGCCAGGCTCGAATGGGACTGGGACCAGGCCTGGAGTTAGCTACTTTCCTTTCGTTCAGTTTATACTTTTTTTTTTCCGCCCCTCCAGTGGTGGGATCAGGAAGGGAGACCCCCTAGCCTCCCCCATCCCCGCCCCTGGAAATTCTGCAGCCGTCTCTCCTCTCTTGGGTTTCAATATTTATCTTTAGGGATAAATTATGTCCAGGCATAAATTATGTTTGACACATCTCGATGCTGGGGGAAAAAATTAAATTTTTCACTGCTCTGAAAAACATTCCCCAGAACATATCACGCTCCGAGGGCGTCCTGAAAGGGCTGAGCGTGCTGTTTAGTTTTACAGAATTAAATGGATGGTCTGTCTGCAGCATCGGAAGGCGGAGGATAATGATCAGTGAGTGAATGAATGAAAAAAACAAAAAACCCGACGGCTGATAGGATCGCAGACTCGGAGACCTGGGAAAGGAGGGGAGAGGGCGGGCCGAGCTGGGTCCGGCTGGAAGGCCACTCACTGGTGGGGTCAGCGAGAAAACGCTCCGGGAGCCGCCTTGCTGTGTTGCAGGGCTGGGCCGGCCGAAGGCGTTGGGTCATCCGGGAGGCCGTGCGGCCGACATTTGCCAGTGGCCTCTGGTGCGCGCTCCACTTCAGGGGCTCAGAGGGGCTGTCCCTGCCTTTTTGGACACTACATGAGCGGTTCATCGTGACCCCGTCCCACCAACTCCACATCCTATCTATCCAACCAGGCGCCCTGCACTTGGCCTCACCCGACCCCCTGCCAAGCGTTTTCATGCTCCCAGCCTTGGCCTGGGCTACTTTCTCTGCCCGAAGTTCTCTTCCTCCTCCCTCCTCTTCATCTCGCCAAGTCTTGTTCACCTTTCATGGCACAGTTTGGTCACCTCCTCCAGGAAGCTTTCCGGGCCCTCCCTTGCCCTCCCCCCACCCCCCATCCTGACTCCGGAGCCCACAGTCCTGCCCACTGTGCTGTGTCACCGCCCACAAAGGGGTGGAGACTCTCAACACCGCAGCTGATGGCCGGAACGAAAGGTGCACGTCAGGAAAGGTACCGAAGGAGTCCTCCCAGAGCTGGGGAGAAGGGAGAGGTGAATTCTGGGGAGGTGGGTGGGAGCAGAATCCGGGGACACTTAGAAGGGAGGTGGACCCTGAGCCTGGGCAGCACTCTCGTGCAGTGGTGGTGGTGGGGTGTTCTGGGTAGAGCTTGGACTCCGGAGGTCAGTGGTCCAGTGCCAGATAGTTCAAGGGCAGAATGTTGTCCTCCAGGACTCCCGCTCGGAAGACCCCAGGGTGCGTTCAGGGTGCGAACGGCCTAGCTTGGCCTGCAAGTTATGAACAGGTTGGCAGATGCCCTTAAGGCCCCAAACAAGCAAATTCACACAGTCAGGCTGCCCTGCCTGTCGTGGCTCCCACTGTTGTGGCTCCCACTGTCATGGGTTCCACTGGGGTGGCCTCAGCCTCCCGCCTCTGCTCTGCCAAACAGCCTTCTCCCCCCACCCGGCCCTCCTCTGGGAAGCCCTCCTGGGTTCCAGGTCTGGGTGGAACCGACAGTTTCCTCGAGCGCCTGTCTAGCACGTGTGTTCAGCCTCGTTCATTGCGTTCCTGGAGCCCCACGGCGAGCTGCTTGGGGGCTGGAGTCAGAGTCACCTCTGTGTCCCCTGGGGTGGCCGGGCTCTGTCTGTGATTGGATGAAGGGGGAAGCCCAGAGGAAGAGCTGGTCCCAAAGGGCTTTCTCCATCTTCCGGTTTTGGAAGTCGCTTGATCTGTTGTTTTAAAACATACAACTTGGGCCCTGGCTGGCGTAGCTCAGTGGATCGAGCACGGGCTGCGAACCAAAGCATCGCAGGTTCTATTCCCAGTCAGGGCACATGCCTGGGTTGCAGGCCACGGCCCCCAGCAACCACACATTGATGTTTCTCTCTCTCTTTCTCTCTCCTTACCCTCTCTAAAAATAAATAAATAAAATCTTAAGAAAGAAAAAGAAGGAATTTTCTTAAAAAAAGAAAAACATACAACTTGGGACTCTTTTGTGATTATTTGTCTCTGGGGAATCTTTCTTAAGTACCTCGGCCTTGTGACTGCGGTGGTCCCATCTGGTTGCTGAGCATCGCTGGAGGCCCGGGCTCTGGGGGGGTTGGTGGCTCCTGCCATGGAGGTGACTCCTGCCGTGGAGGTGACCCGCTCCGGGGGCGGGGGAGGTGGCACAGAGGCAAACAGCAGTATGGCGAGAAGAAACCCGCACTCGGGCCAGGGAGGGAGGGTGGGATGGAGATGGCGACATCCCGGATCTTGTCTGAGAGGAAGGAGGTGAGGACTCTGTGCGTGCCATTCCTGGTGCCGGGGGTGGGCACAGTCTGAGCCCCTGCAGTGCAAGGACCATCAGAAGTTGTCCTAGTCTCCCTCGGGGCCTGGTCCAGAGCCTGACACAGGAGGTTTCCAATACATACAGAATGCATGCACGCGGGAGTGAGTGCTGAGTGTGCGGGGTGGGTCCTGGATCTGCCCGCCAGCCCTGAGTGTTAGCCCCAGCCCTGAGTGTTAGCCCCACCCCTGAGTGTTAGCCCCAGCCCTGAGTGTTAGCCCCAGCCCAGTTCCCCCCGGGGCCACACGCTCTCCCGAAACCCAGCCTGTGTGGTGGACCCATTGTCCCCTGGGTTTCTCTACCAGGTTGCTGGATGACCTGCTTCTCTCTTTCTCTAGAAACCCCCGGCCGCCCTGCTCCCCTCCTTCCCCCCTGCTGTACAAAGGGCTCTCCCACCACGACCGTCGCCAGGCCCTGCCCTTCCTGCTGGCCTGTCTGGACGTTTGTCCTAGCTCCTGCGTGGCTGCCAGTCTCCATCCTTCCTCTCCCGCCAACCCTGTCCTAGGCAGCTGTCAACGTTTTGGACAAAGACTGCTCAGTTCCCGCCTAGCCTGCCTCAAATGCCTCCTCCTCCTCCTCCCTCGTCCTCCATGCTCTGCCCCCTCTGCCTTGCTGAGCCCCTCAGCTGGCCCGGCCCAGCGGTCACCCAGCTCCCGCCTTCCTCCTTCACCTCAGCTTCCCTGCCCGTCCGCCACCTGCACTGGGGCTGCACACTCTAGGCTCCCTTCGCTGGCCGGGTGACCTTGGACTAGCTACTTACCCACGACCCTTCTTGGGTCTTGCGTGGCTGAGCTGAGTGGGTGGTTGGAGTGAGAGGTCAGAGATGAAGGTGACGTGCCGTCACGGAGAACAGCCCAGCTGGGCTGTTCTCCAGCCCAGCTGGAGTCGGGCAGGGCTGGGCTCGAACCCGGACTGTGCCCCTGCCCGGCTGTATGAGCTTCTGGAACAGGGGCCCCTGACAGCACCGTCGGGCTGTGCCAGTGCTTGGCACGGGGCCAGGCACGCCTTCCCTGCCGGCTGGCCCCGCCCCCAAGTGGCGGGAAAGGGTGCTCTTGGCTGTCCCCCATTTGTTTTGAGGCCACCTCGGATGCCTTTTCCCCCAAGGGCCCTGGAGTGGCCTAGAATCGCAGGCCAGCCTGGGGTTGCTGGCTGGGCAGAGCCTGGCGAGGTCAGGTGCCATACGGCTGAGCTGGTGTCCCTGTCGCTGCTCTGGCCTGGCCGCCTCACAGCCCTTTTCTGGAAAGTCCTTGCTCTCCCTGGCAAAACTCGGGCCTCAGCCAGGCCGCTGGCCCACGGACTCCCGGGGCCCTTGTGCAGCTGGAAGTCAGCCACGGCCTTTCACCCCGGGGCGGGGAGTGGAGCCGGCCTTCCACCCCGCTGGGAGGCTCCTGCGGGAGGGTTTGTGAACTTCATCCTCGGTCCAAAGATGCGACCGTGATGGATGGAGGTTTCCTGGCCAAACTCAGCTAAAAGGGGCCCCTCATTTTTAAGTGTCGGGCTGTGGAGGGCAGGGCGAGAGGATGAGGCATGGGGAAGAGGCCATGGCGGGGCTGTGGGCGGGGAGGGGGAGGCTGGGGACTTTCGGGCTTGGGAGCTCCCCCGGGCAGGCTCAGCCCGGAAGGCGGTGGTGGTGCCAGGGTGAGTGTAGCTGTCCCTGCAGGGACCACTGGTGCCTCCCGTGCATGACCCAGCCCCCACCCCCCCCCCCGGGCCCCACCTAAGGGGTTGTCATGACAGGCACCCAGAAGAAGAAGTGGCCTGTCACGGGCTGTGGAGATGCAGCCCCACCTCTGGGGCCCAGCAGCTCTGGGGGGCTAGGGACAGTGTAGCAATGTTCCTCCACCCTCATCCGGGAACACCCAGATGAGGGGCCGCCTTCCCCCTCCCCCCACAATCGTGCAATGTGAGAGCTGTGTGGGGCATTCAGAGCTCCCGGTAGAATTTTCCCTTCCCTCCCCAGACCATTTTCTAATGGGGAGAACGGGGCACAGGGAGGGGCAGTGGCTCTCCCATGTCCCCCCTACATGGCGCCTACCTGGCTGTGGACCTGAAGCAGCCGCCTGCCAGGGACCCTTTTCGCTTTACACCACACGCTCTTCTGTCACGTCCTCCCCCACCCCCACCACATCCTCCCTGTTTTATATTTTTCTTCTCCAGGCTCTTTCTGTCTCAGTCATCCCCTCGGCAAAGGGACGAAGCCGAGACGGAGGGGATTTTGAAAGACTGTGTACATGAAGCCCTGGCTGGTGTAGCTCAGTGGATTGAGCGCGGGCTGCGAACCAAAAAGTGTCGCAGGTTCGATTCCCAGTCAGGATACATGCCTGGGTTGCAGGCCACGGCCCCCAGCAAACGCACATTGATGCTTCTCTCTCTTTCTCCCTCCCTTCCCTCTCGAAAAATAAATAAATAAAATCTAAAAAAAAAAAAAAAAAGAGTGTGTACATGAGAAACCACTGGGAGGGGCTGGGAGAGGTGGACGGGAGATCCTGGGGAATGGGAGCCTGCTCCTCTGTGAGGGCTGTGGGGTGACGGGGAGCAAGAGGAGGTGAGGAGGTGGGACACCCGCAGAAAGGGAGGGGGGCACGATGGGGCAGAAGGGTCCCTAAGGAAGGAGGCTGGAGACCCAAGATTTTGGGGGGGGGTGGCTAAGGTACTCTGAATTTTTTTGGAGTAATGTTGGGTCTGAACAAATATAAAAGTGAGGATGACGGTGACGGCAGTGATGGTGTTGGTGATGGCGGTGATGACGATGATGATGAAAGGATGACATGGTGATGCTGACAGTGGTGATAATGATGATGATGGTGGTACAATGATGATGACGATGATGGTGTCAATGGTGTTGATGGTATTGATGGTGATGATGCTGGTGGTGATGATGGGGTGATGACGGTGATCATGGCGTTGATGCTACGATGATGATGGTGTTAACGATGATGATACGAACTCCCTCGTGTGACCACGGGTAAGTCCTTCATTCTCACTGGGCCTCAGTTTCTCCGGTGATGAAATGAGGAGGTAGAACTCCAGCCTCCTTTCTCCGCTGAGGTTCTGTGACCCCGGGAAAGGATCAGGAGGATTCAGGAAAACGTGCCAGGGAAGAGAGAGACAGGCTGGAGGAGAACAGGCGAGTTGGGGCTGAACAAGCAGGGGCGGAGAGGACGCCTCTGCGTGGTCACCCGACAGGGGGCCACCTGTCCCGAGAGTCTCTGTCGTCCTGAGCCGGGGAGGCCAGCCCCGAGCTTGTGGGGTGCAAGTGGGGCTCCCAGCACAGCCCAGCGGGCGCTGACAGCACCCCACGTCCCCCCAGCAGGTCCTCACCTGCTAATCACATCTACCAGACCTGCCCCTCCGGGAATCTGGCTCCACACAGTCACCGCCCCGCCCCCCAAAGGGTCTGGAGCAAATCATTAAAATATCAGGTTTCTGGCCTCTGGGGGATGAGTAGGTGCTAAAAAGAGGCCAAGCTGGATTTGTCAAAAACCAATCAGCTCTCACACACCAAATATCCCCTCTTGGTGCAAGCAAGCAAGCAACCAGCCTTGTGTTTAGGGGTGTGAGAGGCAGTGGGAGGGTGGAGAGGGGGACTCTGGGAAAGCACTTAACTCCAGGGCACTAATTAGTTGCCCTCAGGGCCAGACAGGGCCGCGGGGAGCCGGGGGAAAGGCCCAACTGTCCAGCGGGCTTAAGGCAAGAGCAATCACCCTGTGAGGCTTCTGCAAGCCCAGGTCTCCACCTGGGGAGGAAGCGGATGCAGTTCGGGCTCCGTCTTGCAGGCCTTCTGCAAGGGGCAAACGGGCCCGTAGCTGAGGAGCAACTCGGCGAGCTGCCACGCCGAGGAAATGCAACTTGTCTGCTCCTTCCTTGGGTCCGGCAGGGGCGTCCCACCTTCTGGCGTCTCTGGGCCACATATTAAATACACTGTGACACACAATCACACACACACACACAAAACCCTCATCAAGTTTTAAGTAAATTTAGGATTTTGTGTTGGGCCACATTCACAGCCATCCTGAGTCGTGCGTACGTGGCCCGTGGGTCACAGGCCGGACAGCCCTGGTGGAGAGCCTGAGAGCCACCGCCACGTGCCAGTCCCAGGGAGGGAGGCCGTGGGAGCCCACCTTCTGCCCTCGGCCACCGAGTTCTTCTATCTCCGGTTCTTCCTCGGCCTGAGACCGCAGCCGGGTCGTCTCTACTGGCTTGTCCTCTGCCCGACTCTGGACGTGGGGGCTCGCCAGGCCCTGCCGTGGGTTCAGCTCTGTCCTCCTCCCCCTTCCTCCCCGGTCTCTGTCTTCGACTCCCGCGGCCGCCATTGCTCTGGGTGCCAATGGCCCCCGAGGCCTCAGCCTCTCGTCCAGGATAACCTTCCCGCTTCCAGACTCCTGTCTCCGTCCGCCTCCGGGACTCTCCCTCTGGGGGGCCCCCAACCTGAGCTCACTGAGGAGGAGGCAGCAGCCTCCCAGCCCCTCCGAAGCCATTCCTCCTATGCGCGGGGGACGATACCCGCATCCACCCCATTGCCCACCTCGGAACCCTGGGACTCACACTGTGACCTTTGTCCTCCTCTGCTCGTCCGCCAGCCAGGGATGCCCGGGTCCTGCCCATCCCTCTGTCGGAGCTCTTGGTTTTGGTCATCTTCCCCAGCCTCCCCACTCACTGTCCTCCCGTCCCCGGCGCAGTCTTCTCTGACCCCTCCTGCAGTCACCGCCGTGGTCTTTCTGAATTGCAAGCCTGATCCCACCCCCTGCCGGGGCCCTCTGGTCCTCAGAAGCCCCTTCCCACGCAGGGGCCTGACGGGGCCTCTCTGGACCTGTGCTCTACGGGGTCTTGCTGCCAAAGGGCCCCCCACCTGTGGTTTCTACCTACTTACCAGCACGGCCGAAGCGAGTCACTTAACACCCTCAGCCTCAGTTTCCTCATCTGTGAAATGGGGACGATACGTGCCCAATGCACAGGCCGTGGTGAGGGTCCCATGTTCCCACACCGGGTCACGGGTACTCTGTGGGTGCGTGTGTGGAGCCCTGCGCCAGCGAGTACACGGAAGTGCAGGGTGGACATGAGGTTCTTTCTTAAAGTGTCAGTTTCACTCAATTCTTGAGGCCCAATATTTGTTTAGTTAGGTATTTAGGTCTCCAATATATTTTTATATTAAAACGTGGGCATATTGATTAAACAAACAAGCAAGCAAAATACGAAGGCTCTGAAATGAAGAGCAAGCTGACAGTAACCGGGGGGAGGGGGAGGGGTCATGGGAGGACAGGGGCAGCTTCGTCAAGGAACGGGTGTGAAGGACACATGGACAAAGCCACGGGGGAGGTAGGACCGAGGGTGGGAGGCGGGGATGGCTGGGGTGGGGGAGGAGGTGGGGGGGTAGAGACAACTGTACTTGAAAAGAAAAAGAATTAGCAAAATAAAAAATGCATTAAAAAAGCATGGACACATTATGGAATTGGATGCTTTAGAAGACACTGTTGGCGGCCCACCCGTGTCTCCTCACCCTTCTTCACAGGCAGGGCCAGGAGACGGACCCCGAGGGCAGCAGCCGGCACTGGGGTGTCCGTGCGGCCATGCCTGTTGTGGGCGGGGGTGGCGTGGGTGCACAGCTGGGGGCGTGCAGGCGACGTGGGCTCCAGCAGCAACCGGGGGCGGTTCCCTTCCTGCCCCAGCCCCCGCTGGTGGTTCTGGGGTCCTGCAGCTCGCAAGCTGATCTCGGGAGTCTGAGCCCGCCTCTGGGAGGGTGAGGCTGAGACAGGACTCTGTCTACCATCCACAGCCGGCAGGGAAAACAGCCGTGACGACAGCACAACAGCTGCCGATGGGCATGCTGACCGAGTTCCCGCACGCACTGTCTTCCCTTCATCTCGTTTCCCCATCGGGAGGCTCGGAGGCTCCGTGTCCCCAGGCCACACGGCTGGCGAGTGGCCACTGGGATTCCAGCTCCTGAAGGGTCTTGAGTGGCTTCTAACCTCCAGGCAAACAGCCATTTTGATCAGTGCCCTATGGTGGAAACTTCCAGAAGCATACCTTGGAGAAAGCAAGGGGGGCCGTCATCCGGGCGGTGCTGAGGAGTCCGGGGACCCCAGAAGCTCTCTGGGTTGGCAGGCGTTCCTCACGGGCCACCACTCAGTGACACCCTGCTTGTGAACAGCCCTCCCGCTGTCCCGCCGGACACCGACACGGGTGCGGGGCACCTCCCTTGTCCTCGGCGGCCCCCCGAAGGCAGTGCCGGCTCCAGGCCCTCAGCTGGGATTTTTCATGGGAAGTTCAGAATCCCGATTTCTTGACGAGAATTCCCATTTTAAGATATTGCCCACTATTTAGAGACATTTCAAATCCTCCCTCTGGGAGCCCAATTATCCCCCTCTGGGGGCTGAATTTTGCCCACAGCTGCCAGCTAGTGACCCTGGTGGTGCTGCGACACCAGCCAGAAGCCGCAAGGGTTGTGACTTCTGTCTCCTGTTCCCTCGAGAAACCCAGATCCCTGACTTCCATATGGTGAATGGGGGACCCCTTCCTGGGCCCAGCCGGGGGGCTGGGGATGAAATCTCTCTGCTGGCGGGGCTGAGCTAAACCTCCCTGTGCAACCGGGGGACCCCAAGGTGGGCAGGGGAGGGAGGCCACCAGTTCCCACCCTCCAGGCAGGGTCTGAACAGAGAGGAGAACCCCCCCTCTCCCGTGCCTCCTGGGCTCTGTCCCCATGCAGCTGGCACGGCCGGGCTGGACCACGCTGCAGTGGGGTTGGGGGGGGCCTGGTGTGAGCGCCTGGCGGGAACCCCCTCGCTGGCCTGTGTGGGTGGCTCTGCCCACTGGTTAGTCTTCAGAGCCCGGGGCGGTGGAGTTTGCTGACAATTGCCGAAGCCCTGGGTGAGCGGTGGGCCACCGACTTCAGAGGGCTGGGGTGTTTATGTCAAACCTTACAAACAGTTTACAGCCCACGGAGCAGAGTTTCCAGGCCGGGACCTCACTGCGGGGCGGCCCGAGAGGCTGCGGAAAGGGCAGGCGTCTAGCTGGTCCTCACAGGCGAGGGCCCCCGGGGTGGGGTGGGCGGCCCTGGGAGGGTCCTGGCTGCAGCCCCGGTTCACCTACCGTCTCGGTTCCCTCATTGCTGTGGGCTGAGTTGCGACTCCTCCAAAGACAGGTGGAAGTCCTACCCCCGATGCCCGTGGATGTGACCTCACTGGAAACAGGAGCCCTGCAGACCCGGTCAAGTTCAGGTGGAGAAGGGCCCTCATCAAATATACCAGGTGTTCTGATGAGAAGGCCGTGTGAAGGTGGGGACAGGGACTGGAGTGATGCGGCCACCAGCCACGGATGGCCGGGAGCCACCGAAGCTGGGAGGAGCCAGGAAGGATCCTTCCCCAAGAGGCTTCAGAGGGAAAGGGCCCTGCTGACCCCACAACTTCACAATGCCAGGCTGCAGAACTGGGGGAGGGTGGGTCTCTGTGCGTTTAGACACCCAGCATGCGGTTCCTCATTCTGGCACCCTGGGAAACCGACGCAGCCCCCACCTGCAGGCCCTCGGCCAGGGCTCCTTCACCGTGCATGCCCACCCAGGGCTCTCCGGGCCCAGACCCCCACACACCCTGCCTTGGGCATGTTCCCCTGGACACTCCCTGGGCCCCTGCAGCTCGGCTTTGCTGCAGCAGGAATGGCTCGCGCCCTTAGGGTGGCCTGGCGGGTCTCGAGGTCCTGGGTGCTCCCAGACCACAGGGCCCCGGAGCAGGTGAGCAGGGAGGCACAGGTATCACCTGGGAGTGAAGAAGGTGAGGTCCCGAGCATGTGACTGATGATGGAATCGGACACCTGGGGGGGCCAAGGATGGGACCTGGGACTGGGAGACGGAGGCAGAGCTCCAGCCCTCGAGGAAGGACCCAGCTGCCCTGCGGCTGCAGGGCTCTGTGCTCGGTGGCCTCTCGGGTGGCCTGGTGGAGTGACCGGGTCTGAGGTTCTGTGGCTCTGCTGTGGGGGGCGGCGGGTGGGGGGGGCACGCCGGGCGCTGACGAGCGCCACGTCTGTCTGCTCGATCTGAGCCCGCCCCCCGGTGTCCACACACTCACTCCTGTCTATTCTCCCGAGAAGCGAAACAAGCCCGTGAGGCTGAGCAGCTCCACGCCAGGCGTGCGTGTTCGCTGTAAAAATATTTTTGCGGGTCAGAAAATTGCACCAAAATGTTTTCACAGGCAAAAGGCTGCTGGGGAGGGGGCCGGCCCGCCTCGGGGTCAGGGGCCACGTGTGTGCGCCCGGACATGCGTTTCGGGGACAAGTGGGACGCACGCGGTGTGGGCCGGCAGCTCGCCGGCAGTTCCTGTGTGGTGCGCTCTCACGCTGGCCCCTGCTCTGAGGTCGGTCGGTGTGATGGCCGTCCGTCCCGCTTTGCAGTGGAGGAACGGAGGCCCAAGAGGCAGAGTGATGTCCCTGAGGCCACGAGGCCCGCGGGGGAGCAGAGCAGGGTAGGAGGCAGGGGCCCGTGTGCACGAGAGGATCAGAGCCAGCAGGGCCTCCTCCCATCTGCTCCTGGCGCAGGCACAGACGAGGCAAGCAGTGGGATGGCGCTGGGCTGCGACACCCGGTCTCCCAGCCTCCCTGGCTCCCGGCCTCCCTGGCTGAGCTTGTTGCCTCACTCCATGGGGTTGGAGGTGTCGTGTGAGAGCGGCCCGAGCAGCTCTGGGGCACAGCGGAAGCTCTCGGTGGGCATCTTTACACACAGCGACACCACGGCACACGTCACAGACCCACAAGAACCGCATCCCGCATCACAGACGCGCCCCTCGTAGCTGTGGTTTCAGGACTCATGGGGAAGTCACACAACACGGCTGTCACTTGGTTTACCCTCAACCATGTGTGCCCAATAAAAAAGGTGGGTGGAAAAGCCAATTTAAATAATGCAGGTGACTCCTCCTCCCCTCCATCTCCCCACCCCCCAGCCCACGGACAGTGTCGGGGGCAAAGCTGGGGGCAGTGGGACCAGGAGCTCCCAGGTACACTTCTTCCTCTGCCATGGCTCCACCCCCTCCGGCTCTGTGGCCTGGGGCTCGGGTGGGGAAGCGGATCCCTGGTGGGCAGCAGGGTGCCCTGAGGCGCTGGGAGGAGCTGGAGTGCGGGTGTGCCTGTGTGGGCTCTTGCCCCCTGTGCTGGTGTCATCTCGTACCTGGGGAAGATGGAGTCCCTGTGTGGGTTCGTCTGTCATCCTGCTCCCCAGGGACAGGGCCATGGCGAGCCCTGTCTGTGAACCTGGGCAGTGATGGATGGCACCGAGTCAGGGTCCTCCTGCCCTTGAGTGAGGGTGCTCCCTGCTCCAGCTCTGCAGGGAAGCATTTCTGGGGTCACCGACCACACCCGGAGCTGGGGCTTCTAGCAATGATGGGGGCAGAGCAGAGTGTGGTGACCCAAGGGATGTGTGCCAGGGGCTGCTCACAGCTGGGACGATGACGTCCTCTGAGGGGAGCTTGTACAGGGGTCAGTCATGCCCCCACACACTCATGGGGGCCCAGTAACAGGCTGTAAGGGAAGTCCCTTGGTGGTCAGCCCCTTTCCTGTGCCAGGCACCTGGCCGCCCCTCAGCTGCATAACCCCTTCGAATAAGATCTCGGTGCCAAACAGAAGACGTCACACGTCCCCGCTGTCGTCTCTGTACACCCAGAATGCACTGCAGGGCGGGCACGGCCGGGGTGGGGGGGGGGGGTCTGTGTAAACAACGTTTGAACAGAACTGTATAATATTTAGACCCATTTAGTCCAGGATGATGGCCCGCTAAGAGGGCTGGTGGTGACTGGCTCTCATGTTAGCCTGGAGACAAAAGATTTTATACACCAAACGCTCTCCTCTGCAAATCAGGAGAGCTGCCCAATCCCGGAGTGTGTTGCTGTGTGTATATACGTGTATATGTGTTGGGCTCACTGTGTGTGTGCACACGTGTGTGGTGGGGGGGACGGAGATCAGCTCCAGAGGGGGCTGTGCTGGTGGCCGCGTGGACGGATGCCAAGGAGGGGTCCGAAGGGCCCGCCGCCTCAGCCAGAGGCCAGGGCATCCAGAAGCGAGTGGGAGGCTGCGAAGCCACAGACCCGCCCCCAGAGAGGAGGGCAGGGGGCCGAGCTAAAGACTCAGCAAAGGTCAGGCGTGTGACAGACGCAGACAGGACTGGCAGGCAGGGGACAGGGGGGTACAGGGTGGGGAGCAGGTCCTCGCCTCCACAGACAATGGGGCCACGTTGACGCTGCTGCCACGGTGAAGCGGCATTTCCTGGACATCCCTGCCTGCGGGCCCCTCTGCTCAGCCCTACGGACGCTGTCCCATTCGATGTGCACCCCAGCATGAAGGCGCAAGGCTCTTACTGCCAGCCTCAGTGGATGGCATGACACCAGACACATGAGGTGACTCGTCCGGCATCCCACAGCAGGGGGGAGGGAGGGCTGCAGGCAGACCCGAGCTCGGACCCCTGTGTTGGGGGAAGACCTGCGTCACTGCCTGTTGCACAAACATTCTCACCTCCTGTGATGCTTAATTTGCATGTCAACTTGACTGGGCCACGGTGTCCAGATACGTGGCCAAACATTATTCTAGATGTTTCCACAGAGGGTGTTTTCGGAGATTGGCATTTAAATTGGTGGACTTTGAGTAAAGCAGATTGCACTCCCTTATGTGGGTGGGCCACACCAAATCAGTCGAAGGCTCGAATAGAACAAAAGACTGACCTCCCTCGGCAAGAGGGAGTCGTGCAGTAGACAGGGGCTGAACTTGAGTGCTGGCTTTCTCCCTGGTTCTCCAGCTTGCCGGGCCACCCTGCCGGTTCCGGACTTGCCAATCTCCATAACTGTACAAGCTCATATCTTAAAATCTACCCGTCCGTCCCATTGGCTTTGGTTTTCTGGAGACCCCTGACTCGTATCCCTGCCCGAGAGTGTGGATGGCAGTAGGAGGGAGAGCCCAAGACTGGGCAGCCTGAAACTGACTTGAATGGAAGTTTCTGGCACTTGGAGCGGCCCAGGAAGGCTGGAGAAGCCCAGGCGCCGTGAGGAACACAGTGCGTTTCCGGGCAGGTGGACGCCGAGCCGGAAAACACGTGGAGTTGAGACAGGGCGCCCCAGGCTAAGCCTGCTTCTGCCACGTCCATGCCCTGTGACTGTGGCCGAGCCACAGCCCTGCTCCACACCACTGTTTCCCTCTGTCCAGGTGTTCCTGTGGGGTCCTTCCTGTCTGGGGTATTCAATGACCTCCACAGGAATAGAGCAGAAGGAAGAACCCCGTGGAGGCCCGTGTCTTCCTGCCGGCACCTTCGTGCAGGCAGGCACCTGCTAGGGACCGCTGCTCCCCTCCCCGGTGGGGACGTGCGGAGGCAGAGCCGGCGGGAGAGCAGGCTCGGTGCTGCTTCCGCACCTGCTGGCCGCGTGGCCCCGGGCAGACCGGCCTGGACCCCGCATGCACGTGCCCTCTCTCCGGAATGGGGCGGTGACGTCACCTAGCTGGCTGGTTCTGCGGGTGAAGGAGGTGATAACGCAGGGCTGGCACCTGATACGTGTTTTAAGGAAGCACAGCGGCCACTGCCGCCGAACTCCTGGAGCGGGCGGAGGGGCCGGGAGACGCCTGGCCGAGCCCTCCTCTGATGGGCCCACATGCCCTGCCTCCCCATGGCCCCCATGGGGGGCCCACATGCCCCGTCTCCCCTCGGCCCCCATGGGGGCTGCTCTTGGAAGCATGGAGGGGACAGAGCTTTGTTCAGAGGCCTCTCTCCTGGACGTGCAGACAGCTCCGTCCTCCCCATGTCTTCCCCTCGTCCCTCCCCTGGTCCCTCCCCTGGCGTGTCTGTGCCCTCTCCTTATAAAACACTAGGCAGATTGCAGTAGGGCCCACCCAAAGGTGCCTGTTTTGCATCGATCTCCCTTGAAAGGCCCTGTCTTCAGATGTAGTCACATTCTGAGGCAGTAGGGGGTTAGAACGTCAGCAACCTCCGTTGACGTGGGGATTTCGGGGACACGCAATTCCGCCCATACCACCTCAGAAGGGACAGGTCTTGCTTGTGCTCCCCCAACTCATCGGGAGACTGAGTCACCAAGAGGTAAGTGACTTACCCCGAAGCCCATCACCGGCATGGGGCCGGGCCACATCCTGTTTCCCGCGCGCCAAAGGTCTCCTTGCCACCAGCCCAGGCTGCCTGGAAAGCGGAACGCGTCACCTCCGCGCTGCTGGGTCCCATCCCCGCAGGCGCACCTCATCAGCAAGACCGGGGCCTGGCGAGCCTCGACCTCACACTGCATCCCGCCGGCCCCCACCCCGACGGTGGCCTCGGTGTAATCGGACACCCGAGTCAGATGCCGCGGAATTAACAATCCTCCACATGGTATAAACAGAGTCTACACCAAATGCTCGCGAAAGGGTATTGCCTTTTAAATAGGCCCTGACAGCTGTGGAAAATATTATGCCCGCATAGGGTCCTTACATACGGCAGACATTAACCCGTGCAGCAGCACCCCCGAGCGGGTCCGGGGATCGCGTGTGAGATTTCGTTTTATTATGGATTGGATGCATGGAAGTAAGACCATAATCGTATTGTGCGCTGACCCCTGTTTTTACAGCTCTGTGTAAACGGCAGTCGCCGTATTTACAGAGGGAGGAATGAAAACACGCCGGCTGGCTGTGTTGTGGAAACCCGAGAGCCGCCGGGGCAGGGCCTGGCTTTTGTTGGTCGGAGGCCCCGGCCTGCTGGGAGCGGACGGCCTTGACAGGCAGGGGCTCGGAGCCGCGGGGACGCGAGCTCCCGGCTCCCGGGTGTTGGTCCTCGCTGCCGTGACCCCGGCCGGGGGTGGGGGGCGCTCGGTGGGCATGGTGGACTCTGGCCCAAGGGGGTTGTTTCTGTCTCTCTCTGCGGGGGCTGTGCCCCGAGGGTTCCGGCTTCGGAGCTGGGTGGGCCAGGGCTGGCCCTGGTGCTGGCCGAAGGAGTCTGTGATCTTGACCTTCAACCCTTGGAGCCCCGGTTTTCGTGTCTGAAACGTGGGGGTGGCAACACCCGTGTCATAGGTTCCTGTGAGGCTCGAAAGAGACTGTGAACAGACGGCGCCGGGCGTCCGGAATGTCCCCTGCTTCTGGGTTTGTCCCCCGGGCGGGCATGTACGTGCAGCAGCCGATGGATGTTTCTCGCTCACATCGGTGTTTCTCTCTCCTCTTCCCTCTCTAAAATCAATAAAACATAGCCTCAGGTGAGGAATAAAAAAAAAATTCTTGCCATTGTCCCTCCCCTTTTCTTCAATACCATTCTCTTCTTTTTTTCTTAAGAAATTTCTTTTTTTAAGATTTTATTTATTTATTTATTTTTAGAGAGGGAAGGGGGGAGAGAGAGAGAGAGAGAGAGAAACGTCAATGTGTGGTTGCTGAGGGTCATGGCCTGCAACCCAGGCATGTGCCCTGACTGGGAATCGAACCTGTGACGCTTTGGTTCGCAGCTCAAGCTGAATCCACTGAGCTACGCCAGCCAGGACCCATTATCTTCTTGTTACCGTGGACCTGATGATAGTCCTCAGAGAATGGCCGTGCTGCGGCAGCCACGGGCCACTTCGTGGAGCCCACTCGGGCTGCCAGGAGTCTCTTGCTGCTTGTTGGCATGGAAAGCCGGCTGGGGGGACAGGTGCGGGGAGAAAGCAAGGCTGAGGGCAGCGGTGGGCTGTCTGGTGCAGGGACTTGACCTTTAAGGAAGAGTGGCTAAGCGAGCTTTAATGGAGAAGTTAACGTCTGAGTAAAAGCCCGAAACCGTTTCCCTCGGAGAACTACATGCAGGCACTTGGGGCAAGAGGACCCCAGGCGGGGGGTGACAGGGACGGAGGCTGGGAGGCAGGCGCAGGCAGGGGGTTGAAGCGGGAGTGAGGGGACAGTGATGGGGGTGAGGCAGGGGCAGGCAGGGCCAGGTGTCCAGACGGGCATGTGGCCTGGTCACACGGGTGGAGCCGCGGCCCCCCTGCCGGCTGCAGCACAGGGACAGACACCAGGGGCTGGTGGCAACCCACGGGCAAGCCGCTGGAGGTCTGGGGTGTGCTGGACTGAATGTTCGCGTCCCCCCATCCATATGCTGACGCTCTGACCCCCCAGGGTGAGGGTATTGGGGGGCAGGGCCTTTGGGAGTCACTGGGTTTCAATGAGGCCATGAGGGTGGGCGGAGCCCCCGTGATGGGGTCCGTGGCCTCTTAGGAAGAGGAAGAGGCACCAGAGTTCTCTCTGCTCACACGTGGAGAAGGGGTCACGTGAGCGCGCAGTTAGAAGGTGGCCACCTACAAGCCAGCCCTCCCACTGGCATCCTCTGCCCCTACCCAAGTGTGGCTTTGGGAGAGGAGGGGAATCATCATTCTCTTTAAAGGGACAGTGGCCTGGGACCCAGGGGCAGGCTCGGCCCAGTGCTGGGGGTCCCAGCGATGGACGCCGCAGAGCCGTGCAGGGGCTGCCAAATGAGACCCGTCCTGGGGGAGGGACCCTGCTTGGACCTCTGGCGCAGGAGGCGGGGACCAGAGGGGGAGCGGGGTCGTCGGACGGGGCAGGTGTGCAGGGTTCCTCCATTACGTGAGGGTCTCGACTCCTTGCTCCTCCTGGCTCTTGGTGCCCATGAGTCTAGGGCAGTGCCTCTCTACTGGGGTGGTCTTACCCCCCAGGGGGCCACCATCAGGGTCTGGAGCCATCTGGGAGCACTGTTCTGGCACCTCGTGGGCGGAGGCCAAGGATGCCACTGAACGTCCTACAACGCCCACAACGGCCCCCAACAAAGGGCGGTCTGCCTCCGAGTGTCTGCTGCACTGTGATCACGAAGCCCGGGTCAGTGGCAGGTCAGTGGCTGACGAGGGCCTCAGAGGTCAAGGCACATTGAGGGTCAGGAAACTGAGGCCTGGGGAGGGGGAGGGGTTTACTAAGAGCCTCACGGTCAATCAGGGTCTCCACGTCCGGTGCCCATTCTCCTGCACCAGACCAGTCCCATTCCTGGGGCGCCTCGGAGAGCCCCCGTCTGTGCCTGCCCTTCGCACGGGCAGACGGTGGGGCTCAGGGCTAGCCAAGGGTTAAGGTCACGCCGTGCCCGCAGCCCTGTGCTCGTGGAGACACAGTCCCCACTTGCTGGGTGGCCGAGAGTCGGGAACGTACTTTTCTTTCGCTCTCCCCCTTCTCCAGAAATTGGACTGAGCTCAAACCAGACTCGCCATCTCCTCCCTGAGCCGCAGACCCAGGCAGGCCTCCTGGCTCATCCGTCTCACGGTCCAGCCCAGCACCACTGGCTCCGTTTCCACCCTTAACGAGAACCAGGGCTTCTCTGTGGATGGCCTGTGGCCCAGGGGCACCTAAAAGGCTCTGCCCCTTTGGGACAAAACAAGGAAAGGTCCCTCACCTCTCGGTTGTCAGGGATGGGTCCACAAGGAAGCTTCCAGCGTGGGCTTTGCATGCGGCCATGTCCCCAAACGCCTCTTTTGAGACCCAGAGGCAGGGCGCCAGGCCTCGGGCGGGAGCAGCGACTGATCAGAAGACCCCTTTCTCCAGTTACGCCTCAGATCGCGCTGGAGACAGGCGGGGTCCTCCCGCGGAATCTGGTGCAAATATGAGACCCTGGTTGGGGAGCCCAGCTTCCATGTGTGCATTAGCCAGCGCAGCCGGAGACCTGGCCTGTGGGTTCCGGTCCCTCCCGCCCATGGGAGCGTGCAGGACCGGCCCGTGGCTCTAGGCCAGTGCAGGTTTCCTGGCAGAGAAGTGGCCACGTGGGGCAGGCACCCCCGGCCGTCCGAGGGTGCAGGGAGGAGAGGAGGGCAAGGAGAGTCTGAGTGCGAGTTAGCATGTGAGTCCCATCTTTCTGTATTTTTCTTCTTTTAACCTCTTTATTGTGAGATAATGACAGTAGACTCATAGGACATTACCAAAACGGTACGGAGAGGCCCTGAGGCCCCCCCTAGCCTCCCCCCAGCCTCCCCCCGCGCAGTGGTGACATCTCATGTGACTGTTGTGCAGTGTCAAAGCAAGACACCGTTTGGCACACCTGGGGAACTGGATGACAGGCTTTGTGTGGCTGTCACTAGCTCGTGCAAGTGCTCATGTGGCTTTATTTCTGTCTCCGTGTGAGGTTCCGTGACACTTTACCCCACGTGTAGCTTTGCGTCACCACCACACAACCGTGACTCAGACTATGCCCCTCGGGGACTCTGTCCGGCGACCCCTGCACGGTCACCCCCGCCCTGCCATGCCTGACACCCCGGGTCCTCGCTGTTCCCGCACCTCTGTGACTCGGTCGCACTGGGAATGCTCCACAGGGGGGCCGTACACCGGGACCTCCTGGAGCCCGGCTGTTCGCACTCTGCACGATGCCCCCGAGATCATTCCGGTTCCTCCCTTTTTTCTCCCGAGGAGTGATCCTCCGTGGTGTGTGCGCACCAAATCTGTTCAACCCGGATTCCATCAACACGGCCAAGTGGGGCCGGTGGGTGGTGGCTGCGAGAGACAGGTGACACGGAATGACTCAGCCTCACCCTGGTTTGTACAGGACACGCCGAGGTGACAGGCCACGCTGTCCCTGTTCCCGTATTCACACGTTCACTCGGCATGTTTATTTGGCACCGCCTCTGTGCACATTTATTTGGCACCACCTCTGTGCAGCAGGAGTAACGCAACAGAGTAGAAGGAGACCCAAGTCCAGATGTCCGGGAGGCTATGGCTCGGGGAGGAGGCAAACGTTTAGCCATTAAACAGAAACGACGGTTGCAACTGGTGGAAGGGCTTTCGGGAAAACAGCCGAGTCCTGGGAGAGGAGGGAACTCACTGGGGAGGGCGGCGGCTGCAACACGTCACCTGAGCCAGACGGAGAGGCGACTGCCCGTGGGGGAGAAAGTTGTCCCAGGCCTGGGAACGGCACGTGCACTCCCTGGAAAAATGGGTGGAAGGCGGAAGGGCTGGAGTGTGACCCAGGGGCCCGAGGTAAGGCTGGGTCGTCACCTGGGTCCTCGTAGGTGGCGCCTTTAGCCCCCGGGGCAAGGGGACACCTTCCCGGTGTTTGAAACAGGGACGAGGTACTGCCTGGCCTGGGTCTCACGCAGACACGCCGGTGGCAGTGTGGGTGGATATTGGACCCTAGGGTGTGGGTGGGAGCTGGAGACTTATTGGGAGGTCACGGTGGCCTCCTGGGACCATGACCGTGGTGCACTGGGCTAAGCATTTGGCACTGGAAACTGAGAACTGGACCAGCTAGAGAGGCTGGAAAACCACGGGAGGAGTGGGTGGAGACGAGTCAGGGCGCGATAGTGTCCTGGGTCCGCATCGCCACTCGGGGCCGTGGGTTATGGGGAAAGCGCTGCATGAGGTGGCAGAAAGGGTGCGAACTGGCTCTGGACAGAGGGGCTGAGTTCAGATTCTGCTGCACTATTTACCGGCTGCCTGGGCCCGCTGGAGTGACTTAGCTTCTGGCAGCCTCTCTTTCCCCGTCTGCAGAATGGGTATAGTCCTTATGGAGCTGTTTCGAGGACCAAATGGGATGGTATGTGCGTGGCGCCCAGCACAGCGGCGGATGCAACAGGCCCTCAATAAATTGTAATCACCTTCCCATTGCCCGCTGCCGAGGGCAGGACTCGGGTCTTGTTCAGTCTGGTCCTGCCAGCATGTAGCCAAAGTCCCACACAGGGCAGGTGCTCCGTAAAGCCTCGTGAATTCTTCCCTTTCCCTGAACTTCCTCAACAGTCTTCTCACCCAGAGACACGTGGACAGTGCTGGGTGGCTGTGGGGCAGGGGTGGCTCCAGGGACAGGTCAGACTGCCGGTGGAGGGGGGGGCCCTTTGATGTGCTGGGCTGGGAGCGTTCTCTCCTTCGTTTCTAGAAAGCACGATGCACACTACACCACGGATGGCTGTGGAAGCGTTTCAGAGCCCACCCCAGGGAGAGGGGCTGGAGACGCAGACTCGGCAGGTCCGGAGGGGGAGGGGGCTACTGTATTTCTTCCACTTGAAGTCAAGTTCTTTCTCTTTCCTCCTACGTTCCAGCGCTTTTGAAGTCAGGATACACGACGCGCCTGGGTGTGCTCTGTGCCCCAGAACTGCAGTTAAATCTTTCAGCGGACGGGCGTTTACGGGGAAGAAATCTGGCCGTGCTGGGCTTCGCTTCCCCCGGCGCAGTAAGTCACTGCGAATTAGGCTGGGCGCGCCAGATGGAGCCTGTCTGAGGGTCTTCCGAGGCCCCCGGCGGTCTCTCTCTCTGCTGTCCAAAGCTTCTGAAAGTAGATGGAGATGCTTTATTATTTGGTGGTGTGTAACTTCCTCGGCGAGGTCCCCCGGGGGCGGTTACGGTGAGCGCGGAGACATTTGCTATTATGCGTCAGGGTTCACTCCCTGACAGTGCGCAAACCACCGAGTGAGTGAGAAGGGGTTCCTGTCCGCGGCGCGTGTGCCGTCCACGGGAAGCTCAGAGAAAGCGGGGTGTCCGTGGCACGGCCCACGGTCAGAGGGAACGAGTTCTCTTCCACCCCGGGCCCCGGTAGTAATAGTCACGGCTGTGCTTCCGTGGGTGGCGTGGGGTCCTGGCGACCCCAGAGAGAGGCCAGTGCCGACCAGACACGACCGGCGCCCTGTGCAGGGAGCACGTGAGCTCCTGCACGGGGTCAGGGTGTGCGGGGCGGAGGGGGCAGCAGAGGGCTGCTGGGAGGAGACACCCTTTGGGCTCTGGGTGCTCGGAGTTCCTGAGGGTGGGAGTCCCTGACGTCACGGCCTCCGGTCCCCTGGGCCGCTGCAGGTCAGCAGTGCCGGACGCCCGGGCCAGGAGGGAGCCCACTTGTTTGTGGGCGGTTCTGACTCCTACACACCAGGCTGCTCCTCCCCCTCAGCCCCCGGGCTCAGCCTGTGGTTTAGGGACAGAGTGGACAGCCCCTCCGCTTTCCGAAGGACAGCCCTTCAGAGAGGCGGCAGTACCAGCGTGGGTCTGAGCTCCGAACTGCCTGTCCCTCTGCGTATCGTCCTCTGTGACCCGCAGATGCCCCCAGGGCCCGTCTCACGGAGCGTGGGGAGACAGGGGGCCTCACGGGGCAGCGGAGGACCCCCAGCAGCTCCGTCTGTGCTGTCAGGGGTCAGGAGGGCACTGGTCGGCACATGGCAGCGTGTCCCAGGAGCGACCAAGGTGGGCGTGTCTCTCTCCGCAGTCCTGGGCAGAGCTCGGGCTGCCTGCCCGGGGCCCAGCCGGGCTTGCCCTGAGCACGTGGACCGACTTGACCCGCCCAGAGGTTTCCGACGGAGGGACCTGGTGCCCTGGGTTCTGAGGAGGCGGCTCAGGGCAGCTGTGATCCTTGGGCAACGGGCGGGGTGAGGGCGGGCTCCTGAATGCTCCTCTCCCCCACAGCGCAGCCCCAGCCCCAGCCCCAGCCCCAGCCCCAGCCCCAGCCCCATCTGTTTTACATATTGTGGTTCTGGGCGGAATGACTGACGTCTGAGGAAGGTGGGCTCCCAGGAAGGCGCTAGCTCAGCCTGCAGGCCACCACGGCCCCAGGGTCCCCGCCCTCCGCCTGCCTGGGCGTGACCGCTGATCGGAGCCTGGGCGTCGTGCGTGTCTCTGGGCGGGCTTCTCCACATCCTTTCTCTGTTACACGTTACGTGTCATTTCACGCTGCCCCAGCCCTTTCGGGCTTCAGAGCCAGGCAGGGTGCACTGACAGACAGACAGACGCTGCGGCCGTTGGCGCGTCCTCTGTGTCGCGCTCAGGTTTAGGGACGGGCCCAGGGCTGCGAGAAGCAGGGTGGCGCCTGGTCCCAAGACCCCCGACGAAGCACCCCTCCCCCACCTCGCACCACACGCAGCACCCCTCCCCGCGAGCACGGTGTGCGCCCACCCCACCCCCCCACCCTGCACGCTCCTTGTTCCTGAGCTATCCGGGAGGCCGAAGGCTTGGGGGCCCCTGCCCCAGCCCGGCCACATTCCTCTCCTGGAGTGTTTGTTTTATTTTCCTTCTGTCCTGTAAACACTCCGGGAGCCCGTGGGCATGGCGGGCGCTGTTTAGAGAGAAGCGAAGGATGACTGTCCAGCCAGGCCGTGCATTCAGGCTGAGCTGGTATCTCCCCACAGAGGCCGAAACCCTCAGCGGAAAGGACATGGTGGCCCTAACTGACCAGGGCCTCGGGCCCCGGGCCAGGGCCTGAGACCCAGCCCTGGGCAGCCTGCTCCGGGGTCCCTGTTCTGGGACGGGACACGCGATGACCCATTTCCCTCCCAGGGGCGCTGCTCTCACACACACACACACACACACACATACACAGGCCCCCCCACAGTGCACTCTTCCCCCCGACACCAGGGAAGAGCGAGGGGTGGGTGTTCTCTCCTGAAAGCCCCACCATTTCCCCTGGGGAGCACCAGCAACCCCTCTCCGCCCACACACGTTCCTCCTCTTCCTGGCATCAGCAGCGCCAGTTCCTTTCAGGGACCTTCCCCCCTCTGGGCTCAGCATGTAGGGTTCAGCCTGGGCCGACCCCCCCAGGAGCCCGGGAGGTGAGCCAGACCCGGCCGAGCAGAGGTGTGCCTCAGTGCAGCGATGGGCACGTGACCCAGCATGGCCAAAGGCAGCCCTTGGCCGGAGCTTTCCAGAAGAAGGCTGCCCCCCCAACTTCGGGCTGAGAGCCCCGAGGTGCGTGGGGTGGACCCCCACGGGAGGAAGAGGGTCCAGACCGGGTCCCATCCCTCCAGCTCCCTGGCACTCCCTGGCCAGCCCGTGCCCAGGGCGGAGCCTCTCCCGGGCTCCCTTAGAGGCTCCAATCAGCCTTCTCTGTGCCCAGTGAGTGTGGCCTGGGTCTACCCCTTGCACCCAAAGGTGCTCTGAGCAGTATGGGGGGAGGCCGAGAGGGTGACAGGCCTGAGGGCACTTTGGTGTGCAGAGGGAGCTAGGTGGCCAGGCTTGGTGAGAAGAAGGGTGGGCCGGGGGGCTCATTAAGTGACTGGCTAAGGGGCGGAGCCAGGGCTGAAAGTCAGGGCTCCATATCCCACCCCCTGCTCCTCCTCTGTCCTCCCCCCTCGGGGCAGCTCCAGGCCAGCTCTCCTAACGCTGGCCCGTCCCTCTGAGAGCAACCTGGGCTCTGCCTGTGGGGGCCTGACTCTCGGGTGTGGGGACCCTCTGCTCCGTGGTCCTTGCGCCTCCTCGCAGAGCAGGAAGGGGCCCGTGGACACCTGCGCTGGCCTCCTGTACTCCAGTGGGACAGTCCCGGGGTGCAGTCCCTAGTGTCCCAGACAGCCCCCAGCCAGGTGGGGCCCCAGTGCCCGCAGAGGGGACTGGCTGTTAGCCCACCTCTCCTGCCCCGCTCTGCCCTCCATCCTTCACTTGCTCCTCCCGGGACAACCTCCAGATCAACAACCGTCCCCAAGGCCTGGTCTCTGGCTCTGCTTGTGGGGAAGACAGTGATTTTGAGGGTAAAATGAGACCGTCCGTCTCTAGAGGTTAGGACCCCACCTGGCGTGAAGTAAGCACTTAATGAACAGAGGCCCCTGTAGCGCGGTATCATTACTCTCCTCCGTCATTGGCATCGCCACCGTCACCATCACCGTGGTCATCAAAGTCACGTTTCTGCTTTGGCCCAGGGCTGCCTAATGTAACAGACTCACTCGTCCGCCCACCCCACCTTCCCCGAGCCCCGCACGCAGCCTGGTGGCAGGCTCCCCGCACAGCTGCATTCCACATCAGCCGATAATCAGATGTCCCCAGAACCTGTCCCTGGTCCTGGCACCTGCCAGGGGCCCTGCTGCAGCGGCTTTGTTCTGCCTTTGAACCGCAAGGTAGAGGCTCAAGCATCCCAGCTGGAGCAAGGCCAGGGGAGCCGGCCCCTCCCTGGGGGCCCGGCAATCCCCTCCAGCGGCTTCCAGCAGGAAGATCCAGGGGCTCGCAGGAGGCAGGCGTCTTCTGGGCCCAGATGGCTGCACCCCCCCCCCAGCCCTTCCCCACACAAGATGCGCGTCCCTCCTGCTCCGTGGTCCGGTGATTAAAGCGAACATATTCAAAGCAAAGGGCTGTGCCAAATCAAAGGGAAAACGAGGAATGCATAAAACCCCAGGAGTTTAAGTTTCATATTGGAATATCAAAAGAATATTGAAATATAGGAATATCAAATACCAATTGGTTTTCTCTCTTTTTTTAATGTTTTGCATTTACAGACTCCATTTCAATGGGATAAAGCCTGGTGTCTTTAGGAGGCTCCCGTACAACCTGAACTGCACTGGTTGTAAAAGAAGGAGACTGGAGACCTGGGGTGCAGATAGGTTTTCTCCTGCACCCCCCCTCCTTTGCGCAGCCATACGGTGTCTAACTGCAAGGGCACCCAGAGACCCTCGCTGGTTTTCAGTCGAGCCACCGAGACCCCGTGGGGGAGCTCCTCTGACCCCGCCGGGTGCTGGGGAGTCACAGACAGAGTGAAGAATAAGAGTTGAATGTCACAGTTCTGCCTTCAAGGAATCTCAGTCCCCTGCTAACTAAGGCTGACCCCGAATGTGTTGCTCAGGGTTCTCTAGGGAGACAGAGTACGTGACACATCTGTGTGTATGTGCAGCGGTCTGTCCAGAAGGCATCCAGCCACGCACTATGAAAAGCAGAGACATTTACTGAGGGAGATACAAGAGACAAGAAACAATGTACATGGGACAATGACACCTGAGTCCCCTTCAAAGTTGGCACCTTGGGACCTCACCCAGTTCTCTCAATAGCCATCACTTTCCCTGTTGTACTTCCCTGAATCTCATCAACAGTCTGAAATCTCTTCCTTTTCAAAGGTGATTTTAGTTTTGGGAAAAGCCAAAAGTCACAGGGGACCAAACAGGGGGGCTGAGTCACCTGGGTGACTTGATGTTTCGCCAAAAAACTCCACATGAGACATGATGCATAAAATGGGCACATTTTTGTGATGAGTTGCCAATCACCAGTTGCCCGTACCTGCAGCCTTCCGAATCATCAGAATAGTTTCCGCAGAGGAATGTTCAAGCGAAACACAAAATTTCATGCAGATTTATGGCTCAACTTGCTCAGTCACTTTGAATGCGATGGCCATGCAGTGCACATGCTCACTCACTCAACAGTGTCTGCCACCCCCACTGACTAATGCAGTGAAGTCATCATTGTTCACGCATGCACATTCCAGCCCACTCTCCTTGGCTGCCTGTTTGCATAGGTATCGTGCACACTGTTCTCATTATACTAACAATGGCTAGAATTTTTCCAGACAGACATTGTATATACGTGTGTATCTATCTATCTATCTATCACCAATCTCTATGTCTTTCTCTAATCCGCTATGCCTACCTACCCAGAGATTTGTATTAAGACTTTGGCTCACATGATCGTGGGGGCAGGTCCGAAACCTGCAAATCAGTCCAGCGAGCTGGAAGCTCCAGCAGGACCTGAGCCTGAAGCGGATTCCTCCTCGTCAGGCAGCCTCAGTGTTTGCTCTGAAGGTCTTCAGCCCATCAGATGGGGCCCACTACAGTATGGAGGGTGCTTCCCTTTGCTCGAGTCTACCGATCATCTCTTCCAAGAAATGCCGTCACAGCAACGGCAACACTGGTGTTTGACTAAACAGCTAAGTACCAGAGCCTGGTCAAGCTGACCCGTAAAATTCACCAGCGTGCTTATCAACCTAAAAGGAGCGTACAGCTCACACAGTTCAGTGTGGAGTCTTCCTAGTTGCTCAGCCCCTCCGATGAGCCGAGCATTCTTTCTGGTGCTGGGGAATGTGTGGGAAACCAGGGGGGCTGTATGATGACACCCCCCCTCCAGAGGAAGCCTGGCGATGAAGGGGGCAGACACACACGAGGCAAGGTCAGGGAGTGGGAGCAGCCGTGGAGAGAGCATAACAGGACAGCATGATGGGTAGAAGTGACACGATAGGACTCTGGGTGGAGGGAGAGCGGCTTGGATGGAAAAGAGGGTCACCTCTCTGGCGAGGCGACATCTCAGCCGAGATCTGAATGACGTGAAGGAGCCGGCGATGAGACCGTGGGCGGGAAGCCTGCTCCTGGCACAGGGCACAGGCGGCGGAAATCCCTGAGGAGGGAAACAGCCTGAGGTCAGACAGAGGGCCATTCACCCGGAAGGAGTGCAGGAGTGTGTCGTGAGGTTAGAGGGGTAGACAGCGGCTGGACCCCTCTGGAGTTGGTGGGCCATTTATATTCTACGACTAATGGGGAGCCTTTAGACAGTCATAAGCAAGGGAATGACATGATCTGATTCATGCTTTTGGAGAGCCGCTCTGGCTGCCGGGCGGAGAACGGTGCAGGGAAGTGAGGCTGCAGATGGAGAGCCCGGTCGGGAGGCTGCTGCAGAAATCCGGGGGAGGAGAAGCAGCTCCCGGCGCTGTCGGGAGCTCTGCAAATCCTCTCGGCGATGAACTAGGCAGGGCTGGTAAAAATATTAAAGAGCAACTATTAAAGTCTCTGGAAATTGTTCTAAGGCCACGCAACAAATGAAGAAACATTTATCCAAGAAAATCCATTAAATCTGTGGCAATGCATTTATAATCCACTCCCTCTCCTCCGGTAACACAGGGTCCCTCTCTCCCCAGCCCCCCGGCCAAAGCTGCAGTGTCTCCTTGGGAGGAACAAGCCACCGGTGCTTCTCCTTGTCCCCAGCTCTGGGCTGCAGAGGCTCTACCCCGGGGGGAGCATCCCATGAGCCCCCGCTGGTGGAGCAGGAGCTCGAGCCCAGGTGGGCAGGCCAGGATTCCTGGGGCTCCAGGGGCCGGCTTGCTCCTAAGGTGGAGAGTCCCTAACGGGAGGCCCACATGCACGTAGAAGTCTCGAACCACAACATACACAAGAAGATCTAACAGATAAGACAGTCCACCTAACAACGGCAGAATGAGCATGTGGTCCATCTGCCCAGGGCACGTGGGATGCTCTCCAGAGTGGACCAGACCCTAGGTCATAAAACAAGCTTCGCTACATGTGTAAGTGTTTGGAATAATACACGTTCTCTGGCTGTAATGGAATGGTCTTAGAAATCAATGACAGATGGAAAATAGGGAATTTCACAAATATGTGCAAATTAGCCTATTCTTAAATAACCCAGGAAAATTCGAAAACGTTGTGAGACCCGTGAGAGCGAGGAGATGACACCCAGCACACATGGGGAGCAGCCGACGCCGTGTGTGCGTGGGAACTTGTAGGTGTGAATGTGTGCACTGAGGAAGAAAACGATCTCAGGTCAATAACTGAATTTTCCGTCTTACGTGACTGGAATAAAAAGAGCAAACCAAGCCTCCAGTGAGAAGCAGGAAGAACATAGTGGATACTAGAGAGGAAATAAATAAAATAGGGACCAGACCAACAACAGAAAAAATCAAGGCAACCAAAAACTGGGTCTTGGAAAAGACCAACTAAATTGACATATGGCTAGACTAACCTACACAGAGGAGAAAAGTCTCAAGTGGCCAAAATCAGGAGTGAAAGAGGAGACACCCAAACCGACTCGATGGAAATCAACAGGATGACCAAGGAGAACCCTGAGTCACTGCACCAACACAGTAGGTAGCAGACGAAACACGCAAGTTGCTAGAAACATGCCATCAACCAAAACAGAGAGAATAAACAGATCATCCAAACAGACTTCTGCAAAATAAAGGTGTGGAACCAGTCACTCCAAAACTTGCCACAAAGAAAAACCCAGGCTCAGGTGGTGGATTCCACCAAACATTTAAAGCGTGGATACCAATGCTTCACGAACTCTTCCAAAAACGAAGAGCAGGGAACACTTTCCAACTCATTCTGTAAGGCCGCCGCTGCCCTGACGCCCAAACCGGGCACAGACATAATGAAGAGAACGAGGCCAATGTCTCTTACAAACACTGAAGGACATAAGTACTCTCTGACCAGTGCAGTCAGGTATAAGCAGGATGGTGCACCTCGACAGGTGCGATTTCTCTCCCAGAAATGGGGTGGCTGCCAAGGGTGGGTGCAAGGAGGGGAATCCAGCAACTCTGAGGTTTGGGCCTGAAAAATTCACGCCACGTCCCGAGGAGGAAGAGACAGCCACATCCTCTTGGGGGGAGAAAACTGGGAGCTCTGGCTGGACATGTGTGAACAGCGTGGGGGACATCCTAGCGGGAACCATGGTGACAGTGTGCAGGCATGTGGCCCTCCCTGGATGGGAGGGACATTCCCTGTCGCTCTTCCTTCTGTGTGTCAATGAGAAAACCGAGGCTTGGGACGCTGGAGGCACCCCTTAAAGGGACCCATCCTGGGTGGCCACCGGGAAGGAGCCTTGAGATGTTGCCGAGCAGCCCGGGGGCCAGCCCCCAGGCCTGCTCGTCTGGATGAGGGAGTCCCTGTTCTTCACTGCTGGAGCCATTTGCAGCGGGAAGCATCCCCTGCAGTGCACGCACTCCAGGCTGTCCCATGCCCAGTCTCTGTATCTGCCAGCCCTCCCGGCTCCTCCGAATGAAACCCAACCCCAAGGCTGGGGAAGGTGGCCTCAGGCGCGGCTGGATCCCAAGACCCTCCCCCTGCTGCTGGGACACAGTGTCAGGCTTGAAGGCCTGCATCCTGGCAGCTTGGTGACCCTGATGCAAAGAGGACCCACTGATAGGAAGAACGCTTTCGGGCAGCCTGGAATCCGCTGTCCACTTTTGTGATGCGACGTCTGGGAGGGGTTCCGGTTCAGCCCCTTGGGAACCACCGTGGAAACCGGGAGCATCTGTCACCGGAAGAAGAGGGGAGGGCGCCGGGCGAGCAGAAAGCCACACATGCCTACGGCACCTGCCGCCCAAGGGCTTTGTGGCTCTTTCTTCGGGAGATGCCACAGCCCGGGTGTCCCTCTTAGAAACTCACAAGGCACCTTGGGATATGAAAGGCTCGGAGGAATCCTGCAGAGAAGGACAAGAGCTCTTGGAAGAACGTAACCCGGCATTGAACAAGCCCTGAGTGGGCCTCATCGGAACCCCAGTTCGGGACCAGGATGGGGGAGCGCTGGGCTCCGTGACCCTGCTCCCGGGCTCCGCCTCTCACATCTGTGAGTCCTTCAAGCTTGTATGGAAGATGACGTTCAAGGTCCTCTGCTCGAGAGGGTCCCGTGCATGTGCCAAGTCCCCTCAAGACCCGTGCGGCATAGTCGCAGCATGGATTGGGAGAGGTGGTCGCCCCCAGTATGCCCACCGTTCATCAATGTGTGTGGCTGAAGTAGGGAAAACCCCCTTGATACCCTAAAGGTGTGCCTGTGCCATTATCAGAATATGGAAACAGCCCCCCAACGCCCCCACCCCTACCCTGTCCCCAGCCCCGGGGGGTCTGGGAGGCACAACCTGGGTGGTTCAATGGGTAGGAGTTTAGGCTCCTCCCCTTGGAGTCGCTGGGGTTTGTGCGTGTTCACACGTGCAAGACGAGATTCCTGTGCGTGTACGTCTCAGACCTGTCTTATGCAAATGGAAGGAGCACCGCGTTGGTCGTAACTTCACGAGGCTGGGAGACCAGCCTCCAGGTCTGCATCTCGAGATAAAACGAGTTCATTACGGAGGCGGGCCATCACCTGGAATGGCCTCACACGGAGCCCCGGCCCCATCAGTGAGGACTCTGGTGGGACAGAGGTGTTCCAAGGATGTTCCCAGCCACCTGCGTTGCATCAGCCCTGCCTCGGGAGCCTGGGCTGAGGCTTCTGACCAGAGGCATGATGCTTCTCCTGTAGACAGCAGGCTGGATTTCCAGAGCTCTGCCTGCTGGCCCTGACGCGGGGTGGCCCTGCCCCACTCCATGGCAGCCAGCCTCATCTAGTTTTGTCCCCAAGGAAGCCAAGATGGGCTCCCAGGACGGCTCAGACCACCAAAGGCAAAAGGGAGGAGGCAAGACTCCAGAATCAGGCTGCAGAACCATCGGGAACTCGCTTTCCCTGACCACCGGAGCCTCCTGCGGCCCTCCCCGCCCTCGGCTTTCTGCCCAGGGACTTCTGCCTCCTAGGTCCTTCTTCTGAGGGACGAGATGGCTCCATACACGTGGAGGGACATGCGTCTCTCCCTTTTCACCAGAGAAAGGTTGTTGAAGAGGGAAGACGCTGCAAGAGCCTTCGGGGAGCTGGCTTCTTCAGACACGGGAAGCACGGGGGGCACCTCTAAGACCCTGTCCCTCACCGACAGCCACGGAGACACAGAAGTTCTGATGGTCGAAAGAGCCCGCGAGGCCACACTAGGAAACACGTTCGTGAAACACGATTGACGTGAGATTGACACGTGGCACACACCGCCCAATAGAAATATGGCGGAAGGCACGTGTATCGTTTCATACTTTTTGGTCACCTTAATAAAAAGAGGCAGGTCAAATTAGTTTTAATTCATGTTAACAATACATAGCATATATAATAAAGCTTTCATGGAAAATATTCAAACTGCCTCAGCTTTTAAATTGAAATACGGTCAATAAAATGAAAAACTCCGTTCCTCAGTAGTGCCGGTCACATTTTCCACATGCCGGTGGCTCAGCCTTTGCTCTTAACTGTCTAAATGTCCAATCTTTGGAAGGAAGCTACATTTTTTAATGGTTCAGACACCTACTCACCCTTTCTCGGCTTCTCGTGCTTGACGAACGGGAATGGAATGACTTGATTTGGGAAGCTTAACATTTTATTTTAAAAGCAATATAGCAACTGTAAGAGCAATTTGAACAGACAAAAATATTACCCATATCCTTACCTTGCACATTCTTGGGTAGCCTGTGTATACGCGTTCCACGCCACACATATCACACCTCCCAGTCCTCACACACGTGCACACGCTGTCTGATTTTGCACATCAGACAAGGTTAAGTTCAACAGTCTTCCCTCACACACCCTCCCAGAGCCCTGCACTTATCACCAGCACCTAGTGCACAGTAGGTGCTCAGTAAACACTTGTTGACTAAGTCGCCTTTGCAGCCCTGTCAGTTCTGCTCTGTAACATCTATTATTATAGTAAAACACACTTGCGGTTCGTGGCATCCTCTTTGCACCCGAAGGCTGCCCAGGGTTCTGTGCGGGATACTGGCCCTTCCCAAGCAGCTTTACGAGGGCCGTGTTTATCGACAACACTGCGAGGAACACCCATCTGCACGTAGCTGGGCACACTGAATTGTGTCTTCAGTACATCGCCTCCAGGGTGGCCAGACCAGGCCAGACCCGGGATCCCACCTGCAGCGCTTGAGCTGTGCGGCCAGGCTGCCGTCCAAAAGGCCGCACGCCCGCCCCGCCTGCCAGAGAGCCCCGGGTCACACTACCGTTTGCAGAAGTTTGTGTCCTGTTAAAACGATTTCTTTTGCTCAGTGAAGTGGATCCGTTAAAGGTTGCCTTTGGCGTAATGTTTCTACCTTGTTTCATCAGACTTGCGTGCCTTCTCCTTTGCAATTTTCTCGTTGGCTTCAAAGCTCAGAAAATAATTACTTCTCCAGGAGCCTGACAAATATTTGATTGTATTTTCTGCTAGGCTTTGGGGATAATGTAAGGTTTTATGTAGAGCTTTTTTTTTTATTGGAAAAACGAATATAGCAACATCGTGGAACATCTTGAAATAAAATTGCTCATGCCCTACACGACCACCCCATCAGAGCTCCCGTCATTCCCTGTGGCCCCTTTCCGAATTTTGCCACGCACACACACGTTTCCCATGGTCTGAGTCGGGGACAGAGGCGATGCTCTCTCCTGCTTTTTCACTTAGCATGATAGCATAAACATCTTCCCATGGTGCCTCCTAGCCTCCTGAAGAATCATTTTAGTTGCCGCGTAATATTTTATTGAGTGAACGTACCTTACGACTTGATTAACCAATGTCTTCTTTTTTGGATACCTGAGTTGCCTTCAGCTTTTTACGATTAAAAACAACTCGGCAATAAAATACTTTTACGCATCAAGTCTCTTTGGACGGTTTCTTTAGGACCGAGTCCCGGGGGGAACATTCCTGGGAAAGGGTATTAAACCGCAGCAGACACGGTTGTCTACACATGACCCCTTCATCTTTATAAACAGCGCCTCGGATCCTGCTCAATATTAAAATTACTTTCCCAGATGCCCTTGCAGCTGGCCCAGCCCTCTGCCTCCAGGAGGAGCAAGCAGAAGCCTGAACTTCGGTGACTGGGGAACACTACCGACCCCTGGTTTAAAAAGGAGGCATTCTGAGGCCAGGAGGAGGGGAGCCACCCCTCAGGCTGGGAGAGCAGACAGACAGAAGGACCCTGGCCACTGCGGACATCATGGAGGTGGGACCTCCGCCTTGGACCCTGTTTCTGGGCTCTCGGAATACGTCTCACTGGCCTGCCATTCCTCAAGTAGTTTGGAATATCGTATCAATTCCCGTGCTCCCCAGAGCGGGTGGAGCCGGGGGGTGTCTGGGGGAGGGGACTGACAGGTGCTAAACACCTCCAAGGTACGCACCAGGTGCCTGCCTACGGCATGTCCCCTACCCTTCCAGGACAGCTAACGGGGCAGAGGTTATGATCCCCATTTTACAGATCAGGACGTAGGGACAGACAGCTTTGACAGTCTTTCCAGGTTTTCTGACTCTCAAGGGGCAGAGCTAGGACCCCAATCCAGATGTGTAACCGGAAGTTCCATGATCTTCCTGTTCCTAAGAGGAAGCTGGCTGCACCCATGGGGAAGGAGAGCGAAGCCCATTCCTACAGCGAGCGCATTCCGCTGGGGTCAAAGGGGATGACGTCTGCTCCTGAGTTCACCGACCTCTGCCTCGGGCTCTCTCCCAGCTCCTGTTCACAACGGCGACCTGCTTCTGGCATTAGCCTTTCCCTTCTAGTCACCTCTTTATCTTCTGATTCCAAGGGCAGCAGGTGTCTATTGCAGAAAATGTGGACAGTCTAAGGGGGAAAATCAAAATCATCCAGGACCTCCTTCCCACAGTTAATCACTAAGAACATGTCAGTGCGGTTTCCTTCCGGTCTTTTTTCCTCGTTGCTGTTATTTACGCACTCACACACCGTTTCTGCCTAGTGCCTGTCACAGGGCCTGGCTAGGAAGACTTCGGCAGACACACCGTCAATGAATGGGTAAGCACACTGGCAAGACTGTATCCCAGATCTGGCGGGGTGCCTGGGACATAGTAGGCCACCAGTCAGTCTTGGTTGAATGAATAAAGAAGAAAATCAATGAACACTTTCTATCTCAGCTCCTAGCCTGGCACATAGTAGCTTCTCATTAAAATGGAAGAAAATCATTAAGGGCTGTTTTTTCATCCCTTTTTATCAGAAACATGTTCTCATTTTACTACAAACTCTTTATTGTTATTACCTTCGATGGCTGCGTAAGATTCTACCACTTCACCTTTTACTGGTCTCCTATTGATACATATTTTTAAAGTTTTAAAATTTTTACTTTTCTATAAAATGTTACTGCTATCCTCTCTGTGTGTGGCTGTACATGTTTTAAATAGATTCCTCAATGCGAGATTATTGGGTCAAAGATTTCTGACATGTTGCCCTTGAAATCAGTCTATCCGAACATTTTGTTCAGACCCGCGTCCAGGCCAGCAGGGCACACGTGTCTGTGTGATTTTCTGCTCCGCACCCCCGAACACCATCCGGGCTTGGTTTGGTTTCCTTTCCCCACCACGACTGCATTTGGCTGAGTGCTCAGCATTACGCGAAGCTCCAGAATGAACAAGAAGGGGAAGGGCCAACATAGTTGTTGCAAAAATGGGGTTAATTTAACCCTCCTAAGTGCATGATGGTATTTACACTTCAAATGCCAGGGTTTTCACAACGGGCCCATCTCCTCCTCTGGTCAGCGAGAAGCGGGAGCGGGCGGGTCTTCGCGGCTCCGGCGGACTGGAGTGCGGCCCCGGGCCCTCCTCAGGCACGCACAGGAATGTGGATTTCTTTCCTGCTCTGTACCGGTTCTTTGTGTCAAGTGCAAACTCATTTGAGAGTTCATTATGTGGTTTAATTGGGCTTAACACACTTCTGGCTTAGCTCTGACAAGGGCCTAACCTTTGGGTAACAATGAAAATAAATAATGTTTGTAGGCTACATTATAATTTTCAAATCAACTTCACATGCCTCAGCTCCTTTGAACCTCAAACGACTCCTGAGAGGAGGTGAGTATTACCATCACACCCACTGTTTTTTAGAGAACAGTGAGTTGTGGGGCGTTCTGTTGACTGGCCTGTGATCACATGATCACACGTCGGTGGAAGCAGGGCTTGAACTCTTGTTCTTGTTCTCTGACTCCAGCTCCCAGAGATTTTCTGCTCCGGGGGACTGAATAACATCCCACACCTGGTCAGAGCGAGCAGTGCCTACGCCATCTCCAGCTCATCTTCTTTCCTTCCTGGGTGCAGGGGGACCTCACTTCCAGCCCCCACACAGGGAGGGTCACGTGACCGGCTCTGGGTCTCGCCGTGTGAGTGGAAGTTGAGCCTGTTGTTCCGGGATGAAGCAGGAACGGCTCTTTTGCCAATGAGTCTTCTGTCTCTCTCGCCCCCTGCTGACGTGATTGGGGAGGAGCCCACTGTGTGAGCACATAGTGGGGCCGCGCAAATGGAGCATCCTGCATCCCCCAGACGTGCGTCGGAGCTTTGGGTGAGTGAGCGATCGAGTTTTGCGTTAAGTGGCTGAGATTTGGGGGGAGTGTTTGTTACGGCAGCCTCGCTGAGCTCACCCTGACGAATACAAGAAACTCGCACATACATGGGTGTCCTCCCTGAGGACTGTCCCGGGGTGGGGTACAACCTGGCTTCTAGGCTGAAGTCCGTCCCTTTTGTGACCTTATTCAAGTCACTTCGTCTGAATTGTTCGCTTTCTCATCTCCAATATCAAGTGATCGGGTATCAGTGGCGTCCGGCGTGTGTTTTATTATTATTGTTTAAGTCAAGTGCCCCTTCTTGTTGAATAGTATCTACCTCGTCATCCCAATGAATGCAAACTTAACGCTTTGCTGCTTGGCTGGTGGAGGCTGCTGAGTGGGGCTTCCGGAACTAGGCTGCTTGGCCTCCCCTCGGCGTGACCTCCGCCCGCCCCCTCCCCGGTTCCGAGAGTCTAAGGGGTGCTCTGGAGCTCCTTGAAACCCAGCTAGCCAAGTGTGGAGTGGGAGGGGCGTCCAGGCTGTTTTGTGGTACTTCGCTTTGAACACACCGGGCGTGTATTTCAGGCTGTGAGCCCTGCAAACTTCTTCCCATCAGAGCAACCCTTCTTTCAGGAGGCAGGAGATGGTCTCCGTGGAACCCACGCGCATTCCTGCTGCTGGCCGGTGTTCCCTGAGCGCCTGTGGGTGCCAGGCCTCGTCTGAACCACGGGGGGTCCCGAAGGGCTGAGATAGCTTCTGTTCTGAGGCGTTACTGTACCGTGAGAAGTGCCGGGAAGAGTTGGAGGTAAAGGAGAATACGTTTTATCTGTAACCGTTGTGCAAAAAAAATTACTGTTTTTGAGCTCCATTATGTTCTGAGCACTTCGGACGAATTATTTTGAATCTTCACGGCCATCCAGTATGTCCCAAGTATTTAGCCTCCTTGGTGTTCCCTCATATTGCCTTTGGGGTCACTTTTGCTTTTAAGAGTTAAAGGAGAACAACTGGAACCCCTACGCGCATGGGATGAGACCCTCATCGGCACCCTCCACCCAATTTCTTTGCAGAATCTTGGTGGGGGGGGGGGGGTTGTCCGCTTCTCCTGGTCTCCCCCAAGTCTAAGCCCTGCCTCCTCGGAATTCCTCGTGGCACCTTCATCTCACCTGTGTTCTGGCCCATCCACTCCGCTCCGTCCCCCCATCTGGTTCCCCCAGACAACCCATGGAAGGCCAATGTGGGGGCTGGGGCCCAGGGGGGTTCCAGCCCTGGCGCCACCTCGATGCACGTGGCTTCAAGTTCCCCTTTGCTGTGACTTACTCTTTGTCACGACATTTGTTCCTCGGCCTCTGTAGGTGGCAGGGAGCAGTACTGGGATTTTTCTTTCTCCGATACAAATGACGCTGTGTCATCTGTCATCCCCACTCCCTTCCCCAAAACCCCTGCTTGGAAGGCAAAGCGGTTGTTTTATTTTATTTTTTTAAACATTCTCCATTTCATGCCCAGAAGGCACAGTCCACCCCCCTTGTTCTTGGTTCTGTATTTGCGCATTTGCCTCTTCACTGAGACGTATCTGTAACTCCCATTTTACGCACATGCGCAGAGCCTTGAAAACAGTCTCCAGGTGTGCCCATTTGCACCTGAGGCCGAACACCGTGACACGGCACCCCTCGTTCATGCTCGAATGCTGTAAACCAGGGTCCTGCGGTATTTTGTCCCATTTTTTTGTATTTTTGCATGTTTTTCTGGTGATGTTCCTGTTATAATGCCCCTCAAAGCATAGTGTTGGCTAGGCTAGTGTAGGAAGGCTGTGATGATGGTGATGATGATGATGATAAGAATAATTTTTTAAAAGCCCTGACCCATGTGGTTCAGTTGGTTGGGTGTCACCCTGCAAAGCGAAAGACCACCAGTTTGATTCCCAATCAGGGTACATGCCTGAGATTCATCTGGTTGGGGTGCATGCAAGGGGCAACTGATGGATGTTTCTCTCCCTCTTTCTCCCTCCCTCCCCCATCTCTAAGAATAAATAAATAAAATCTTTTACAATAATAAAAATAAAAAGGAAGACGGTGACGTGTCCATTCCAGAAAACGTGTGTTCCTTCAGGCATGAGTGACAGTGCGGTTGGCCGTGCGTTTACTATGGATGCATCAACAATACGTAGTAAATAAGGTGTCTTTAAACAGGAGCGCCCATAACACAAGCTTACGTCTTAACTGGTAAACGCAAGCGTCGTGACCAGAGGCTCACGGGAGCCTCACCCTGTGTTTCTCTCTGAGGGGCCACGGCTCCGTCGTTGCTAACTCAGTGCGCCCGGCGACTTCATAGGATGTAACCACCGTGAGTAATGAGAACCCACTGTGCTTGCTTACCCTTTTCATTTCGTACACAAGGGAGGTGAGCTCAGAGAAGGCCGTTGCCAAGTTCATGCCCAGGTGGGGCCTCAGAACCATCCGAGACCCTTGCTCGTCCCACGAAGCTGGGCTGGCCCCACCGCCCCACCTCCTTGCTCCCTGCTCTCCCCTCCGCAGCCTCTGAAACTCAAGGTTTATTTTCTATCCCTTAAGGGGTCATGGAAAAATTGCCCATCCCCGCTTGTCCCCTGCATTTTAATTGTCCCAGAAGGGTGTGGGGGCTGAGGGTGGTAACCTGTCCCCCCCACGGCCCGCAAGCTGGCCCGGGGGACAAAGGGCCCCCCATTTCAAGTTCTCCCACCCCCAACTTTGAAGCTTAATAGCTTTAAAATCTTACAAGTTGTAAAAACAATTAAAGCAATAATCTTAAAAAGAAGCAGAATGCGGGCCTTCAAAGGCATGCGAGCCATTCACACTTCGTGGTTAAATGCAGCCCGTAGCCGGGGCGGGCCTGAGAAAACGCAGAGGCGTCCTGCGAATTTGTTGATGCCAGTTTGGACAGACTGTTTATTTTCATGATTTCATGGAAGAATTTTAATTTAATGAGTGTTTTATACTCTAATGTAAAGCATCGTTCGAGCCCTGTAATTACTGTGTCAAAATAAGCCTTCTTAAGCGGCAGCAGCTTGAACCCGGGGGCTGGGACTCGCATCCGAATCGGCGGGTGGGAAGGGGGGTGGGAAGGGGGTGGGGGCTGCGCGGAGCCCACCGCCTCCTTAATGGGCCGGAAACCAACACCCAAATGGGTGGAGGGGTGTCTCCTAGGGCTAATTCCCCCCGAGACGTGCGGCTTAAACACTGGAGCGGATGGGCCAGGAGACAAGACTCTGGTCCTCCTTGGTCATTCTGAGGCTGCTCCTGACTGAGAAGTAACTTACTCTGGGAACGGCCTGTGTATCCATCCCCCACGGTGTGTGCCACTAGGCAACCTCAGACACGCATTTTATCGTTTCGGGTCCCCCATCCCTCCTTTTTAAGAAGAGAATATTTTGCTTTTGGCTTTATGTATGACCCACAGAAATTATTGGTTTTCCTTTATTTTATTTTATTTTATTTTATTTATTTTTTATAAAGTCTAACTCATTTTATTTTATTTTTTTAAAGATTTTATTTATTTATTTCCAGAGAGGGAAGGGAGGGAGAAAGAGAGAGAGAGAGAGAGAAACATCAATGTGTGGTTGCTGGGGGCCATGGCCTGCAACCCAGGCATGTGCCCTGCCTGGGAATCGAACCTGCGATGCTTTGGTTCGCAGCCCGCGCTCAGTCCACTGAGCTACGCCAGCCAGGGCTCATTTATTTATTTCAAAGCACGGAAGAGACTTCTGTGCCACCCAGAAGAAGGAAGGGCAGCTGCTCCCATCCTCTGGGTCCAAGTTTTAGGCCAAGTGCAAACCTCTAGTTGTAGCAAATTCCCTGTCCCTGTGCGCTACCTGCTTTTGCTGCCGTCATGTCCAATCTGCAAAGGGCCAGCCTTCCCACGGGCCTCACGCTCTTCTCGAATGAAGCCCGAAATGGTCTTTCCAGACGCAGGCTGAGAACCTCATCTTTCATCACACCCCCTTGTCCCTGCATGGGGGATCCCCCAAACAAGCCCCTGGAACGTGGTCTCCAGGGAATCTTTTTTCATGCTGAGCAGCCCAGATTTGTGCTCCTTGCTCCAAGGCCAAGAATCCGGCTGCAATTCGATAACTTGCTATTTCCATTCCTGCTAAGAAATACATGTGTAGTCAAATGCTGAGACCTTTTCTTTTTTTGGCTTCCAATTTCTTGTTTAATCCACTTTTTTAAAGTATTTTTTATTGATTATGCTATTATGGTTGCCCCAGTTTTTCCTCTTTGCCCCCCTCTGCCAGGACCCCCCTGCCCTCCAGCATTCCCCGTCCTTAGTTCATGTCCATGGGTCATGCCTGTAAGTTCTTGGGCTTCTCCATTTCCTATGGTTCCTATTCTTAACCGCCCCTTGTCTATTTTGTCCCTACCGTTTATGCTTCTTATTTCCTGTACCTTCCCCCCATCCTCCCCGCTCCTCCTCCCCGCTGATAACCCTCCCTGTGATCTCCATTTCTGTGATTCCGTTCCTGTTCCAGTGGTTTGCTTAGTTTGTTTCTGTTACTGGTTTTTTTTTTTAGATTCAGTTGTTGATAGTTGTTTGTTGTGCTTTTACTGTTCATAGTTTTGATCTTCTTCTTTTTCTTAGATAAGCCCCTTTAACATTTCGTATAATAAGGGCTTGGTGACGAGTCCTTTTCTCAGCAAGGGAGGAAAGGACTTCTCACTGTCGTGAGGACCAGCCTCTTCCATTTGCATTCAATGGCACTGGCCAGGCGGGAAGCCAGAGCAGCAGCGAACATGAGAACATCTCACAGCATCCACAGTCCTCCCCGGGTTCACCGGCTCCTTCCCCGCCCCCGCCCCAGAGTCAGGGCTGCTGCTATTGTTCTCCTGCTGGGAGACCCAGAGCTCTGGGAGGTAAAACGTGTTACTAGGGACGTGGGGAGTGGGGGCAGGACTTCCCTTCTGGTCCTTTCTGACTCTCAGCTTAAAGTTCTTCCTAATGAAGATGGTCAGATTTGGCAGAAGAAGGAAAGAGAAAGACTCCCCACTAAATTTAAATTCAGATGACAATGGATACTTTAAAAACATGCCCACGTGATATGTAGGACTTCCGTACACTAAAACATCATTTGTTAACGTGAAGTTCAAATTTAACTGGGCTCCTGTATTTTATCTGAACACCCCGCTCTCCCATGCGCCAGCCATCTTCCCTTACATACATGAAGACAGGGACCCTTGGGCTGCAAACTGTTGGCCCCTGGCTGAATCCACTAGCAGCTCAGTGTATTTCTGCTGATGTATTTGAACTTGGAATGTGGGGTGTTTTCGGTGGTGCAGGCGCTCTTCAGGCCCCACGGTGCCCACCCCACCCAAGTGGCACCAAGAGCCTCCAGGTGCCTGTGCAGCCTGGTCTCCCTACTTCGAGGTGGGCACCCCGTTCCTGTCCTTCCTGGCCTTGCTGCCCCATGGCTTCTGGCTGGAGGCCCCCAGTGGCAGTGTCGAGAAGCCCTGTTGTGCATCATCTTTTGAAGAAAGAAAAGAAAATATTTCAGCTGCTTATAATGTGCCAACACCTCTTTCACAGCCACGATCCCCCTCATAGTCTAGGAGGTGGGCATGACTACCCCCAGGCTGCCAGTGAGGGTGTGGATTCAGCAAAGACAGCTCACCGGTCCGGGCACGTGTCTGGCAGCACAAAGGGGCGTCTGACTCCCACGCCCCCTATCTCTACCCGTGGCGCATCTATCTTAAAACTCATTCGCTCATTTCTGTGACCAGCATTTGTCCAGTGACGACCATGCACCCGGGGCCTTGCCGGGTCCATTGCATAGCTGGCTGTGTTTACTTCTTTCCCTTGAGCAGGACTAAGCCCCAAACAGAAAGGCGTCGGCAAAGGTCTTTGGCTGTTCTCATCCTGCAGTCCGGGGCCGGGTCTGGATTTTTATTTTGCAAGCACACCGCATCTCGGCGGAAACCCCTCTTCTCATTTTGCGCCTATGATGCCGCTAAATTGTCCCCTGGATTTATTTCAAAGCGAAGAGAAGCAGCAGAGATTGCAATTCTTATGCTGTAGTTGCTCTTTTTAACTCAATTACGTCCTGACAATTCGGAATGAAACTCGGGGCATGTCTTTGTTTAAGCCGTCGCCCTTCCATCAGAGCAGTCAGCTGGAGGCGCATGGCTAGTGTCAGGGCTAACGATCTTTGACAAGGGCATTTAGCGGTTGTAATTCAAATCTAATTCAGAACATCTTAGCACCGGACCTGTCAGGCCCTTAAAATGCACTGTAACTACAAAACCAAGGGCAGCGGGGCCGCAGCCAGCTCTGTGCGGCCTCAAGTTGATATGTCAACAAGAGCAGTTACAATTAGGGGTTCTTTCAAGCATACTAAACTAATTTACAGTACTCTGGAAAAGTGGGAAAAGAACCTGAGGCTTAAAATCCCGGGACTTCTAGATTTCAAACCCCCAGCACATAAAAACACAATTAGAGTTCGGCACCAGACAGCGCGGGCTCGAGTCTGCCTTTTGGGTGCCACGTGTCCTGGCTGCCCTGAGAGTAGGGAGGCGTAGACATGCGTGCATGTGCAAAGCAAAAGCAAAATAATAGTTGACTCTCGACCACTAACAAAAAAAAAAAAAGCAACAAAAAAAAAAACTACCCTTGTCAGGTCTGATTAGGATCACGTTGTGGGTTTGTCGAACCCTAAATCGGCAACGTACTTATTTATTATTTGTGGATGCTGCTTGTAATCGAATCTGGCTTAATTGGGGAGTGCTTCTCCTGGACGGGGTTCCACATTTGGCCACAAAGCACCCAGAGTCGGTGTGGCCTGCATGGTTGGGCCGGGAGAGGGGAGATGCGGAGCGTGGCCAGCCCGCTGGACACAGACAGGATTAGGGCGACCAACATGCAATTTCACCATCAAGATAAAACAGGGCTCGATTTTAAAGCGCTCGGCTGAGCCTGAGCAGCTGCGCGCTTTTAAGAGGCACGGCCTTTCATGCAAGGACAAAGGCTAATGGGGGTGTTTGCAGATTTTGCTTTTATGATTTATCTACTTTTTACGCACGACAATATGGAGCCTCCACTCGGGGGACTCGTAAATGTGATTTTACTTCCCAAATTACAAAGCTAGTCAATTATTCGGGAATGAGTCATTCATTCAAAAGTGTCAGTAATGGGATGTGTTAACCATCAGGAAATTTTACACCAATTGGAATTATAAACACCAGATCGGAAAAAAGAAGAAAAAAAGAAAATCTGAGCCAGCGGTTAACTCTATTTATGAATGGTGCCTCCTGTTAGGTCCTGCGTTTGGGGGAAGGCCGAGCCGGAGAAAACACATGAGTGGGTTTTCTCCCCTCCTACCTCCACATCGCTACCCCACACTCGAGTTCTTGGAACACATTTGCCAGCGAGACACGGCCGGACGGTGAGCCACCGCGCTCGGTTACGGAAGGGACGCTGACAGAGATGGGGCCGGAGGGGTGACCAGTCGGTACTTGAGGCCGCCAGGACCCTGTCGGCTGTGGGCTGGGCCGAGGACACAGCAGTGGAGGAGGGACTGGAGGGCGGGCCCAGCCGTTCCCATGTCGCTGCCTGGCGAGCATCCTCCTCTGCTGTGCACCCTGTCCCCTGGGACTCCCTGCCTCGGGGGTTGCTCCCCCTGCCAGGAGCCAGCCACGCGGTGCCCACCCTGGTGGCTTTGGTTTGATCCCAGCATTCGTAAACTCTTCCTTGGAGGCAGGCCTCTTGGAAAACTGCAGCTGGGCATTAGCAGGGGAGTGTCACTGGAGAGGTTTCATCGCTATGACTGATCCCAGTGGAAACTGAGGCAGAAACCGTCATGGGCTGGTCTGTCCCGGAGTTGTTTCTGGGATCGGGGTTGGGGGCGCCGTGGCATCAGAGCCGGGCGTGGCCAGCAGACCATCTGCCGGCCTATGGTGAGGCCCACGGCACCTGTGTGTGCCTACAAGACTCGCTCACCCTCTCTGATTCCTGGACGTGACTTCCGGCTCCCAACCACTCGCCTCCTCGGAGGCTGCCAAGAACCTCTGGTTCTGATCTGGTTCCGGCTGTGATTTCGGGATGTGTCCTGACCAGTCTTCACTCTTCCTCCCAGTGAACAGTGAATGTCCCTTTCTGTCCCCATTCTCTCCCCTCCGGCTGCTCCTAGACCAGGAGCAAAATCCGAGGCCCCCAGACCTCCACCGTGACCCACTGACCACATCTGCTCCTCCACGTCAGGACGGGCCAGGTGCAGAGACTCACCCAGCCCTGCCCAGGCGGTTGTGGACTCAATGATGTATTGAGTATTGTGTCCTCTCTTCTTCCCAGAGGGCTGAGGCAGCTGGAGCAAAGGATTCTGGTGAATTCCACTATCTCAATAGCTGGGGGAGGGTGCTGGGCAGGGGTCAGGAAGGGATTCCAGCAGAGAGAACAGGTTCCAACAGGACTCCGAGGGCCCGCGTGTGGCCTACCCTCCTCAGAAAGCAGCACAGCTTACGAGAAGAAATGTGGACCTTACACACCCTGTACTCAGGGGGATGGATTTGCAGGCGAGCCAAGTTCGCATTTCCTTGCAGCTGCTGTACATCATTAGAATTTGAAGGTGGCTACATGGTTATCACAGTGATGATACTCACAAAATTATTGATGGACTCATTACTCATGTAGTTATCGATGCTTACTTGCTTGGGGTCGCACCCTCCCTACCGTAAGCACCCTTGCGCATTCTAATTCATGGGGCATTGTTACACACACACACACACACACACGAGTACAATATATGTGTGTGTGTGTATTATATACATATATATATAGTGTGTGTGTGTACATACACATATATCCCAGAGTGTGTCGTCATTAACTGTTTGTTGAATAAGGGAATAAAGGGGAGGCTACCCCCAGGTTACAGCTGGAGGTGACAGGGAAGAGATGGTTTCTTATGCTGCAGGGGGGTGTCAGTGTGTCCAGGAGATGTTTAAATGGCGTGTCCACCTTCTCGATCGTTGGGGGTGGGGAAACCAAAGCAAAAGAAAGAAGGATCAATCACTTTTAAAAACTTACAAATCAAGGTGATGGTGACCACGAGAACAAAACACCAGTGACGACAATAAAGGTAAATGGGTCAAGTCTCACGTTTCCCCAAACTGATTGGGTGCTTCCGGGGGGAAGCACAGGGGAGGCCATCCCTCCGTTTGCTTCTCACAGAACCTCGTGGCATGTTTTTCTACCAAATGACAAGTTTTATACTTGGCCTTTCAGTGGAGCTCGGTCTCCGGACCCTCTGCTGTCCTGCAGCCCCCGTGTCCCCACCCTCCCTCACACCTGGTCTCTGGGGGAGCAGGCAGGGGGTGGGCAACGACCGGCCCCTGGAGGGGAAGGATGGGGAGCAGGCCATGCGGACACTGGGCGTTCAGGTTGGAGAGGCTGGGGCGGTGCAGGGAGAGGGACAGCGGGGCCACAGGTGACATGCCCCAGCTGCATAGGAACGCCGTGTCCTTCATGTTGATTGGCCGCCTTGGGCTCTTTGGGAATTAATTCTGGGCTGCAGCCCCGTGACTTTCTGGGTCTAGTCCGTCATCTGCCGTCCTCTCCGCTCCAGCTTTCACCTCTCCTTCTCTTTCCTCCTAAACCGAGGAAGCTGCTGACTCTGAAATCTGGGCCCTGGAAGTCCTCTTCCCTCCCTGGCCATGCGTGGGGACGCATGGAGGGAGCTGGGACCAGGCCCTTCACCTGCACAGGCCGCGGGCAGATGGTCTGCTGTGTGCTGAAGAGCGGTCTCCCATGTCCGCGTACTAACGCCTGGGCCCTTCGGAAGGCGTGTCTTTGCAGATGGGAATAACTTAAGGACCTTCAGACCAGAGCATTCTGATTACCCTGGTGGGCCCTAACTTCAGTAACTGTCGTCATGACAGGCAGAAGAGGAAAGGACACAGAGACAGAGAGGAAGGCCACACGAGCGCAGAGGCAGGGACGGAAGGGAAGCTGCCACAAGCCAAGGACACCCGGAGCCTCTGAAAGCTGGAAGAGGCAGGGCGAGGTTCTCCCCCAGAGCCTTCCGAGGGGGCAGTGCGGCCCAGCGGACACCTGGATGCTGCACTTCGGGCCCCCGGAGCTGGGGAGAATAAATGTCCGCTGGTTTCAGAGGCTGAGTTGCGGCACCACGTTACGGCCGCCCTGGGGGACCTGGGAAGGACAACTAGGTCCTGGGCCTGCATCTGCTCCTCCCAAAGCTGCAGCTCGACACTGAGAAAACCTCCTCTGGGACTTCACTAGTGGCCGGATGAGGGCTGGGGCCCCTTCCCCGTCACACGCGAGGGGGTGTGACGGCCTCTCCCACCCGCAGAGCAGCCAACTGCGCTGCCCCAGCTGCAGGACCGCCTGCGGCCCCGACACCCAGAGTTCTCTACGGTTACTCCTGCTGCTGGCCTGGACGCCCCTGCCATCGGAGGATCACTAGGAAGGGCTGGTGTCATTCCCAAGAAATCAGATTGTCGGTGTCAGGGAAAAAAACTGACCAGCAACTCCAAAGTGCTCTAGAATAGAATCATTTATAGATGCTGAGGAAGAAACAGGGATTTGGAGGAAATGTCTTCAGACAGAGGGAACCCGGAAGGCATGTAGGGGTTAGCTCCGTACAGCGGTTCTCGACACTTAGAGACACGCTAGAATCACCTGGGGGGAGTCTTCAAACACTGATTTTAAAAATCAGAATCCTTGGGGCAGGCAGGGGTCCAGGCGTGGATTTCCTTAAGGCGCCCCGATGATTTCAATGTGCGGGCAACACTCACTGATCGGAAGGGTCTGGAGGTGGGGGCTGGGGCCGCTCCCGGTTCCCGGAGCCCCTGGGAGGTGGGCACGGAGTCGAAGAGGAAAGGGAGAAATCCGTGCCCACGTCCCTCTCATTTGAAAGGAGTGGAGGGAGGAGGGTCCTGGCGGCAGTACCAGGGGACCGGGCTGGACTTCTGGTTTCACGGAGACAGCCCAGGAAAGAGCGGCCCAGGGCAGCCGGTCGGCGTGTCTCAGAGCCTGGCTGTCTCCCTGGCTATCTTTTCATCGTCTCAGCGAGCCCCATCCGACCACGAAGGTGCCACCTCCAGAGAATGTGTTTGTGGGACTCGCATCCAGGTGGCTGCTGCCCACGGCGGGATGGAGGGACAGGCCAGGGAGGCTCCGACCCTGGGGGGAGGGTGAGGACACCGATGGGGATCCCTGCGCCTGAGCCCTGACCCTGGGAGGCAGGGACGGGTCCTCTTCTGCACCTGTAAACTGTGCTCCACGGACTGAGTTTCTTATCCTTTTAGAACATCCTGTCTCAGAACTTTGCCACATCCCTTTGACAAAACTCCACACCCGTACTCTTCAGGGGTGTCAAGGCCATGACAGACAAGGGAAATGGAGACACTGTTGGAGGCTGCAGGAGGCTCAGGAGAAAGGAAGAATAAACACAGTGTGGGAGGCCAGACAGGACTCGGGGAGAGAAGCAGGACGTGGTGGGAAAACTGGGGAAATTCGCATCCAGTCTTTAGATCGCCGGACAGGTCTGCGCAAATGTGAACTCCTGGACTGAGCGATGGCACCACGGCTGTGAGGGACGTTCGCTCCAGGGGAGCTGGGCGAGGCCTGTGTGGGCGCCGTCATTTTCACAGATATTCTGTAAGTCTGGAATTGATTCAAAATAAAACGTGAGAAACCAAATTTGGCATACCCGAGTTCCATGCACTTTTCCTTCCCGACTCCCTCCCTTCTCCTTTCCTTTCCTCCTCGCACCACTCGGTTGTGCGAGCCGTGCTTACTTCTCTCGGTTCGTGAGGGGAACAGCCGTGTGCAGGCGGGGAGAAGCGGGGGCAACCTTCCGCCTATTTCCATTCATCTTCCCAAGGAATTTGAAGGTGTCCCACCGTTCTATGGAAATTTGCCCAAATCCACTATGCATTTCGCTGAAAAGGATGACTTTCGGAACTAAACGTGATTGGATGTTTACTTGGGACCCCTTTGATCTTCATGCGGGCCTGCTTATTAATGGGCTCTTCGGGCACGTGTTGACTTTGTTCAGTGATCCATGGAGTGCCCGCTGTCCCGTGTTGGGAGCAGCGCGGGATGCCACCGGTGACTCGGAGTGGAATAAGACACAGACCTCCTCCTTGGGGGCTCGGGATCAGAAGGGAGCAGCTACTTGGCCACCTGCTGTGTTTGCTAATGGAGGAGAATGCTCTCCATTAGAGAAAAGAGATAGGCTGATTCTGCCCAAGACGTCAGCCACGGCTTGGCAGAGGAGGTGGGAGCTGAAGGGTGAGCAGGACTCCAGAAGGCAGGGAGGGACCAGCCAGGGGAAGGGCGAGGAGGCCCATCTGCCCAGTGACCGCCCGCCCAACCTCCCTCCCACGTGGAGGGCGCCAGGCGGCTGCTCTTGCCAGTGGAATGGGAGCACCAGTGACGTCTGCCACCCCTGGGCTGGCGTGTAAGCAGGGGGTGCATGGAGTCCTTGAACTCTCCCCCTGCCTGCTGAGGGCTGGGTTTAGGGGGTTCTGAATCCCCAGGGATGGCAGAGCCACGAGATGGGAAGGGCCTGACTCAGATGGAGGAACTCTGCTCACCAAACAGAGGCATGCACAGGAACTATTAAGGGAGTGAGAAGTGAAGTTTCACAGTGCGACGCCATTGAACTTCTGGGACTTACTTGTTACAGCAGCTGGCACCTGCAGGGCTTCTACGGGCACGCGTGTAAATCCGGCGTGTGGGAATGTGCTGGGCGGTCAGCCCAGAACAGCCGGCGAGGTCTGGGAGGAGCCCGGAACGACGCTCTGTGGAGTTTGAATTCTTGCCTGGACATGTTGTACTTGGAAAGTTCACAGGCCAAGCAGGGTGGATGGAGAGACGGAGTTGAAGTGTGTGAATGGGGTTGGAAATTTTGCCCCCAAAGATAGCTGGAAGGTGTTTTTAAGATTTTATTTATTTATTTTTAGAGACAGGGGAAAGGAGGGAGAAAGAGAGGGAGGGACAACATTGATCAGTCGTCTCTCGTACATACCCCAACCAGGGACCAAACCCCACAACCCAGGCGTGTGCCCTGCTGAGAATCAAACCAGTGACCTTCTGCTTTGCAGGACAAGGCCCATCAGGGAACCACACCAGTCAAGGCTCAAAGTTTGTTTTAATTGTAGCTTAATAAAAAAAAATGTCGTAAACTCTTTTGCTACGTTTGCACAGAGGAGGCAGGCCCCAGCTCACCCACAGATGAGTAATATTTTAGTAGCAAAGGAGTCCTCTCTCCCTTTAATTCAATTTCTTTCCCAGTGTTACGAATGACTTCATTTTAACAAAGCCCTTGGAGATCCCGTTAATCGGGACTTGGGCGATGTTATCACCTTAACACGTTCTGTGCAGACTTGCTCCGCCCTCTTTGGGAAGGATTGTCCCATCTCATTAGCATGCATAAAAATGGGTTTGATTGACAGAGATGTAATAAATGTCTGCTGGAAAGAACTCCTCCCCCGTTAAGGCCATTTATATATTCATTTTGGAGGATGCATAAAGAATTTCTGAGTTGTGCAAACAGGTTTAAAAGCTACGTAAGAAAATTCCGTGAGCCCTGGCTGGCATAGCTCAGTGGATTGAGCTCGGGCTGTGAACCAAAGCATCGCAGGTTCAATTCCCAGCCAGGGTACATTCCTGGGTTGCAGGCCATGGCTCCCAGCAACCGCACATTGATGTTTCTCTCTCTCTCTCTATCTCCCTCCCTTCCCTCTCTAAAAATAAATAAATAAAATATATATATATATAAAAGAAAATCCTGTGAGTGGAGGTCACATGATGCGGAACCCGGGACTCCATCCCAGGGCTAAGAGGTGTGAGTGCGAGTTCAAGTCTTGGCTCCGTCCTGAATGGGCTTGTTGACCTCTGGCAACGATTTGCATTCTAATCTTTGAAACCCGAGGGCTGCTCTAGGCCAGTATTTTCCAAAGTTTGGTTCCCGTGGCACTGGTGATACATGAGACTTTTTGGTCCATGGACACATAGTTTTAATATTATCATAATCACAAGTTTACGTCAATGTCTAATTAAACCACAGAACAAGCAGGGCTGAGCCACGAGGGTGTGGGTCTTATGCATTGCTGTGATTTCCCTTTACATTAACGAAAAATTGTAAAGGAAGGAAATTGAAAGAAAAAAGTGGGTAGATAATGTAAGCTTTGTGGATGAAGCAACAATTGTAAAGGTGGTTGCTAATGACCGAAGTTGGGGAGACCGTGGAGTGTGGGGTTTTTTTATTTGTGTCTGATCGCCTGGGGCTGATTGAACCTCTAACCTACCGGCTCCCCTTTAGGGAAATGAACCCAGCTTGGCCCTTTTCCGTCATTATGGTACAGTGCACTATTTTTTAATAGCCGGTTTAGGATTATTCTCCCCTCTGGTTCTTGGGTGCTAGCTCCCTTGTCTGCTGTGAACATGATTTATTGGTTCAGGTGGCTTGGGATTTTTTTGAGAGCATTTTATTTATTTGTGTTCAGAGAGAGGGGAATAGAAGGCGAGAGGGAAATGTCCATCAGCCACCTTTCCTACGTGCCCTGATCGGGGACCAAACCCACAACTCACGCACATGCCCTGACAGGGAATCAAACTGGCAACACTTCACCCTGGGGGGGGCGATGCTTAACCAGATGAGGCACGCTGGTCAGGGCTGGCTTGTAATTTTCTATTGCAATTTCATCTCTCAAGGCACTGTTTCCCATGGGAATTCTACGCACCTTGAAACAGAAGTTATCTCTACAGAATGACCTGTTCTAGTTTTGCTTGTCCTGGACTAGGTTAGTGCACTGTGTCAGTGTAGGGGTCAAGTGCTCCTCTTATGTGGAACATACAGGTTGACTTGGGTTACCGAATTCTAGGATGTGCGTTGTTTCCCCCTTCTCAGGGCTCTGGACATGGGGCAAGCTCCCTGGCCACTTTCTTTCTGCTGGGGGCTTCATGCAAGAGTCTCCATGCCCCGGCCTCCTTACACACACCGGAGACGTCTGCTCGGGGCGATGGCACGGAGCGATGGGGAGTTGGGGAAAGTCCGCTGAGATCCACGGGCTGGTCGTCCATTCATTCACTCACTCACCCTGCACAGGCTTTGTGGGAAAGTCCGCTGAGATCCGGGGGCTGGTTGTCCATTCATTCATTCACTCACTCTTCACAGGCTTCGTGGGAAAGTCCGCTGAGATCCGGGGGCTGGTCGTCCATTCATTCACTCACTCACTCTTCACAGGCTTGGCGGAATGAGTGTCTGCCATACCAGGCTCCCTGCTGGGTACTGAGAAAAAAAGATTTCCCAGAACTTATTTTCTGCCGGGTCAGTCCAGGATTAAAATGTTGGCTCTACTATTCACTAGCTATTAATTTCAGGCAAACCACTCAGTGCCTTGGAACTTTGGATCAAGCCTAGGATGAAGAAAAGGCTCAGATCAGGGTGCGGGTATTTATTTTTTTAACTGGAAGAAAAGCACCTATATGGATATACCGTATTATGGTGTGTATAACATGCACTTTTTTGCCCTAATTTTTGAGAGGAAAAATAAGGATGCACATCATACGTGGGTATAACGATTACCTACCATGTGCAAAACGTGGGTACACATTATACACGGCAAAATACGGTAAGTAGATTGGTTGGTTTCAGAGAGGGTCATTTGAAAGTTCTCTTCCGATTGCTTCAACTTTGTTTTCGTGAAATAAAATAAACGCCTGGTCCTCAGCCAACAGCCAGCTAAGGGGAGAGGGGCGTGGCAGCTCGAGGAGAGGGAGGCTCAGGATGATCCGGGGGAGGAATGGTTAGGATCAACAGAAACGGACTTCCGGGTGACCCCGACGGGCCACCTGAGGGTGGGGTCAGGAGTTCAAGGACAGTCCACCGGTGTGCTTTCGCCAGCCATGCTCGGGTTCATGGGCGCCAGTGTGGAGCAGGCCCTTGCATTTCGTGATATTTTAAGATGCATTTTTCTCATCACTCCTCACGAAAGACCTTAGAAGCTCTCGCATGCCCTTCTCACAGATGAGTAAACTGAGACCCAGAGAGGAACCAGGGCAGGCACCGCAGCCCACGCTCTCAGTCTTCACGGCGTGTGCGTGCGCACGCAGCTGCTCGCCGAGCCTGTGAAGGCAGCTGTAAGTGGCTCTGAGTATTGAATCATCTGGAAACTGCCACGCGGAATCCAAAGCAGACTGTGGGCTTCTAAATCGGATTCCGATACAAGTTCACTGGTAGCTCGGGCCACATCAGTGCCTTTCCGTGGGACTTGCTTTTCCACCCCCAAATGAGGGAGCTGATCTAGGGGCCACCTCTATTCCTCTCCTGTTCTTTAATTATAGGACGGTTTTTGTTCCTCCCTCTCTCTCTCTCCCTCTCTCTCTCTCTCTCTCTCTCTCTCTCTCTCTCTCTCTCGGGCGTGCGGGGGGGGTAAACGGACGAGCACTCGGAATCCTGAGGAAGCGACACCCTGCCTGGGCTCGAGGTCCCTCTGTGTGACACGCACCCCTCTGGGGCCCCCTGTCTTTTCCACCACATCTCCTAAACCTGGAGCTGATGGAAAACGGGGATCGTCTGGAGTGGAGGCCGAGCCACACCGGACAGGACAGCCGGGTCTGGGGACGGCCGCCGGCCTCCCCGTGACGTTTGCGAGCCCCGTCACGGGGGCACTTGCTTTGTCACCGCGCGGCCCCTGTAATTGCAGCGGGCCCTTTTGTTATTAAACAGACCCAGCCCAAACAAAAGGGATACTGTTTCTTTTATGAGTAATGTGCTAACTCACCCCTGGAAAAAAAAAAAAAAAAGTTCAAGTCCAGCATAGGGAATGAGACAGCATAAGATTTATTACAAAGGCTACAGAAATTATTCCTCCTTCACAGCACTTAAATTGTCTAATTATTCACAGCTGTTTCCAATTTGTCTCAGGTTGTTAATTAAGGGGTGTGGGTCTTCCCCTCCTTCCAGGGGCGACCACCTGAAGTCTCACGAGGCACCCTGCAGAGGGGCTGGGGCGAGACAGGGTCCGTGGGCTTGTACAGTCCGTTTGTCCGTGCACTTCTCCCTGAGATCGAAATAAAGCTTAAGAGACACGAATTTTGTTACCTCAAGCAAGGAATGCTGACTTGCAGAGGGGCAGGCCTGCTTTCTGGACCCCCTCTGGGAATCCAGGGGACCCCGACCCCCTAGGCTGTTCTGGGAGCCATGCGGCATGGTGGAGGGGCCTAGTGGGTCTCTCCGGGTCTAAGCCCAAGACACAGAAAGCCCTTCCACCCATGTTCTCGCAGCCCACCTACATTCCCCTCCCACCCGCAGCCTGGATTCCCTCTGGAGCTCCCTTTGTCTCCCCTTGGCCCAGGGACCCAGCTGTGCTTTGATTTCGAGAGAGGGGTTTGCAGCCAATGTTTGCCCAACAGACACTGAGTGGGCACCTGTGCTGTGAGCAGAGCACGGGGAGGGCTTTAGGGTGGAGTGAAACGTGTCTGGTTCCCTCCGGCACTGTAAGCAGTAAGGCACCTTTAACGCCTCCCCGGTGCACTGCGGGGGAGGGGGCAGCTGGTGCACAGTGGAGGGGGGATGAGCCTCAGAATAAGGGGAGCCAGAGTCGGGGAGCACGGCCCGTGTATAGACTCACACCTCTGGGGGGCTGTGGAACCAGGGATGAGCGGGGTGGACCCCATGTTGGCTGTCTGCACAGAAAAGAACCGAAATGAGATGTGAGCTGCTGTCCGAGGGGCAGCGTCTGAGGTCTGAGTCTCACTGTGTTTCAGTCGCCTGCAAAACAAAGCCGGCACCCTTTGGGGAAATGACAGGGGTCAGAGTCTCTGCCCTATGGCAGGCACAGCACCCAGGCTGCAGTCCCAAGGTGGCTGACACACAGAGAAACAGGAACGGGAACCCAGGCTTCAGGGACGAAAATTCATGGAGGCTGACCCCAACCGTGCGGATGCTGACATCAGTGGGCAAAGATTTTAAGGTGCATATGGTAAGTATACTCAACGATCTAAGGAAAAACGTGCTCTTAATGAATGAAGGAGGAAATACCAGCAGCAGAAGGAAAACCCTCCCCAAAACAAAAACAACCCACCCCCAAAAAACATGAAAAAAATACAATAACCGAAATTATGTAGATGACGTGGAATGAGTGACCTCACCTAGGAAGAGGGCAGAAGGGGCCAGTGGTCAGGAGAAAGGTCCTTCCCAAATCTCGTACAAGGTTTTAAATTTTTAAATGTTTCCTCAACTTTTATTTTTTTAAAGATTTTTATTTATTTATTTTTAGAGAGGGAAGGGAGGGAGAAAGAGAGAGAGAGAGAGAGAGAGAGAGAAACATCAATGTGTGGTTGCTGGGGGTCATGGCCTGCAACCCAGGCCTGTGCCCTGACTGGGAATTGAACCTGCGATGCTTTGGTTCACAGCCCGCGCTCAATCCACTGAGCTACACCAGCCAGGGCTCAACTTCTATTTTTTAAATATTTATGGAAACGGTACTATCTACACATACTGTCTCACATGAGAACCCGGAGAGCCTTTGATACAGGTGTATGTTTTTCTTTTCATTTTAGAGATGGGAACACCGAGGTTTTCGCAGGGAAAGTAACAGCTCTTATTTATGGACACTACCTTGCATGCCAATCGCTGGACTTCACTTCTTGCTCACCATGGCAATAGCTTTGGAAAGTGGACGTGCTTCGTAGTCACCTCACGGCTGGAGAGACTGAGACCCGGGAGGCCACGCCGGGAAGGCGGTCACCTGGGAGCGCAGACGCGCTGAGCTGAGCGGTGGCGCCCTGTCTGCGGGTTGGGCTCCGAGCCGGGCTGCGCTGCCCACCGGCTGAGCCGTGCGTTCCTTCGGAAGCTGAGGTGTGCGTGAAGGCAGGGGCACTGGAGTCAGCCGGGGTTTCAGTCCAGCCTCACGAACTTGGGCCTCGATGATCTTAGTTACACACTTGGAATACCAGGGAGGCCCACCAGTTGGGTTTGTTGAGGGTGAAGTAAGGACACACGCATCCATTGCCGGGACGATGGGAAGGGCTCACCCGGTGTTAACTAGTCCTCAATGAGGGCGACGACAGGAGGGTCGCAGCAGGTGCGGTCCCCGTTCTGCCCTCATCCCGCTCCCTTGCTGTCTGTGCGCACACCCGCCGGACCCCCAGCGGTCCACACCCACATCTCTCTGCCCGGGACGCTCTCTCTGTGGCTGGAATCGGCCCTGCAGGCCCGTGGGGCAGCTGGCAGTGCTGAGGAATGGACACCTCTTGGGAGCAGCCCTCGACCAATAACTGATGGGAATCAGTGGATCGATACCCAGCTTCCTCACCCTGTGTGTGTGTGTGTGTGTGTGTGTGTGTGTGTGTGTGTGTTTGGGGGGGAGTAACTGAGGCACATGTTCTGCACCGTTTACCAGAGCTCCCCAGTGGGACAGAGCCCTGGTTACATGGCAAGGACACGCTTGCTAATCCATCCTTCAGTGGCTGCCGGCGTTTCCTGGAATCACCTCCCACACAAATCACTTGCACGTGGATTCTTGTCGCAGCATCTGCTTCTGCGGGAACGCCGACCAGGACAACTAGCGTCCTCCCCTTAAGCTCCTCCTCCGAGCTGTAAACCGTGCCAGGCCCCAGAAAGCCCAGACCGGGGATCCTACATGCAGCCCAGGCACGTGCCCTGACCTGGAGTCACACCTGCGACCCTCTGGTGATGGGACGATGCTCCGCCCAGCGGAGCCGCCCAGCTGGGGCAAAGCGTAATTTTCCATGAGAGATGGTGCTCGGACTTCTTGTTTGAGACGTTTGGAGTACATGTCCTCTAAGTTTTGTGCTTTTCCAGTTCTTCACTCAGTGTTGTCGATGCCAGGATTTAGGTGGAAGCATGCCTTTGCGAAGACTGCATTCCCTTCAAATAAAAAGCCAGCATTTTAAACAGCTGCATGAGGCCCGTCTTCTAGAAAGAATGCCCCGAGAATCCTCAAGGCAAGGGCCTCCTCTTCTTAAAGTCCTTTATCCGTTCCTCAATCTACTGAGAGCCTGCTGGGTGTGGGCACTGTGCTGGGTGCTGGGCGACCAAACCCAAGTGTCTGGCCCACAGGTGCCGCCTGCGGGCAGGAGAGAGGGAGAGGAGACAAAGAAAACCTGCCATGTGATGCAGTGTCGGGAGTGGTGAGCGCTCCGAGGAAGAGAGAGGCTGGGCGAGGCACGGGCATGGGCGGAAGGCTGCCAGGTGCCTAGGAGGAGGTGTGCTTGCAGCAGACGCTCAGGTGAAGAGACCAGTGGGCAAAGCCACTCCCCATGGAAACCGAGAGTGCACCTACCTGCCACGGCGCCAACGACATTATCTGATAAAGTGCAAATTCCTGGATTTGGTGTTCCATGCCCCTCCAATTTACTCCTGTTTCTGTCCCCGCCTTCCTCTCCTGACAGGTCCCAACCCCACAGCCAGCGTCAGCCTGGCCGGACCCCGTGGGTCTGCCCTGGCCACTCCGGCTCCTGCTTGGGGTGCTGCAGAGGAGCCCACCCAAGGCTCTGCCCCTGCAGGAAGGGGAAGGGACAAGTGCCGCTGGTGGGTGGGGGCAGCTGGGCTGGACACAAAGCCCGTGGTGCTTGACAGGGTGCGGGGGGAGGAAGGTCATGAGAGCCTCCACTTCTCTGGGGTCCAGGGGTCGCACTGCGAGGGCGTGGCCTGTGGGTCTTGTGCGCCCCACGCTCGCTTACCCTCACCTGCCAGCGCTCCATCAGGGTGCTGTGGGCAGGGTGCTTGGCGCAACGCCGCCGCCTGTGAGCCTCCTGCGGAGGTCCATGTGGCCTTGCGCGTGGGAGATGCTCTGAGTAGCCAGCCCTGTGGTGAAGGCCCTGGGGCTTCTCCTTGAACTGGCATGTCCCCACTCTGCTCAGTGGCAGGCAGAAGTCCTCCCCACGGGTCTTCTGTGGAATTTCCTCGGAAACACCGCTGCGTCGTGCACGTGGCCTCACCCGCCGGGCGAGCCTGAGCCGGAGTGAAGGGTGCTCTTTGGGGGTTCAGGTCTTGTGGGTGACATTGTTTGAAGCCGCATGTGTGCATTCCTTTAAACTTGGACCTATGTTAGAATCGCCACCAAAAAAACAAACAAACAGAACAAAAACACCCTGGTACGTGCCCAGTGGCAAATACCGATGCTTATGTTAATCAAGACCTATGACCGTGTATGGCAAAAAGCATTAAGGACTGAATTTGGAGCTAAATTCCCTTTTAAAATGGTTCCTCCCTCTGAAATCCAGGTCAAAGGTCCTGGAGGGGATGGGGGCCCCTGAACAAGCAGCTGGGGGCAGGGGGGCAGGGGGAGAGAAGGTCCTGAACTAAAGGAAATCTTCCCAGAAGCCTCTCTGGTCCACAGTGATGCCACTAGACTGGAACCACAGCAAGAACAAGGTCTGTGCGGACTCATCTCTGTGCCCGCTTTGTCACCTGGGGCCTGTCTGACACATAGTAGGTGTGCAGGAGAGATTCGCTGAAGGAGCGACTTCCTCTCTTTCTTCCTTCCACTCTGTTACTTCCTTCACACGTCACGGCCCACGCACCCACTTGCTATGAAACCTTCAGGGTGCCCTGCCGTGTGCCAGACTCGGGGCCAGGGGTGGCCAGCGCATAACCCCTTCCCCGAAGAGTTCACCGTTTAGCTTGTTTTTTTCATATCAAGGGTCCCCTCTAGCTCTGGATTCTTTCTAATTCCATCACTGGAAACCTCTATTATTCTAAGATTCCACGATTCCGTGCCTCTCCTCCCGAGCCCTGGACATCTGCCTTTATTTTGGATCCTCTCTCGGACCAGTTATCTAAATAGGAATCTTCTCAGTTCATTTATTTGTGAATGTGTATCAAGCATTGATGGAGAGGTCACCTCTACGAAATTTGTAGATTCAGTTCAAGGTCAATTAAAGCTAACTGTATTAAAGCGAGATCTTATCTCTCCCCATGAAATATTAGCCGTTCTTTTTGTAAAAAGAGAATGAGGCCGAAACAGTTCGCATGGAGGGAGGGGAAAAAAAAAAAAAAAGAATCCGTTGCTGCACATATTTACGCGTACGCTCGTTTGGCGGTTTCTTCTCTTAATTACGAACAGGAGGCGAGGATTGAGGGTCGCGCAGAGGGTACGGGTGGATCTGGCCGCAGGCAGAGTTCACAGAGGGTAGCACCCGAGACCCGGAGGGAAGCGGGGAGACCACTGAGTCCGGCGCCCTGGTCGCAGCCAAGGTCACACAGAGGGTGAGGTCAAAGAACAACCAAGCTGATTTCCTGCCTCCTCGTCCAGCCCTCTTCTCGCCTCCTGAGGACGGCCGGGCAGGTGGATGAGGCCCTGAGAAGGAGTGAGAACGTCAGAGGCAAAGGCTCTGTATCTCTGGGAACACTGTCCAAAGCTAAGAAGATCACTTGGTGGCTCTGGCTGGAAGGGAACTGTGTGACAGAGCAGAAAGACACTGGTTTGAAACTCCACTGGGTTTCGTACAAACTCCCCACGCCCCTGGCGTGGTCTTGGGCTGGTCGCTTCCCTTCTCCGAGCCTTGGTGTCCTCGAGTCTAAGGCAAAGATGTGCAAATCAGTGATCTCACAACTAAACTGCTTTCCACCCTCATTTATGTTCACGGAGGTTCTCTTTTCAAATGTCATAATTAGACACAATAAGTAATACGCTAATGCATTCTATTCCAGACGCTAGGGCTGCAGATGTGAATCCATCACAGATGGGCCGAAGCCCATCTTTCCCCTCCCCTGATCCAGCCCTGGCCCCAGGGAGAAATCAGCTCGGGGTGTGCGTGTGCATTCTTCCATCGCACGCGCACTGTGGCGTCTCGTCTCCTTGTGCGGTTTTTGTTTCTTTGCCTTTACCATCCTGTGTTCGGCCCTGCTGCCCTCTGACTCGTGATTGCTATGAAGTAACAAGTTGATGTTGCTTTGATTCCCACTTTTTGGGGTGATTTTTTACACAGCAGTTGATCATTGAAACAGAAATGTTGATCATTTTGCAGTTCATTTTTCTTTTTAAGTTCTTTTAAAAAACACTGTATTCAAGCATCGTTGGGAATAGCTGAAAGATACAATTGTGTAGAGTTCAATTGTACAGCACGATGGAATGGCTGCCAAGGTCAAGGTGATGAGCACCTCCATCACTCACTCAGTTAACTCCGTGTGCTCGGCGCCTGAGTTCTACTCTCAGCCACTTTCAAGTGCGCGGTGCCACATCACTGGCTGCAGTCAGCTGGCTGTACATCACAGCCCCAGGACGCGGTCTTCTTATAACTGAAAATACGTGCCCTTTGCCCTCCGTCGCCCTGTCTCCCCCTCCTTTGGAGACCTTGCTGGGGTTCACCCTTGGGGAGCCGGCCCTCCTGGAGCTGGACCCCCTTGTGCTTTTTGAAAGTGCACTTTCTCATTCCTTTTGTGTGCGTGTATGGCTGTCTCCAAGCCGCCCTCTGACACGAGTCGTGCCACCAAAGGAAGACCTATGTCCCATGTCACTCCCTGGGATGCAACGGGGGCCTGGAGCTTAGACCTGCCCTGGGGGGACGGCTGTGCAGAGGAGTGGGGACAGCTCCTGCGGGGTTCGAGGGGCTCGCCTGACATCTGCCTCTTGTGTGGTATGTCACATTTGAATAGCATCCTTCGGATGTCCGAGTCATACATACTCACGGCAGAACACGTGTCAAGTGCAGAGAAACAGACAGAAGTGGATAGAAAGACAAACGGACACCGCCTCTAGTCCTGCCGTTCGGGTGTGAGTAGTGTTATCAGCTTGGGGTGTTTTCTGTGCTGTCTTTTTTTTAATCCTCGTCCGAGGATATGTTTACTGATTTTTTTTAGAGAAAGGAATGGAGGGAAGGTGAGAAAGTGAGAGAAACATCAGTGTGAGAGAGAAACCAGTTGTCTCCTGTACGTGCCCCAACTGGGGATCGAACCTGCAACCCTTTGCGCAGGGAGATGCTCCAAACGGCTGAGCACCCAGCCAGGGCTCCTGTGCTGACTTTTAAGACTGGACACACACACACACACACACACACACACACTTTGTGCCGGTGAAATCTTCGTGGGTGCAGCTCGGTATCCCTTTCATATCTTTTTCCTCACGCTGCATCCTAAGTGTTTCTCCTGCTTCATGAAAAATTCTCCATAAATATCACTTTTCACAGCTCCACGTCACCAGCCCTCCGACCTGCAGGTGCTTCCGCAGTCTTGCTGTTACGATCTCTGTCACGAGGGTCCTCAGGTGTCCATGCTTGCACCTCTGGCGTGAAGGGCCCCCGGGCGAGGAAGCACAAGGTCAGACGCTCTCAGGTGGTCCCAGGAGCCATTCGGAAACTGACCTGAGTGATGATGCCGATTGTGATAACAAAGACGCTGATACAGGCTGAGATTCCTAGCGGGCTTTCTCCTGTGGCCCCTGCCCTTCCCCTCTGAAGCTGCTCCTTCTTAATCCCTGAAGTCTCCCTCGCCAGCGCGCTGTCAAGGGATCGTGTCTTTTCCGACTTCCCTTGATCCCTGTGTATGCTCCTTACAGGGGAGCGTGTTTCCCCTGGCGGGCCGTAAAACAGCACGAGGCTCTCACCCAGCTCTTTCGTTAATTCCTTGTGGCTCAGTGAGCATCCTCTCCCGTCCTGGGCCTCGCTCCCCCATCAGCACAACGATGGCTTGGTCCGACCGCTTCCTGCCAGCGCCCAGGTTTGACCGCCTCCCTACCTCATGCCAGGTACCGAGCTGAGGGCTTCGTGTGCACTGTTATCCACCCATCGTATAGATGAGAAGACGGAGGCCACGGGGGTGTAAACGGTACCCACAGCTTCTTAGAGGGGTTTCCACTGTGCAGCTGTAATAAAGTTCAAGTGTCGCATCCAGGGTGACAGAGAAGTCCCTGGAGTTCAGATTCAACTCAAACCTACTCATATTTACCAAGGGACCCTGAACGTCGCAACAAGATCGGGTGCTGCTCATACTTACCCTAGGAGCCTCATGATTCCGTGAATCAGTATAATTACCCCTCCTCGCCCCCGGAAGAGAAAGCTGACATTCAGAGAGGTGAGGTGGCTTCTCCAAGGCCACACAGCTGGGAAGCAACACAGAGAGAGAATCGCAACTCGAATTCTTCCACTCCACGTCCAGGCCCCCCCAGGAGGGAGGGAGGGACAGGACAAGTTCATGACCTGTTGCCACCGTGCATGGAGGGCGAGGCGGAGCCCATCCGTAGCTCCAGTCTCTGCGGTCCGTCTGAACCATTTCTGGGTGTTGGGACCTGCCCCTCCCTGCACTCCCACTGCCCCTGCCTCCGTTCCCACCCTATGCGAGGCTTCCTCTTCCTGCTGTTATTAAACCTGCTCCCCCTTCTCTCTGTCATTTCCTTTTCTCTCCTCTTGCAAAAGACAAAACCAGAAACGCAGGGCATACGGAAGTCTGTGAACACACGGGCTTGGCTCCGGAGGCTGCGGAGGCTCCGGGCTCCTGCACGTAACCTTGAATCCTAATTAAGCTGTTAGGGAAGAGCTCACTGCTGGCGAGAGAGCCGGGAGGAAATAGTTTCCATCACGCGGGATCTGGGATTGGAATTGGCTCACCGCTCGCAGCACCTAATGGGCAGAATCTCCACTGTTATTCATCTAAGTGAACCATGCGAGAGGCACGGGGAGGGAGCGGGGAGTAATTTGATTTTAAAAAAAGAAAACCAGGCAAAGAACGTTCTGTATCTGCAGCATCCTGGATCCCCTGCAACAGGCTGTTCGAGGAGAAATGTGTCTTAGGTATGCGGCGAGGGATTTAACGGAACTGCACGAGATAAATAGGGACGCTCGGGCCAAGGTGAAAACATGGAATTCCTGGCCCGCGGTGCTGTGAGTGCCGAGCCCTCGGGGCCGATGAAACGAGCCCATTGTGCTCCCGATGGCAGGGCAGCAAGGCAGAGCGCTCGGTGCAGTTTCCAGGCTGCGCTGGGGTGGCCCCTGTGGCCTCACAGCCCGCCTGGCCCCGGGCCCGGGACATGCCATCTCGTTGGAAAGGAGGAGGTAGTGGTGACGGCGCAGGGCCTGCTCCGGGAGGCTGTGCCAGGTTCTCCGGGTGACCCTCCTTCCCTCAGCCCCTCTCCCAGCACAGTCTCAGCAGCGTCCTCTGCTTTCCCAGCCCCCACTCTCCTCTGAGTGCTGGGGGGGGGCGGGGGAGGGGGGCAGGTTGGCTCACTGCCCACCAGCCAGCCTGTCCCGTCTACCTGCTCTGCAAACTCTGGGTTTTTTGGGAATGGAGCAGATTGGTGTCACTCAGTCACGGCGACGTCACCCCTTGTTGGAGGGATCGGTGCGGACACAGCATGTGGCCTGACCCTGGTTAACAAGATATAAGAGGGATCTGATGGCGGAGGTCACTTCCGAGGGGCGTCGTCTTTCCTGACAACAGACAAGAGTGGCCCAAGAGAACGCTTGTTGCCGTCTGCCCGACTTTTCCATGGCACAGGATATAGAGGCAGGATGAGATGTCTGGAGTTGTGGTAATCATTTTGTGATTGTGAGGTGATACGTTTAACATATGTTTATAGAGCATGAGTGCCTCACAGATTTTAACTAATTGAATAACGGCTCACTTAATTAACATCCAGTATCCCGAGGATGGCAGAACACAGCGTAGAAAGAACCTGGGTCTAGATGTCATTGCTGAGTCGGCAAACCAACCCTGGGACGTGTCCCTCCGGACATCTAGGATGTCTTATAGTCTGGGTGCCAGGTATCCTGTTCCTTGCAGCCGAAAGCTACTGCCGCAGGGCTGCCCGACGTCTGGTCAACATCCCCCGCTACCTCCTCCAGTCAAAGGTCTCTCGAGTGTGGCAGGGCAAGGTACCGCTCAGAGCTAAGACTACACCGCCAGACTATTTTTGCAGCAGGAGGGGCCACACGACCGAGTTCTGGCCAGTGAGGTGTAAGTGACAGACTTCTGGGAAGGCCCTTTGTGAGGAGCTGACTCTGCAGTACCCACTTTTCGTCCTACACTCCCCGTCGTCTGCCCCGCTGCCAGGAAGGCCAATGGGAAGGCTGGGGCTCCAAAGGCAGCCTTGGGCCACACGGTGATGTCAGGTATGGGAGCCACGTGGGGCAGTGAGTGGCACAGAAAGAACCGGCTGCCTGGGGACCCCCCACAGACCTGCTGTACCAGTCCTGGGCCTCCTGCTTCTGAACATCTTTTTCTGGAAGAGAGTAATCATGAACTTTCATGGGCTTCCCACTCTCTGGGGGAGAAAGTTCTCGCTTTTGTGCCGTCTGCCTTGACTTTCCTCTCTAGCCTCCTCTGCAACCAAAATACGCCGATTCATGCTTAGGGACTCAGTCAAGGTCACTGGAGCCTCTGAGAAGCCTCTCCGAGCCCCTCTGCCTCTGGGATCCCCAGCGCCGTGCCCATACTCTGTCCTGGTGAGTGTTGCATTTCTGTGGCACGTTCGAGTTCATGATCTCTGATGCTTTTGCTGCCGTGAGGCCAGGCGTGTGAGTCTCTCCTCTCCATTCTCTGCGGAGGAAGCCAAGGCTGGGGAAGACCATGCAGTCGTGGGGCAGAGCCAGTACGCAGCCCCCACCCCCCTACTGTCCTTGAACTTTATTAGACCCAAAGGGGTTGGAGGGAGGGTTGCCCATTCCAAGTCAATCTACCTGGCAGCTTCGTTTGGCCTCTGACTAAGGAGGGAAGGAGAGAGTGGGAAGCTGTCGCGCTGATTTTCTTGGACTCTCAGGAGAATCTCCTTCCTCGAGGAGAATCCGGCATGGGCTGCCCCGAGCATCACCCCAGGTTCCATCGCTGGGGTGCTGGGGATGAAGAGCACAGGCCCCGTCTATAGGTGCAGGGTGCTGGGGCCTGGCTCATCCCTGGGGCGCTGAGGGCCTCGCAGGGGCAGCCGAGGGGGGCTTTATGGCTCAGGAGAGATGGCCCCTGAAGGCAGGTGTGTGGGTGCCCAGCGCTCGGGGCTCAGCACTGGTTTTCCTCGGGGCACGGGCCCCTGGGGGCCCCTGGGACTCTGTTCCCAGCCTCTCCTGGGGGAGGGGAGGGTGAGGCAGAGGCGCGGAAGGATGGAACCGGGTGGAAGGATGGTGCTCTTTCTCCGCCTGGCCCTTAGAAGCATCTCACACAGAGCCTCTATCTCCTTTGTCCTCTTCTACTGCAGCCTCAGAAGCCACCTGTCACGTCCCCTCGTTGAGAAGAGCCCCCCGGGAGGGCCGCGTCACCCACAGCGGTCTGCGGTGTGGACCGCAGACGAGCCTTCGGAGTCCCGAGCCTCTGAACCGTGGTGCTGACCCCTCGCCGTGGCACAGCCTGTCCTGCGCTCGCCACCCCCCAGCGAGGCCCCCTCAGGGGGCCCTGGGTGAGAGCAGTCGGCCAGGCAGCTTGGCGGGGATTTGGGACTCATCCTACTCACAGATCTCAGGAAGGGGGGCACTCGGCCAGGAAGCTGTGTGCCTTTGGGGTCCGTCAGCCCCACGTGCAAACCCCCGACAGCTCTCATCAGGCACATGGCTTCCCCTCTCTGAGACATCCCCGCAGCCCCACACACAGGGGCGCGGTGACCCCAGTGCCAGCGTGCTTGCAGAACGAAAGGCTTCTGCATGAAGTGTCAAGCTTGGAGCCTGGCACATAGTAGGTGCTCAATAGAGAGGAGTCCTTTTCTTCCCGCCCTCAGGGGATCCTTTAAGAAAGCTTACCTACCCTTCATTCATTTGTTTGGCAACAATAATTATGAAGCGCCTACTATGTGCCAGGTTCTGCTGCAGGCACAGGGGTAGATACCACAGTGAACACGGTGGGCAGAATTCCCGGCCTTTGACGAGCTGACATTCTGTTGGGAAGAGACGCTCGGCACCGCCCGGGGGTCCCAGGCGGGGGCGTGTGTGCGTGTGGGTCACAGGCCAGGTCCCTGGAGGACCGGGATGGGGTTTCCGTTGCCTCCAGCCCTGAGATTCCCCCGCTTTCTGAGTCCCAAGGGGAGAGGAGTTAGGGCCAAAGATTCGGGGGTCACGTCCAGGGCAGACTTTCGGGAACCGAGGGCACAAGCAGTGCTCCCTGGGGCCCGGGTGACAAGTGCAGCCCCAAGTGGGTGTGAGAAGCGTTCTCACGAGCTCTGCGTGAGCCCTGGGACCCTTGGGGGCCTCCATGGCTCATGAGGGCAGCAGCTGCCCGGGCTCCTGTGCCTCCACTTAACGTTTGGATGAATTAGGTGTGGACGAAACAAAAGCACATGACGAAGATGGTTCCAGCAGCGCCCACGGGTTCCGGGAGGGAGAGGAACGCAATTGGCCAAGAGTGTTTGGGGTTCTTGCAAACCCAGAGGGCTGGAAAACAGATCTTCCTACCCTACTCCCCAAACACCAAGAGGCATATCTCACCCCAGGAGCCACCGCAGCTCCGGTAAGGGGCAGGGGAAACCCACAGCTGAAGGAGACCTCTGTCTGCTACATACCCAGAGTGTCGTGGCTCCAGGTCCCTGCACATGAAGTGGGGAAAACACCACGGGAGGGGTTCCGAGCCCTCCCGTGGTGCAGAGACCATGTGGCGGGACGGGCGGGCGGCGGGCCCATCCAGGCCATGCCTTGCTCTCGTTCGTGATCATTTTCCCAGCTCCTGGCACCGCGTGTGTGCACGGATCGGGAGCTCACGCAAGGATGGGATCAGTGAATGAAAGAGTGGGTCTTTTTTCCTCCTCATTCCGGCACACGGAGCAGGTATAATGTCTTAATTTTTCAGTTGAAGAAACCGAGGCTCAGTGAAGTTAAGTGAATGGCGCAAATATACAGAGAGAGATTACAGAAGAGCTGGGATTCGAACCCCTACGGGACTCCAGAGTCTGTGTTGTGTTTTGTTTTGTGTCTCCCCTGTCCTGTGCCACAGGGTGATTCAGAGAGGCCAGAAGCATTTCCTGCGTCCGGGGCTGGAGAGTCCTGTGGACGTCTGGGACTCGGCCATCGACCGTGAGGTTCACGCCCCGCCTGGCACCATTCCAGTGGCAGCTACCAGCAGGCGAACACCCACTGCGCGCCAAGCACTGCGCTCAGCCCTTACCTCATGGCATCCGCACACAGTGGGGTCGGTCCCGTTAGTGTCTCCCACTCCTTGATGAGACGGGGAACGAAGGCATAAGAGTCACGGGGCATGGCCGGTGAGCTGGGCTCAGGACGTGAATCCAGGTCTCCCCTGGACCTTCCGGCCTCACCCGAGGGCCAAGCTGGAAGGGCAACACGGTGATGGAGGAAGGCTGGCCACTCCAGGCCAGCTGGCCGAGGAGGCTTTTTGGAGGGGGTGGCTTGCTGGCAGGGCCTTGCAGATGGGCCAACTGAGTTTGGGGCTAGAGGAGGGAGGGGACGCAGGCTGACCAGCAGGTGAGGACTATGGGGTCCCGGGCTCACAGGAGAGCCCAGATGGGAGCCCCCGGCTCATTCTCCTGGAGGGGCGAGGAGTGGCACTGGGACTGGCCTTCTACTGGGATTGACCTCCTTTCTGCTACAAATGGTGATTAATAATAATAATAATAATAATGTGCCAAGGAGGGTGTTGGCCGGCTCTCTCAGAGGCACTAAAAATGTTCCCATTCAGAGGCGGCTCTAGCCTGGGAAGCCAGCAGCCCTGTGGCAGGACCCGTCGTCACCCCCTTCCCGGCCCCCACCAGCTACGGGGCTCGGCCCACGTACCCTCCTCTCTGAGCCATTGACCCCTCACCCGAGAAATGGACAATTGACACACCTGCCTCCAGGGGTTACTGGGTCGAGTAAATGAGAGCGAACTGGGAAGGCCCCCTTCTCCTCCCCAGGCAGCACGGCGCAACAAACGGACGCTGCAGGTGCTGATGTCAGACACTTGGGAGCTGCCAGCTCCCCAACCTCGGGCCCGTGGCACAGCCTCCCTCGGCCTGCTCATCTGAAAAACGGGGCAGCAGGACACTGTGCCATCCTCACCGTCACCTGTGAGGGAGACAGCCTGAGCGGTCTGTGGAGTGGTTAGCACAGTGCTAGCACCCTCACCTTAGCCCCGACCCTCTAACCCTGACCCTAACCCTCTAACTCCTAACCCCAACCCTCTAACCCTAACCCTGAGCCTCTAACCCTAACCCCAGCCCTCTAACCCTAACCTTAACCCTGACCCTCTAACCCTAACCTTAACCCTGACCCTCTAACCCTAACCCTCACCCTCTAACCCCTAACCCTAACCCTAACTCTAACCCTCTAACCCTACCCCTAATCCCAACGGGCCCTCTGTCTGAAGGTCAGATATTACTGTGCCGTTCTCGTTTGCATTAGCACCAGCACCACCAGCAGCGCTTGTAATGAAACAGTGCACAGCGTGAGGGGCAGACTTTCCCACGGCACTCCGGTTTTGAACCTGCTCTGCGCCCGGCACGGAATGCCCGCTCCCTTACACCCCTGCCCTGCAGGCTCAGCTCAGATGCCATCTCCCCTGGGACCGGGGACACCTGCCTGCATGGAGGCACACGTGTTCCCGCGGCCGGGGTCCCCATGTCTGTCACGCGTTTTTAGCACAGGGGGCATCGGTCACCTCTCAGGGCCCGCCCTCTTCTCAGCCCAGGGTGTCCAGTGGCGCGGATGATGTCCCAGGGCCCCCAGACCCGGGAGCCTGGTGGGTGCAGAGGGTCTGCTCAGCCAGCCCCCAACAAACTGTCATCCTCCTTGTGGGTGAGATGTGGCGGATACAATGGTCTTCTTTGCTTTTTAACAAATAATTAAAATGAGTTCAAAAGCATTCACATTAAACATGATTGGAAAACACAACGGTCTGTTCAAGCCAAACGCTGAATACGGAAGAGACGGCAGAGTCGTCATCTGATGGTCACAAGGCCTGGGGTGGTTTGGGGGCGCTGCGTCCTTGCATCCTGGGGTGAAATGGGTCACGGTGCTGAGCAATTCATTCCGTGAAATGACCCTCATTCTGCACGCAAAGAGGTTGAGGTTTGAGGCTAAGGGACGGGCCACCAGGTGTGTGATGACAGGCCAGCTGCCTGGGTCCACACCCCCCGACCCCCGCACCCCCTGCAGGGCCGGGCAGCGGTGCCAGCACCGAGTGAGGCTGCGCGGCCACTCTGCGCAGACGCGCGGAGTCTGCGCAGGCAGCCCGGGCAGGGAGCGGCTCCCCAGCGGGCCGGTCGCCCCAGTGTCTCCCATTTTTGCCTTCCTCTGGGAAGTAGGTCTCACTCATCTGAGACCCATCACTGCCGGCTAAATGTTTCCAGAAAGGTTCAGCTGCGTGCCATGAGCCTCTCCCAGAGGAACCGCGGGAGCTCCGAGTTTCCAGGAGGCTCGGATAAGGTGTGTGCGGGGGCGGGATGGGAAGGGGGGGTGGAGATACTTTATGGCTTCGGGAATATTTAAACCTGGCAGGGGTCTTTCTGGGGGATGCCGCGGTCCCCTGTGGGCCCTCGGAGCTCTGGGAGGATGTCCCTGCCCCGCGTGGGTGGAGGTGACTGACGGCCCCACCGGGCTGCGCGGAGGACACCTCTCCCCCTCGGCCCCTCCCCCTCCCCGCAGGCGCCCCCTCAGCAGCACTTGCAGAAACCTGCAGCACATAAACGGCGACTTCCTACCCCGATAAGCCTTCTGCCTGTCATCACTGCCCTTCCCGAGACACCTTCGGACATTCGTCTGGGAGGAAGCGCTCCCTGTCACAGCCCCGTTTCCTCGCGCTCCAGCCGGGATCTGATGCTAAATCTCCCGCTGACGTGACACTGTTTATAATACTTTGCAGCTACTCCCGGGGTTATCCGGTGCTCGCCAAACCCGCCTCTCGCCTTTCGTCTCGACTCTGAAATGCGCCCGGGGAGGAGGGGCGGCGGGCGGGGTGGGGGAGGGACCCTCATGGGGCTCCGACTGCACAACCAGCCAGGGTTCAGGGTGCGAGAAGGAGAGTGGGCTCGTGGCTCAGCTTCCAGCCACCGGCTGTGACCACCTACCAAGGCCGCAGCCCATGGGGAGCGAGGACAGGAGAGCTCAGGAAGGGCAGAGGACTGTGGTCATCGAGCAAGAACGTCCCCAGTGGGGCAGGCAGCCCTGATGGAAAGGGGGCAGAGGGCAGGGGATGGGCAGGCAGGCCCTAAGGAGCACAGGGACTTTAGCATGACCCATTCATTCATACATACATGCATTGTTCATGCATGCATGTGTTCACTCAAAAAAACTTTGAGTGAACACCCACTGTGCAAGGCTTTGCACACCAGCAGCCCGGCGCACCCGCATCCTTGTGAAAATAGTTAATAGCTGACACACGTTGATTATTTCTTCTGTCTGCACGTCGGCTCATGTCATGTCCATATCAAGCGTTGGGTAGGGCACCTTCTTCTCATTTTGCAGAGGAGAAAAGGATGGCACAGAGAGGTTGATCACTTGCCCAAGGCCACACAGCCCTGGCCGATCCCGGACTGACACCAGGCCTGCCTGAACCCCCAGCCTGTGCTCTCAGAGGTTCCGGCTTGTCAGAGCCGTGCGCGCAGCACAGACGCAGCAGAGGCAGAGGTTGAGGGGGGGGGGTTGGCACTGCCGCGCGGGTCCCAGAAGGGAGGTGCCCGGTCCAGTTCTGAGGGCTGCGGGGCCGAGGCTCAGGGTCTGCGGCGGTGTCCACTCCGCCGGCATCTGACCACTTGCTGCCGAATTGAAACTTCCAGCTGCTGTTTTTGGCACCAAAGGTGCCAATTTGATCTGATTCAACTTCTGGTTGGCAGTTCTGGTGTCTCTTGTGAGGTTTTCTTCTTAATGAAGAGATGAGCAGTCACAGTCCATTCCGTATCTTTTCAGGCAAGCTCCAGGGCCACTGGTGGAACCGAGGCTGAGAACCAAGCTGGGGGCCCACCTGTGTTTCCTCACGTAAGGTTTCCTCTCCAGCCTCGGAAGAGCCTTTCTTGTCCCCATTTTACAGAAATCCAGAGGACCAAAGATGACGGTCCCGGGTCACTGGCCGAATAAATCACATGACGGCAGCTGCAACTTACCAGGCAGCTGTGGTGTGGGGGCACCGACCAGACACTTTCTGTCCGAGCTCTGCCACTGCCACAGCCCCCCTGATGCAGGAGGGGCCGTAGTAATTTTACACGGGGCCCCGGAGGTGCAGAGAGAGCAGACAGAGTCAGGGTGGGACCAGGGACATGGACCAAGGGCATCCCGCTTCCTCTGGACGGCAGCCGCCACAGTCCCTCTGTGGCGTTCTCTGCACAAGCTCTGTTTTCAACTGTGGAATTTTGTTCATAAATGTGGGGTGCTTAGCTCCTCCTCTCCGCTTTCCCTTCGATCCCCTGGTGTGTGTTGAGTGCCTGCTGTGTGCCCAGGCCTGTGCTGGGCGCTGGGGGGACACTGGGGGGACCCTCAGACCCCACTCCCAGGAGGTTCACGGACATGGGAGGACAGACCAGCCGTAAGCGGTGCGGCGGTGGAGGCACAACAGAGGAGTGACGGAAGCAAGCTTTGGGTCCCTCCCCTGCAAAATGCGCTCACCAGGGGGGTTCATCTCCGGGGGTGCGCAGGAGAGAGGAAGGCAGGTGTGGAACATGATGAGCATGATGCCTGACTTGACGAGGTGGCGATCGATGGTACCGTTTCCCAAAGAAGGAATGAGATGCTTTTCCCCATAAGAAGCACACAAGAGCCCTGGCTGGCACAGCTCAGTGGATTGAGCTCAGGCTATGAACCAAAGTGTCACAGATTTGATTCCCAGTCAGGGTACATGCCTGGGTTGCAGGCCATGGCCCCCAACAACCACACACTGATGTTTCTCTCTATCTCCCTCCCTTCCCTCTCTAAAAATAAATAAATAAAATCTTTTTAAAAAGCACACAAATGTTTGCATATTAAATGTAAATATGTACACATCAGAGATAGAATCATAACAGCTCAGAATTAGAAGGATCGTCTGGTCAACCGACCTGCTACATGGCATGTAATTGACTTCTAAAAATTTCTGCATGGCCAGTCTGACACCAACATGTGGGCTGTTTAAAGGTGTGTGTGTCTGTGAGTGCACTTTCTCTCATTGCATTTTTGCTTTATCTGCTTTATACTAATTTTGGTAACACACTGTTGCTGACGTACAAACCCCTCGAGAGAACAATGCAAGCCCATGAACGGAGCTTTAATCACATGAGGAAATAAATATCATGTGGAAATGCATAAAAATGTCCATTTCAGTGTGATATGTAATCGCACAACACAGGAGTTGTGTAAGCTATGGTCTGTAGTCAGTGGAACATTATATGGACGTTAACGAAGAAGTTAAATGAGTAAAAAAGTTGCCAAGTCTCTCCAGTTTGATTGCCATATTATTAGACTGATTAGTCTTAATCCACGCTCTGGAGGACTCTTGCTCATGTCAGAAGTACACCTTACTCAGGAATACCCCTGCAGAGCTGGTGCGTTAGCATCCAAAGTACCTCTTCAAAATGTCACCTCCTGGAACCAACCCAAAAGAACGTCCAGTGACCAAAGCTGGGATGATTTGAGAAAAAACCCAAAAATATACCATTGGATTATGGCCAATATAGCCATGAGTCCATACTGAAAAAAATAAATGATTGAGTAAATAAGGAAAGAGGAGATAAATCTTCCTTAGAGAAGAATCCACCGATGACAGGAAGGCAATAAATCCCGTCCACACTCGGGGTGGGGGGGATTACACTCCTTCCCCCCGGAGAGGGAGCTTAACCCCTCTCCCGTGAGTGGAGGCTCCGCTTCCTGCCTTGCTTTCGAAGTGCGGAATGTGGGAAGGGGGAAGACGAGCCACTTGACCGTCGAGAAGCCTGGCAAACGAGACCTTCGCCCAGACGTGAAAGTCAAGTTCATCAGTGACGAGTGGTGTTAATGACGTGAAGTGGTGAGAAGGGCCCTCCATCTCTGTGATCATCTTTCCTGAGACGAATCACCCCAGCTAACTAGGAGAAAATCATCCCCCAAAGTAGGGGACAGTCTACGAAACGCCCGGCCACTTCTCCTCGACAGTGTCAGGGCCGTAAACCACCGGGCAAGTCTCCCAGGGAGAGGGCCGGGACAGCACTCGCGCAGCCGGGCTGCCGGGAGCGTGTAAGCGGCTCGAGGGGAGGCGGGGGGCGGCTGCACAGGAAGGCCACAGTGAGCGCGCACCGGCGTGGACTGAAAGCAAACGCCGGACAGCCCAGCGTTGCTCTGGAAGCCAGCAGGAGGATGCCTGGCTGGTCCAGAGGGGGTGCTCAGACCTGCCTGTAGCCTTCCCTGTGGGTGCTGTGGAGGGTTTGAGGAAGAGGGAGAAAGGAAGCTTAAACCGGTAGGTGGGAGGGACCGTCGCAGTCGGTGGAGCCCAGAGGAGTGGGTCACGAGGCAGGCACGCTCCGACAGACAGGGACCGGAATCCGGAGCGGTGCCCGGTGGGAGGCCAAGCAGGGTGGGGGCTATAGAAGCTACAGCAGGGAGCCCCGGCCAGGGGGAAGCAGGGGCATGGTGGTGAGATCAGAGGGGCCACACTGGGCAGAGGAGGACAAGGATGGCCGTCGAAGACAAACGTCTGAACCCTGACATCTGCTGAGTCACACGGTGGTTCTCAGAGGGCCGTTCTCGGGCCTGGCCTTTTGCAGACACTCGCCCTGAGGGTGTAAAAGCAACCGTGGGTTAAAGTGCAGGCGCCTTGGCGTGCGTCTCTGGGCTCCTTACCACCGTGCTGGCAGAAAAGGAAAGTGTGACTTAAGAATATCCTTGGAGCAGCAGCAAAAATCATCACTTGTATTAAATCGCGATGCTTGGATATCCGTCTCCTACACATTCTGCGTGACCAGCTAGAGAGCCCTGATGCACACAGAAGCCCATGTGAGTTTTACATTGCATTAGCCACTTTTTAAAAATAGAAACCCCATTTTTTTTTACTCAAAAGAACAGATAAATAACTTATGTGTATTCATACTTGGGCTTTCGGCGAGCATTTTCTAGAAAATGAATGAATGTGAGCCTGCCACTCCAAGAAAAGCAATCGACAGTATTAGTGGCCAGTGACAAACTCTGAACTTCCCAGGGAATTTTTGAAGTTCGGGACATTTGTATTCATGACACGCGTCCTGCATGGGAAGGCCTGGCGGGATGAGACTGGAGGTGGTGCTAAGGGTGGTGATCGCTGCGTATTACATCACGAAATGCACCCGCACAGGGAAGAGCTGCGGACCTCGGTGAGTCTGTTTTCCGAGTGACGAGAGCCTGGCAATGCCAGAGCACGTGTGAGTAAAGGGTCCATTCAAGAGACGAGACACACCGATGCTTCTTAATATAAACACACACACACACATTTCACTGATAACAATGTCAGAATCCACATGGAAACTTTTTAAAAAGCTTGTCGAGTTTTGGTGTAATCGCAAAACGTATCAAAAACAAATAGCCACAATGATCGGAGAAGACAAGCGAAACACGCCCCCCTTCTGCAATGACGTGCCTCTCTGGGTGAAGCTGGGTACCCTTCGTGTGCTTCTGTTAACGCAGCGCGTCCCCGCAGACCGACTGCACAGGCAGACACAGGCTCTGTCTTTCGTGAAGCCAAAAGTAAAGAGATTTGCAAAACTGCAGAGCAAGGCCGCTCTCCTCACTAGATGTGATGTTTTGAAAATCAGTTATTTTTTTTTACATCAGAATGTTACGTGGACAGGTAATGGGTTTGCATTTATTGTTCAATGAATTAGCACATTAATTTTAAACGTCTCAGTTTTCATTTCTTACATGGCAAATATCTAGAGTTAGGTTTCCTGTAACCAAAAGCTCTTTGGGGTCCTCGGTGATTCTGAAGAGTGTGGGGGTATCCCAAGCTGGGCAGCTCCAAGACACTGTCCAAACCCGTCCTTGTCCCTCCCCCCGTGTCCCCAAGGAGAAGGCTGCTGTGGTCTCTGTGTCCTCCCGCCCCACCCAGAAATGGGCACAGCCTCCCTGCCCCAGGCGGCCCACGACTCTGCCTTGCAACCAGTCCCTGGGAAGACTTTGGCTGAACACACTGGTGCTCTCAGCCTCAGTTTCCCCACTTTTGAGTGAGGCCTGGCCAGCCCCAGGGGTCAATGATGGCTTTCCACGATATCCAGGTCCTAATCCTTAGAATCGATGGACTTGAGCTTCTGAGGCCAAGGGATGTTGCAGCTGGGATGCCCCTAAGGCGCTGAGCTGGGGAGCCGACCCCCAGCTCCCTGGGGGGACCACCAGCTGGGCCTCCGGCTGAGGACGGGGAGAGGCCGTGCGGTGATGGAAGCCGATGTGGAGCCCTGGGCTTCGGGGGTAGAGGATGAGGAACCCTTGTAGTCGGCCCTGGAAGCAGAAAAGGACAAGGGGCAGACTCTCCCGTGGAGCCTCCGCGGGGAGGGGGGGTCCAACCCTGGTGATGACGTCTTCGCCTCAGACTTCCGGCCTCCAGAACAGGCGACGCGACCTGCTTCTGTTGTCCGCGCCACTCCGGCTGTGCTGTTGCCCCAGCAGCCCCAGCCGACGAATCTAGGCCCGTACATACACACAAAGTTAAAGTTTCCTGTAGGCGCATTTAAACAACCAGGGAAAAAATAGGCGGGTGAAACTAATGTTAATAATATACTGTAGCCCGTGGTGCCCAGCGCCGTTGCTCCAGCTTAGGTTCCCTGTAAAACTATGGAGGAGGCAGGTCACCTTGCATTCCTGTTTGTCTTCAGGGTCCTGCGTGGATTTGACCCTCATGGCACATCTCAGGTGCACCCGTCACATTCCAAAGGTGGCACTGCGGGTCGCAGGTGGGCAGTGGCTGTGGCACCGGGTCCACATCTGGGCCCCGGGGAACTGCGCCCTCTCCCTGTCTGCCCCCATAGGCTCGGCAGGCCGAGGTCAGCTGGCCCCACGCTGCCGCTCTCAGGCTTTGAAAAGCCCTCCGTTCCCTGACTCCCCTGCTCCGGGGGACCCAGCCCTGCTGCTCCCCGGCAGGTCCCTGTGTCGGTGACCAGCCCCCGGAGTGGGATTTCCATGGGCACGCCGAGTTTTCCCCACCTCGCCAGGTCTAACTACACCCATATGCATCCTTTCTACGGTGAAGATGTTACTGCTATTAATCTGACCACAGGCAGAGCCTTTCACTTCTTGTCATCTTCTGCCTGAAAAGGTTGGTGGTGGTGGATTAGCCTGAACATTGGCCAGGAATCGTTTTTTTCCCCTCTCTGGAAGTGTGAGAAGGGGGAAAATCGTCCTGCCTGCCTGTCCAGGGTAGCCCGGGAAGTCCCGAGTCCCGGCAAACCTCAGTCCCTGGCCGGCAGGGCGGTGGGTCACCCATTGCACCCCACCAGGGGCTGTCTGCCCGAGACACAGTGCAGTCCTCCTTCCCGGCTCTCAGTGGGGGAAAGGGTGGGGGGTTAGAGGGGTCCGTCTGCTAACTCGAGGAACCGGAGGGGACAAAGCAGAGGTCCAGCCCTCTGCTTTGGCCAGCAGGGAAACTGAGGCCCACAGAGGGAGGCAGAACTTGCCGGGGCTGTCAGTGTCGTGGCTACATTCCTTCTGACACCCTGCCCGCCTTCCTTCCAGCTTGGTGCAGCCGGCTGCTGAAAAGGGGGCGGGGCAGTCGTAAGCAGACAGTCCAAAGAGCTAAGCTACTTGGGGTGGAAATAAGGCTGGTGATGGCAGGAACAAAGGGGTCTAGAATGCGGGAAGGGGACACAGATGTGGTCCCGAGTCCCGGGGCATCAGAGCCCAGAGGGACATCTGCGAGCATGGAGGTAGCCTGCCGTCTCTCCCCACGGGCCCAGCTGGAGCATCACTTGGGGGGCTCCTCACCTCTGTGCCGAGGAAGGGGGCTCTGTCCTCCCACCTCAGCACAGCCGGGACCCAGTGGTCTGCCCTGCGGCTGCGGCAGCGTCCTGACCATGGCTGGGAGAGGCTCAGGGCCAAGCCAACAGGCAAGACTGGGCTGTCCCCTGCGGACCGTGGGCAGGAGCAGGGGGCTGCTGGGGCTGTGCTGCGGGTGCTGCCTTCTCCCCATTCCTAACCCTAAGGGGGTGGCAAGGCTCCTCCCTCCCACCCTGCTCCCCCGAGTCTCCCAGGGACAGAGAGCCCCTGGGTCCTGCAGGTCCTGGAAGACGCCTCCCCGTAAGGACAGATGCACACTGTCCATTGCTCCCTTTTTAACCAACCAACCAAACAAGCAAACAAGCAAACAAGAAAGGCAAAAACTCAAACTGGGGTTTTATTCCCTTTTCTCCTGAGGCCTAAACTATTACATCGGTGATCTGGTTTCTTTGAAATCATTTTAAACTTATTTTACAGTTTTACCCCTTTTAACTCTTTTGTGGCATTGTGATTGTCTGTGGCCTGGCTCAGCAGTGACGGCCACCGATTAAGAAGGGCGGGCCGCGTGCCAAGCACCTGCTAGGTGCTCGGTGTCCCGAATCCCCTGGATTCCCCCAACAATGGTGCGGTGCCGGGTAGGGATTCATCTTCCAGATTCAACCGGGGGGTGGTGGAGGGAAGGACCACACCACCGGCCACACAGCTTCCTAGCGGCAGATGCCGGTTTTAAACTCCTAGGACTTGGTGACATTTTGTTGTCATTGCCACCTCCTCATTTCCCCTAGGTTTTTCTTTCTTTCTTTTCCTTGTGTTTGGTCCCTCTGCTTGTGGACTAGGGGATGTTCTCCTGTTGAACTTCACCTTCTAGGGGGGTGCACCCTCTGGGGAAGGTGGAGCCAGGGTCTCGGCTGGGAGAACAGGCCCACCCCCAACAAGGGGGTCAGGGTGGACTTTCTCACAGCCCCCCTCCTCCAGAGCTGCTCCGGGGTCTCTCCCACCTGGTCCTCCCTCTAAGCTGCTTCCTGGCGGTGGGGGGAGGGGGGGGGGAAGGCAGCAGGGCTCGTACCCACTCAAGTTCAGGGTAAGACCAGGCTGTGGCAGCTCCTGCACAGTCACTGCGTCAGCCTGGAGTTGCCTGTCCTCCAAGTCCGAAGGGTGAGCAGCGACCGTTGTCTCTAGGTTCAGCGGAAGCAGCTTCTCTGACCCCCCCAACCTGCTCCCCACTTCCCTCCTCCTCCTCTTTGACTTCTAGAAAGGACCCCTTTCTACAATTGTGCATCCATGGTCCATCCCTTATCTGGCTCCCCACTGGCCTTCCCTGACCAGCGGGTCTCTGATTGCACCCACACCCCTCGGCACCCCACAGCCCCCTCCCCAGCTGTATGTCCCTTATAGCACATCCCACTTTGCAGTGGGCGGTAACACTCACTGTGACTCACAGTAGGACCGACTGGGTTCCTGTTGTAACGCACGCAGCCACGGTGCCTGCAGCCTGCCCGTTTGCTCCTTCTGGTCGGTTGGCCTGCCGGGTCTGATGTTTTTGGGGCTCTCTCTCTCTGCTGCCTTGAGCAGCCTGTGGCACCCAGGCAAGGCTCAGGAAGCCTTTGTGAAATGAATGAAGGTGTGGGGCTTTCGTTAAGATTTGGAAGTGGCGTGGGGGGCCCAGGGACCCTCGGGCCCAGCGGTCTGCTGAGGCAGCTAGGAGTGAGCACAGAATGCTGACGCTGTGCCATCCCCTCCTGGGGACCCTGGCTCCTCTCTCGCTGTCACCACCCCCACCCCCACCCCAGCTTGCAGCCACATGGCGCCGGCACACGGTGGATGGGGCCGTCCGTGTTTATTCAATACATGCAGGAGACCAGGCCGGGAGAGCTATCCTCTGGAAGCTGAGTTTCGGGGGGAGGCACCTTGCCTGTGTCACAAAGCTGACTTCAGAGGGAAGAGCACTGACAAACACCCACGTCATTGCAGCGGCGGGGGCCTCAGCTCCTTCTCGGGGAGTCTGCCACCCTGGTGGGTGGGTGGCGGGATCAGGCATAGAATGCAGCGTGCCCTTGGCTTGCAGACATGCGTGGCCGATGGCTCTTCTGAAATTACAGAGGTGAGGCTCCTCACCGGGGCGGCCTCATACCCAGGAGGGCCCGGCCGATAGGGGCCAGTGTGTGGATTGGGGTGGGCGGTGGGGCTGGGAGGTCCCTCGCCTCCTTTAAATACGACCGAAGTCCAACAGAAATCAGGCATCTGCCCCAGGAGAGGCGGCGCAGCCTCCTCACAAGCTCAGGCTCATTCATCTTTGATTTCTCAAACTCCAGGATGAGACAAAGGGGTTGACCAGAAAGCTGGTTAATGTCTCATTAATCCTGCTTTCCCTGTAGGACTGTCCCCAACAGTTACAATGTGTCCGAAGAGGCCTTCAGTGAATGAAATGTCTCCCTGTCCGTGTGTCAGAATGTCGGAGCAGCCATACTCCCGCCAGCGTGGGCAGGGAACGCGGGAAGAGAGACGTTCAAATAAGAGTAAAGTGACAGTCTCGCTCATGTTAGACGGTCTCCTTCCCATTCTCCTACACGAGCTTTCTGGGTAAGGCGTCCCCTTCTTCGCTCCACATGTGTACACGGGGAAGGAGTAGGGGTGAAGCTGCTCTCCGGGGGCCCCCCAGGCCCACTCCGGGCATGCTCGCTCAGCTGGAGCTGGGAGGAAGCAGGACCTCGGCCCCCAAGTGAACCTGGGTGGGTCCAGTGGAGCCGGGGCTGGGCAGGCCCGAGGGAGGCCTGCCTGGCAGAAGCCCGGATGTCACCTCCGCTGCTCCTGGTCCTTGGGGAGGGCATGGGCCGAGCTCAGCCGCAGCGGCTCCCCTGGGGGACCCTGGGAAACTTTGCCCTCTTGGTCCCAGGATTTTAGTTTAATGGAAAATAAACCACACTATGAAACTGGACTAGATGGCATCTGGCAACAACCTCTGTGCTCGGCGTCCTCGGACCCAGGGCCGTAGGCTGGTGCGTTTCGGTCAGGCTTTCCCGCTAGACTTGGTTTCATGTCTAGTGGGCGTGGGCCTTATCTTCATTCTGGAAGTTTCTGAAAGTGAGGGAAGCAGCCTGGCAGAGTGAATGGAGCCCCGGCCCGGGCCGGAAGCTGGACACCGCTGATTTTGTAAGCCCACGGGCAAGTCACCTCCCAGTCTCGCCACCCGTGAAATAGGGGGTTCGGACTGTCAAAGGCTGGTTCTTAAAAAATCCACCACTCTTTTCCCTGGTTTGTTAAGTCAGGCTGGGCCTGGGGGTACTCGTTACCCCGGGGAAAGAGGTACAGCGAACAGTGCAGAAGGGAGGCTGCCGGGCTTGGGATGTTCAAAGGAAGCCGGGTGCTTTCCTCCGGAGTGGGGACCAGTGGGGCTCTCGGGGCCGTGGCCCTAAATCTTCCGTCTTCAGCAGCTTCTGGACTAAACTCCCCCAATACCAGCCGCACTCCTATCTGCAGGAGTGCCTGGCTGTGTGACCCGGGGCATGTCACTTAACGTCCCTGTGCCCCTCTGTCCTGAATTATAAGGCGAAGAGCGCCAATGTGTCCAACCTCACAGGATGGCTGCGAGGATCGGACGGCGAACCTCTGGCACGTGCTCAGGCACAGGCCCGGTGGAGGACATCGGATGGGTGTTGCCATCACCAATATTATTAGCATTATCGTATCACTTAAGCCAGTGGTTTTAAAAAATTACAATTCATTTTTATTGCATTTTTTTCCATTACCATGTGTCCCCCCTCTGCCCTCTTCCACCTCCACCCACCCTGTACCCCCCGCCCCGCCCCGGCAATCACCACACTCCTGGACCTGCCCGCCGTCCTATCCCCACCTCCATGCATTCCCTCACCTGCATGGAGTGGTTGGTGCCAGCGATGTGCCGGGCACTGGGTCCTCCTGCACGGGCCTCGGCCCGTCCAGGGGTGGACATGCTGCCCTGCAGTCAGCGGCGGTGGCCTGGGTGCTGTTGAGTGGACCCCCCTGCCCTGGGGAGAGGGGTGGCAGGAGAGACCCCCCCATGGCACCCCACAACCCCTACTCAGTGGAAAGAATCAGGTCCCTGCTGTGGGCTGAACAGAAATCCCAGCCTGGACGTCCTTCTCCTTCCAAACAGCCTGGCGTTGCCGAAGAGAGTTTGCCGTGGGGCCCGAGGTGCGAGGAGACCAGTCCTGTCTGCGAACCCTGCACACAGGTGACTTCCCAGTGCCCTCTGCCAGGTGGCTCAGCCCCTCCCAGACCCCGCACCTCTGGGGTGCACATCCTTCCACAAGAACAAATAAGCAGAGGCGGAGCTCAGCTCTGCCTGTTCCCGCAGGGAGGGCCTGGCCAGCCGGTCCGGGATGCTCTTCAGGTGGAGGCGGAAGAAACGGAGAGAAACTTCTAGTCCCCGGGAATGACGAGGCCTCCAGTGGGGACCTGGAGCAGCTGCTGAGGGACAGAGGCGGCCCTCCCTCCCAGCGCCCACGCATGAGAGGAAGCCAGAACCTGGTGCACGGGTTCCACTGGCAATGGCCACCTGCCACCAAGGGCTTCCCCTGTGGCCGCCGTTGTGTCTTTGTTTCTTTAGTGCAGAACGTGCCGCTTACTCTGTGGAATGACCTCGTGTGAGGAGAAGGATCCCGAGTTTCCTCAGTCCCAGCAAGCCTGTCCCTGGAGGCCCGCGCCCTGCCTCCAGGAGACCATTCGAGGGAGAGGAAGAAAGGCGCCCTCGTGCCAGGCGGGAGCTGAGCTGCGCTGTGGCCCGAGCTCCACAAAACCACGCAGGTCTGGAACGTGCGGGGACGTCGCCCCCGTTTACAGGGGAGGGAATGGAGGACCACACGTGTTCAGGCGCTTGCTCCACGTCGCACAGCCGAGGCGCTGCAACGCTGCCTGGCCCCGGGTCGGCCCGCTGAGCCTGAGCCCCGGCCCTCTCCCCTTCCCGCACAGTGACAGGAGGGGCTGATGGGGACGTGGCAGGTGACGAACGCAGCAGAGGGCCGTGTGCTGAGCTCCCGGGCAGAGCCCACAGGCGTGGGAGGTGGGAGGGTGTTCTGGAAGGGCAGAGCGTCTGGAAGGAAGGAGGATAAAGTGGAAGCAGACATGGAAGGGGACCCTGTGAAATGTCACCCCCAGAAGACCACCAGATGGGGCTACCCTGGCTCCGTACGCTCAACCCTCCGGGACACGGCCGTCCCCTCCCTGGACCTGGCCACGTCGCCTGCGGCCTAGACCACCTTCAGGGGCCTTGTGCCTCGTGCTGGCTCCCCCACCGGGGACGGCTCAGCTCCCCTTTACACCCGGCCCTGCCGTGCTCATTACCGGCGCCTTCTCTGCCTGACTGTCCCGGGTTAGCCCAGAAGTCACGTGGTGAAACCTCTCCCCACCACGAGGCTTTCAGCCTGCCCTCCGTGGGGCGGGGCGGGAGCCGGCTGACGCTGGAGTCCCGAGTGCTGCTGCATCTGGAAGCTCCAGCCCCCAGTGTGTCCCCGTCAACACGTGCCTGTGCACACTCTCATTCATACACACAAGCACACACATACACACACACACAAACAAACACACGTGGACTCATACCGTACAGATACACTCTCTCTCACCCACATACTCGCACCTGTGAGACGGACACGCACACCACACAGACTTACACCTTCACACACACCACAAAGACACAGCCACACAGTCACATACACCCAGACATACCCACAGCCGCACACCCATACACCTTGTGCGGACAGACACACTTGGAAACACACTACACAGACACTCACACATCTTTGCATGCAGACACACACACCCAAACGTCACCAACCCAAGAGACAAATAAAAATACAGCTTTCTGCCCTGACTGATGTGGCTCGCTTGGGTGGAGCATCGTCCTTCAAAGCGAAAGGTCGCCGGTTCGATTCCCAGTCAGGGCACGTGCCCGGGATGGCAGATCCCGAGTGCAATCGGGGGTGTGTGGGAACAGCAACTGGTCGGTGTTTGTCTCCCTGTCTCTCTCCCTCCCTTCCCCTCTCTCTAAAAATTAAAGAAATAAAATCTTTCAAATAATATGACTTTCCACACTCAACCTCCCTACACAGCCTGGTGACCTGGGGGGGCTTGCTCCATCCTAGAATGAGTCTTCCTCTAATAGCCAGGTGGCCCTATTAAGGGGGCCGTCAGCTTTCAAATGTTAGGGCCCAGAACCAGTTTTCTTCTTCACTGTTTAAAGAGACTCTCTTTCAAACTACCTGCTGTGAGAGACACCTCTTTTATAAAGTTTTTTCTTATCCCGAGGGCAGCTTCTGAGAGAGTCCCCGTGGTCCGCCCTGCGGAGGCCGCACCTCACCATGTGCCTGTCCCTGGGCAGCCAGTCCCCCCGGGGACCCCCAAACAATGCAGGGGCGGCCTCAGCCTCGGGGCACAGCGGGAGGAAGCTCCCCCGAGTTCTGTCTGTGTTGGGGGTGGGGGTGGGGGTGGGAGGAAGGTTTGATCCAGCCTGGTGGCCAACTCGAAACCCTCTGGGGCTGCGGGCGACCTCAGCGGGCAGCCTGGGGCCGAGGGGCCCGCCCACCCCCAAGTGGCCCGCGGGAGGCTGGCCGGAGCTTCAGGCCTGGCCCGGCCCGGCCTCCGCCCACTCCTGGGCTCCCCGAGTAAATCAGAGCCGTCAGTGTGGTAGCAGCTTGATTAAAGTTCAGGGGTTTAATAGATCATTTAAAAACCCCAAATTACTCCCACCCCCTGGCCCAGCCACCTGGCCCGCTGCCCCCGGTGCGTGGCAGCTCGCGGCCAGCACCGACGGGGCCGGCCCGGGCCAAGGTTCCTGCCTATTCCCGGAGGACGGCCGCCGCCGGGCGAGACCGACATTCTCAGCTGCATTTAATCTGCCCTGAGACAGGCTGGCGATGAGAAAATGCAAGGGGCAAGGCACGTGAGGCGAGACATGGAAAAAGTTGGACAGTTGGCCGGCTTTGTTCACTTGGTAACCTGGAGCGGGGCCAGCCGCGGAGGAGCTCCCCTGGCAGCAGAAGTCTGTTCCAATTAATCGTGTTTAACCATTCTAATCACACTTTAGCACATTAATCCTATTTTCAATCCAAAACACATCTGAAACAGCGGCATGTGGGCCTTTTTATGGGAACCGCAAATCAGATGTAGCGGAGAGACACGGGACCCTCGCTCGCTGTGCACTTTCACTGAACTTAAACTTAATAAAATATGGGACTGGCTTGTGGTTGGATTTACTGCACGATGCTGATGCTTTCACATATAAATAGATCCCTTAAGTGACTTAAAAACCTGTCAGAGAGCGCAGTGAAAATTTGATTATAAGGTAACCAGCTCCGTGCTCGCTGCCCCTCCTCCTCGCAAGGACACGGTGGGTCTGATGGCCGGGTGGGTGGGTGGGGGGGCGGGGGGGGTGCGGCCTGACTCACTGAACCTCTGGGGCGCCTGCCAGAGGTGGCGGCCAGGCACCGGGAGGCTCCGGAGGCTGGTGCTGAGTGGCCTTGTAAAGGGGTTTATGGAGGTGTAATCTTGAAAACTTGATAAACCTCAAGCACCTCATCTCCGACGTCTCTGTCGAGTTTCTCCAGTGGTTTGACGTGAAGGGGTCCTTCGCAGTGGGCGCTGGCAGGGGTGGGAGGTGTTCAGAGCTGTCTGTCTGTCTGTCTGTCCTGGAAGGGGCCGGGAGGAGGGGAGAGAAGGTTCTCCGAGCCGCCAAGAGCCAGCGACGCCCCGTCTGATGCCTGTGTTTTATCGGAGCTGGAGGTTCCCGGAGAGTGGAAGGCGCTCTCCCGAGGTCAGACTGGCGAGGTGGGGACCGTGCCAGGGTTAGGACCTGGGCCCCCTGCAGCGTGGGCGCCCTCTCTCCTCCTCCGCGGAGTGGCCCCTGAAACAGACAGCAAAGCCGCGTTCATGCAACCGCTGACCCTGTTCCCTGTTCCAGCGACACCTGAGCTAGCCGTTATTTCATTCTGGAATAATATCCCCTCTGCTTTTATCCTGAGCCCGCTTTGGAGCATGCAGGCAGCTGGATCAGAAGAAATCGTTTGCATCTGAACGAAAACGTGGAGCCATCGCCATTCTCGCAGCACCGATGAGTCATGTCGGGGGCACCGGCGAGTCATGTCGGGGGCACCGGCCTGGGAGGGAGGGAGGGTCCTGGGTTCGATCCCCGCCTCTGCCACGTCCCATCGACGTGTCCTCCAGCGAAGTACTTAACTCCCAAGACTCAGCGTCTTCATCCACCAAGTGCAGGCGTCAAGACTATCCCCACATCACGGATTCTTCTTGGCTGCGGGGATTAAGTCCTATGATTAGCACAGCGCCTGGCACAGCGTGAGCGCGATCAAAAACGTCGGTTCCCACTCCCCCCTTGATTTCGTCCCAATCAAGGACGAAAATGTTTGAGTTTCCTTACAAATTAAGCAGAACCCCGATTCCTGGCGCACGGGGCCGGGGAGAAAATGAAGTGAGGTGACATCTGAAAAAGTGGGTGCTCGGTGACTGTCGGCTCGAAAGGAAGGACATTCCCTTCAGTACTTTCTACTAAGGCAGGTATCCGATAAAGGTGTTTACATAGAATGCTTACATTTTTTTTTGAAAGAAAGGGGAGAAGCAATTAGATCACATATCCGGGCTCGTACGGTTCATTGTATCTGAGCACGCAGTTTGGCACTGGGTTCCTGGACCAAGGCACAAAGGGGAACGAGGAGAAGTAAGTCATCCTCATTATTCCCGTATTCAGTTCATCAATTCAGCAAGCACTGGCTTAAGGCGTCCCGCGTGCCAGAGCCGCTTTTGGCGAGGAGGAGCGGGGAGATGATGGATTTCTCAGACCCAGCCTGCTCCTGGAACCAGCCTCTAAGCTGGGTTTGCCGTGTTGGCTCGGATGGAAGATCCACTCTCGCAGAACCACTTCACGGCGGGGGAGGAGGTGGTAACAACATTTCTATAAGTAGCTTCTTAAAGGGACCCTGGATAATCCTGGAGCGCGTCAACCAGGAGGCGTTCAAGGACTTTTTCAACAGGCATTGCTTTAAAAATCAGTTTCCCAAAATGCCACTTCTGCCTCTCTGTCTGACGCAGCGTAGGTCTCAGCGGTGTGAGGGCAAGAAACGGACATGGGGAGGTCACTTGAGCGCCCGAGTTTCCTTCTGGACATGGAGTGGGAGTTATCGGTTCATGCTAAATGAGACGCACAACAGTCCATAACGTGGTAGGGAATGTGGCGGCGGGGGTTGAGGGGGAGAGACATTGCAAAGATCTTGGATAAGCACCAGGATTAGGGTCTGATGTTTGGCTTTCTAAGTAAACACGTCTAGCTTTTTATTTTACAAATAACAATCTGGAAAGATGCATTAGGGAATCTAAATGCAAAATAGAAATGAGTTTATCCAGGTAAGTAAGTTTTTATTAAACAATTTAATTCATTCCAGTTCCTCTGGAAGAAGCTGTGGGTTATGGTTAATGTATTGAGCCAGACAGAAAGTGCATTCATGGAGCCACCTGCATTTAATATACAACTGTCAGAAAACTGCTCACCAGCCCTTTCCCGGAGAGGGACAAACTGAAGCCGATTTTATTTTGGTAAATGCAACAACAGAAACGGCCAATGGATATTCAAGGCAAGGAAAACCTCAAACCAGAGTGTTAGCAGCTGAGAACACGGGCAGAATTGGGGAGGACCAGGGACCTTTCCACTGTGCTGTGCTGGAAGGAGACTTTTCAGACGTGGAAAAGGGCAGGCGGGGGAGGAAAACAAATAAACAAACAAAAAAAAGCCAACTGGAATTAAAGCAGGGGTCTCTGCCGATACCGTTAACAAAATAAATCAACTTACGAAATACGTCTGCAACAGCCATGCTGAAACCAGGAAATTCTCAGAACAAGTATAATCACTTTATGGGCATGTAAAAAAATCCTCTGTTCCTATAATGCTCTTTATTGGGAAAGCTAGAAGGGTTTGCGCCGGCGCTCTTGCTCTCTGCGTGGTATCCCTGGCGCGGGTGCTTTTCGAAGAGGTGTTTCCTAAGTCTACTTGCAAAAGAAAAAAAAAACCACTGCTTCTCATATTAAGGGGTTTACCAGGCGTCTGGTAAGGAGCAGGAAAGTAACCCGCGACTGCGGGTGCGCCCAGAGGCAGCCGTGCGCGCGGCCCGCTCTGCGCGCGCGCGGTGCTCTGCCCCGAGGTCCTTCCTCCAACGCCTCCTGACGGCCTCTCCTGTGTTTTCTGCCAGCCCCCAGGGTTGTTCTTCGACCTGGTCTTTCCCACTGTTAAACCTCACCTTCTCTCCGAGCTCTTAGCTCAGCGTAAGCGCGGGGCACCGGGGCTGGCAGGATCGGGTAAGACGGAACTCGGAAGGACGTGAAGTGGCCACAACAGCCCAGCAGTGCCTCAAGACGCTGACCCTGGGGTCACCGTAGGATCCAGCAAGGCCGTCCCTGGGTGTACCCCGAAGGAAGGGGAAGAAGAGGCTTGAGCAGGCGTCTGCGCATGCGCGTGTGTCGCAGCGCCACTCACCGTAGCCAAACGGCGGAATCAGCCCAGGCGTCCATCGATGGAGGAGTGGATGCCAAAATGTGGTGTCTACGCACCACATGGATGCAACATTCCTTAGCCTCCAAAAGGAAGAAAGTTCTGCAGTGTGCTACAGTATCAACCAGCTTCAAGGACCGCATGCTAAGTGAAATTAGCCCCTCAAGGACAAAAAGTGGGTGACTCCGCTTGCAGGGGGGCCCCAGGGCAGTGGGACTCATTCAGACAGAAAGCAGAGCGGGGCCTCCAGGGGCTGTGAGGAGGGGAAGGGAGGACTGGGGTTTCTTGGGGACAGAGCTGCAGTTTTACAAGGCGACGAGGGCTCTGCAGGCTGCACAGCAGCGTGACTGTATTTAATGCCACTGAGCTGTGCACCTAGAAATGGTCGAAATGTTAAAATGTATGCTGTGTGTTTCGCCACACACAAAGAAGTCACTTTGAGAAAATGAACCGTCTTCTCAGCAGTCTTTACAAGGGTCCTACAGACAAAGCTGAGAGGACGGCACGCTGAGTGGTCAGACGTCAGGCCTGTGAAGGAGGAGGGGACAGCGCTGGGCCCGGAGGCCGGACCTCCGAACCGAAGAGGGAGCCCGGAATCCAAAGCTGTGTCCGCAGGTTAGCTGGCGCTGCGGTGGGATTACAGCAGCTGACCTGTGACAGTCACTCGGCAGCATGCAGAGCCCTTCCATTATTCCATTACGGAGTCGAGCCGCCCTGTGAGACTAGTCATGCCACACCCCCACGGACTGCGAGCTGGCATGGAGCACCCCAAGAGGAGAGGATGCAGCGGTGCCGGGAGCCCCTGCTGACGGGGCTGTTCCTCCTGGATGCTTCGGTGTCTTTAGGAAGAGGACTGAAGAACCCCACCCCCACTCCACACCTGTCTCCTCCTCCTCCTCCAGGAAGCCTCTCAGGAATGCACAGCACCTAGACGGCATGCATCCTTCAGGAGGGTGGGGTGAAGTTTGGGGCGGAGTTTATCAGCAGTTCAAAGGGCTCCGGTGGCCCACAAAGAGGAGCAGAGCTTGGTTTCCTAGAGAATCCGCTTGGTCTCGTCTCCCAAGAGCAGGGACCGGGTGTTTTTTTCCCCCTTGGGCTGTCCACTGTGCCAGCACAGCATGGGGACACAGTGAGTCTCCTACGTGTTTGTAAGTGGGGGACAAGCTGCTGGGGGTGGCTCTGGGGGAGAGTGCAGGGGGGATTCCTCCCACCTCGCGTGCAGGTAGAAGCTGTGACCTGCGTCAGAGGGGCTGGCTTGGAAGGAGCACAGGGAAGTGGCGATGTGGTTGCTCCCTTGCCGTTGGGCTTCAGGTGGAGACAAGGCTTGTGTTGTTTTGAATGAAAAAAGAAACCTCAGTGCCAGGCCCTTTCACGTGCATCCCTGTGTAGACCCCACAGCCCCGTGTTCAGACCTGTTTCCCATTGTGCAAAGGAGCATGCAGAGGTCAAGGTCAAGGCCCAGGCAAGTGCAGCTGGGGTTGGAGGCCGGGCCTGCCTGCTTCAAGGCTCTTCCTGCCAGACGCCAGTGCTCGACTGCTGGAACGAGCAAGGGTCACAAGGTCAGAGCTGACTGCAGAGTCTGGGGGCTGCGGCAGCAGGCAGGAGGAGGTTGATGGACCCCCTACTGGAATCCTTCCCCAGGGCCGGATGGGGGGTGGTGAGTGGCAGCTCCTGCAGTGGCCTTGAGATGCAACCAAAGGAGAACTGTGTGCAGAGTCGGAGGTATGTTCAAATCTCAGAGCCCCCAGTGAGCCCCCAGGGAGCCATCGCATCGATTGGATGCAATGTAACCAAACGTCAGTTTCCTCATTTATAGAAACGGACTTCATTACAATGATCTTCCTCCTCTGGAAGAATGAAAAAAAACCACGGATGGAAATGCTGAATGAGTTTCAAGATGCCACAGATATCACAGGGCTCGGCACACAGTAGGTGCTCAGCAAATGTTTGCCGAATAACTATTAACCAACCAGGCAGCTGCGCAAAGGTGGGACTTGGGCCCAGATACGTGTGCAGCCCCATCACAAGACCGCCCCCTCGCATGTGCGTGAACTTGACAAAACAACTGAGCTGCCTTGCTTCGTAGGGGCCTGCGAGGCATGAGGGGAGACAGCTTCCCACTTGCAAGGGAGGAGACTGAGGCCCTGCGGGTGGCCTGGCTTGGGCCAGGGCTCAGGGCTGGCATCTGGCCCTGGAGAGCGAGCACAGTGCCTCCTTTCCTGGCTAGAGAGAAGCGTCCCCCCGCCACCGTTTCCTGCAAGGCCGTAGGCCGCCGAGGCCACACTCCAGGAGAATGAAGAGAAGAAAGGAGTCCACAGTAGTTCTCGCTCCAACAGACACATGCTCAACCCGCTCTGCGCTGCTGCTCCTGGGAAGGCACCCCCATGGGAGTCACCGCCCTACTTCCCTAGGTCCCTGTGAGTCTTCGTAGATAAGGCTTTGGTGCCGATCTTGACTGGAGCCAGAATGCCCAGCCCAGTGCTCGGCACACAGGGGCTCGATGCATGCTCAGCAAACGAACAAACACATGAATGAATGAATGAATGAATGAGTGAATGAATGATGGTCCCATATTTGAGATGCTTTTTATATGGAGGGGGAGGCTCTGTCTCCCGTATGCCTCCTACAGAGGAGCTCTGGGCTAGAGGCTTTGCACGGGCACGGGGAGACCTGGTTGGTCGGGGCTGAGCTGGAAAGATGATGGGCTGATGAGGAGAGGGGGGCAGACCCAGCCGAGAGATGGGAGGTCTGAGACGGGGGCCCGACTGTGGACTGCCTTTGACTGCAGGGCAGAGCCGGCCTCAGGGGTGACGACCTGCACGGGCACACGGCACCCCATGCTCAGAAGGGCTCAGCCCCCTGTTGCTGCCATCTTGAAATTCGGAGTGTTTGAATGAGACCCTGTGTTTTCCTTTGTGCTGGGTCCTGCAAAGGGACCGGGCTGTTCGTGGGCGCTGGGAGCTCCTGTCTCCTTCCACATACTCCTGGGCAGCGGCGGTGTATAAAGCCTGTCTCTCCAGGCGGATAATCACTCCTCTTCGGAAGGAAGGCCATGTCCAAGTTTCTGGGAAGCCCCTGGGGCAGCGGCAGGATTAAGGTAAGGTGAGTGAGGTGTCCCTCACCTCAGGCACAAACATTAAGAGACCATCACAAAGTTCAGTAATCAATACAAATAATACCTCAATATAGTAGTTTTAAATCCGTATGAATGCTAAAACCCCGTGATGAACAAAGCATCAAAATTTTACATTCACAGGGTCAGAAACACAGCCGTGCTGAGCCATAATGAAGTCCAAGGAGAAAGGAAAAATGTGTGCCCTGATTTACATGCTTTTACATATTTTTAATGGTTAATTTCCCCCCCAAACAGTAAAGCATTGAAAAAACCACTGAAGAGTTGAAAAGTAGGTGTCTTAAAACTCATAGATTATCTTAAGTTTAAATATTTTACTCTATCAACGTCTCAAACAGAATTTATTACAATTGTACCTTCTGTCCTTTCATGAAAACAAACTCATCAATAACTTTTTTAAGCCTACTTCTTTGCTAATCTCATTTTGAGTATAAAGAATTCCCATGTTTGGTAATTTCCCTCGACCAAATAAGAAATTTAAAGAATTTTTATTAATTCCCACTTACTAATTGTGCCTTTAAATGTGTGCTTAATTGGTCACCGTGGACTTTTTTACATTAATTTTGATTTTCTAAAAATATTGCATTAATATACTATTTCTCAGGAGTTATTGTATAATGGGTACAGAATTTTTGTTCGGGGCAATGGGTAGGTTCTGGAAATGGATTGTATCGATGGTTGCACAACAATGAGAAAGTGCTTAATGTCGCTGAATTGTACATTTTAGAATGGTTAAACTGCTAAACTTCATATCATGTATATTTTACCACAATTAAAAATATTTTGTTTTTCTTGATTAGTGAGTTTTTCGGAGTCTCTTTAAATTTTGTGCCTGAGGTGAGCATCTCACTCATTCTGGACCCACCCCTCACAGGAGGCTGAGGCCCCAGGAGCAGAGCGGAGACCCAGCCAGGATGTACCACTCACTTTGTTGGAGGTAAAAAAGGATCCTGAACTTGAGCTGGAAGGTGTGCGACACCTTAGGAAGGGTGGATAGGGGAGGGGTTAGGCTTCGTCAGTGGCCAAGGTTCAAATGAAAAACAGGAACTATGGAACTGTCGGTAGAAGGCAGGTCCTTGTTTTCACAGAAAAGAAACGAAGGTTATGCAGGAGACAGGGATGGTTTCCAACTTCCAGCAATAATACTTGTTTCACAGTAAGTATTTATTGAGCACTTACTATGTGCCATGAATCATGTTGATGTTTTACTTGCATGCTCTCATTTAATTCTTACAGCAGTGCCATAGAGTGAGAGGCTCGTATTATCCTCACCTGCAGACAGGTAAACAGAGGCCCCAGAAGATTAGGGAAATCAGGCAAGGTGAACGGCAGACAGGAGTAAGAAGCTGGGTCCGTGGCACTTGCTCTTAATGTCTACCTTGTCCCACCTCTCATACCATGGCTGGCCACCAGTTAGAAAGAGCTCACCCGCTTCCCAATAGAATTAACATTCCTCTCATTCTTCCCATCATTTCAGCACTCATTCATCCAATAAACACAAACGGGCACTGAGCCAGGCACTAGGGAAACACGGAAGTGATCTACCCAGAATCTTGATGTCAGAGGACTTGGAGCCCAAAAGGAAGTGAGGGGCATGTAGATGTATGGCCATGCTGACAGGAAGAAACACTAAAGTTTCCCTAGTGTTTCCCTAGAGGTGCGGATCATGCACAGTGCAACCTCAGATCAGGAGAAGTCAAATATTGCTGGGGCCATCAGGAGGGGCTTCTGGGAAGTGGTGGCCTTACAGCCATTCTAGAAACCTCCGCAGGCTCCAGAGGCCCAAGCTCCATAAGGACATTTTGCCTGCAGTCGAAGAGGACAGTGTAGGACACCGGCAGGAGCAGGGATCTGGAATTCCGGGTCGGAGTTCTGGACCGTGGTTCTGGCCTCTTCTCTGCCTCTCAGCTCCTGAGACCTTGGGCAATGCACCAACCGTCCGGCAGGACCTGGCTTTCTCACCCAAAAACCAAAAATGCAGGCCAGACTCCGCATTATTGGCTTTCTCTTCAGAAAGAAAAAGGAGAAAACATGCATCAAATGCCCAACAGACATGTCAGAGAATAAAATATTTTGGGTCTGGAAATGAAAACAATAACAATGAATTATATTTTTTTTAAAGTGTGCAAAATTGCCTAGTGAGGGTGAATGAATATGTGTGAGCTGGAAAGGGCGCGCGCTGGTGGCTGAGCTCTGTTACCGTGTAGCTTAAATATTTGTCGAATATTTATTTGAATAAATTCCTCTAACATATTAGTGGGTCCTCTTGATTATAAAAATAACAAACTAAGTAACTGTATAATCAAGAGAGGTCCTTCAATATTTAAAGTACCTCACCTCTCTCCCCTCCTGCTTTGACAAGCTGGGGGCGGGGGGTCATATTCTTTATCGTAAACCTTTAGCACTTTTCTCAGGAGCAGAAAAATGGGCTGCGGCGGCGCCTCCCGCCCGCCTGCCACGCGTGCTGACTCTGACAGTGTGTTTGAGAAGAGTTTGGGAACTCTTGTCGCAACTGATAGGAACGTGGGGAGTAAAAGAGCAGGAAAATCGCAGTGCTGCCCCAGCGGCCTCAGGGGGCGCTAGACCAGCATTCGGGATAAAGCAGTACAGTTCTGGGTCCCAAGGGCATCTGAACCTTTCCAAATTGGGTGCCCGCTGCTCCTCTCTACTATGTCACCTTAGCGGTGCCTCAGCTGCCCCAGCCCCTGGACCTACTCATCAATGGACTCCTCTCAACAGCTCACCTGCAGACCCTCTAAGACAGAGCTGATGAGTTCAGCCAATCATCAGCCAGCAACCCCCTGATTACCCACCCCTGGTCCAATCAGCGAAGACGAGGTGGAAACATGGGGCGGTGCTGTGAGGAGGCGGGGGAATGGGCATTTTTCAACGATTCAAGGAGGAAGCTGTTTCTGGTTGTTTCTCTTCCTGGAGATATATTGGTGAAAGCCAGGAAATACTGTGCTTTACTCTCGCTAACTAATAATAATAATAATAATAATAATAATAATAATAATAATAGAAGAGGAAGAGGAGGGAGGAAGGCAGGCAGGCTTTAACACATTTCTGAACTCTTGATACGCGCCAGGTGCTGAGTCGTACATGCCTATCTTGTTTGATTTAACAAAATTCTGGTTCATCAATTTTCTCCTCTCTTTAGCCTCCTCCTCATTGCCACCCCCTCCACTGGGGAGGCCTGGTGTGTGGCTGCTGCGGGGTTCAGGCCATGGGTGGCAGAAGGAGGGAATGGGCGGGAGGTCTCTGTTCCTCTGGCTCTGGCCCTGGCCCTGGCCCTACCGAGCTGACTGTGACCCTAGACCAGGCTACTCCTCTCTCAAGGTGGCTGGTGCCCTAGGATTTCATCCTTCTAGATTCTAGGAACTGTCTCCCACCCCCACAGCCCCTAATTCCTAGGCTGGCTGGTGCAACCCCCACTTCGTAAATAGGCCCTTGGTCTATAAGCTCTTCTTGAACAACCCTAGAATTATCTTATTTCAAAGTTGCCACCTGTTTCCTGCTGGCGCCCAGCTGACCCTCATCCCCATGAGGAAGATGGAGATCGATGCACTGTCCCCCTTTGCACACATTAGGAAGTCAACCCTGAGCTAGGTTAATGACCTTGCCCAATGTCACAGTGCATCAGTGACAGTGAAAGTCCAAACCCCGCCCAAGCAGCCCGGCAGGATCATACCTACACCTACGTGGGCCACCAGGTAGGCACTTCCTGCAGCAGGTGACACCCTCGTGAGAGGCTGGAAATCACTGAGCAACAACCGAGCAACGTGGCGCACGCCAAGCACCGGAGGAAGGAGCAGCCGGCCCTGGGAGCCTCCACGGGAATCTCACAGGACGAGGAGCGTGGAAGTCATATAAATAACAGACAGAGGAACAAAGGGACGGGGCAGGGAGCAAGCCAAGAGGAGAGGGGGAAAGGAAAAGGAAGCAGAGAAGAAATACAGCTTTGGCTGCAGACACTCAAGAATGCACCAGGAGGCAGGCGAAGGGGGAGCCGGAATCTGCAGAAGGTCTGCCAGGCAAGTTAAGCCTGGACTTGTCCTGGATGAGCTCAGAGAGAAAAGAAGAGAATGGGAGGCCGTGGGGATGCTCTGGGCTTACTGCTAAGATGCTGCCGTGGACAGTGGGGGAAAGTGAGGGTCTGGGGGCCCCGAGCAATCGCCCAGAGGCAGGGGCACTGTGCTGCTTTACAGGATCGCGCTGACAGCAAGCAGCTGGGGGTGGGGGTGGGGTGCCTTCAGTGAACAGACTCAGAGCAGGCAGGAAGAGCTGTTCTCAGTCCCAGTCCAAGAGACGGGGGCTGACAGGTGTGCTCTGCCCACTGCCTTGGGGACAAGGGAGGACAAGGGCGGGGCAGCTGTACTCTGAGTGAAAGCCGGGTAGCAGACCTAATGGTTCCAACCGGCAGGGGTGGCTGGAGGGGGTCACTGGGTGGGTGGGGGAAGGGGGTATGATGCAAAACACTCAGAATTTGTGGGGGGAAGAAGAAATTCTAATTGCTTAGAGGCAAGAAAGAAAAAGTAGGAAAAGGAAAAATGAGACTAAACCCAGGCCCTCTTCCAGACTTTACTGTCGGGCTGAATCGTGTCCCCCATAAAAGATAGGTTGATGGATTCCCACCCCAGCACCTCGGCACGTGACCTTATTTGGAAATAGGGTCTTCACAGAGGAAGTCAAGTTGAGATGAGGTCCTTAGGGTGGGCCTTGATCCAACACGACTGCGTCCTTAGCAGAAGAGGGAGTTTGGACCCAGAGGCAGGCAGGCACAGAGGGAGGATGGTGTGAAGACCCTCAGGGCGAAGGCCATGTGAAGAGGGAGGGTTGGAGGGGTGTGACTGCAAGCCAGGGACACCAAAGATCGCCAGTAAGCCGGGAAGAGCCGCGGAAGGATTCCCCCGGTTTCAGAGGGTGCGCCGTCCTGCCAGCCGGACTCCTTCCAACTTCCAGCCTCCAGACCCGCGAGAGAACCAGAGCTGCTGCTCTAAGCCCCTGTTTGTGGTACTTTGTTAGAGCCGCCCCCCGGGGAGATAATACAGTCGTTATGGAAGCACAGGTCAAAGGGAAGGGACGATGTGGCCAGCCAGCAGGGGCCCCGGGAGAACAGGGCCACGCAGGAGTCCCCAGCCTTGGAGGAAAAGCGCCAGGACGCATGCCAGCACCGTCTCTCTGCCCGCTGCTGTTCCCCGCCTCCTCACACCGTTCCGTCTGCCCGAATGCGCTCCTCCCAACTTCGCTGCAGCAGAAAGCCTCCCCGCTGGTTAAGACAGGTCCGAGCCTCTGGCCTGGGTGGGGTGTTTCCTCCTCCCAGCCTCCCTGAGAGTTAGCCCGGTCTCCGTCGGGGCTCTTGTTGCCCAGCCTTGGGAGGACTCTCCCCCCTCCAGGATAGGGCCACCTCTGTCTACCCGCCTGACACCTGGATGCCCACCGGCCACCCTCCGGACTTCTGCTTGCCTGCCTGAGTCTGCGCCCAGCACCTGCCCCATCGCTCACCACACAGGAGGCTCTTCGTACACCCTTGGCTGGACCAAGTTCGATTCCCGTGATGTCAGCAGCAGGAAGCTCGGGCAGGGATGTTTTTTCTCAAACCTGCTCTAAGTGTCTCGTTAATTAATCACAAGCTTAATATTGCGGGGACCTGGTCTCTAAATGCCAGAGTAGGAGAAAGCATTTGTCAGAGGACAGGAAATGATACCGTTTTTGCTCGAGTCTCCAGCTCCCCTCTAAATGGAGAAACAGAATATTCCCAAACCCATTTTAAAAAATGATAGATAATACAGATGTTCCTTGCTTTACGAAATAGATTGTCCCGGCGATATTGGGTGTAAATCAAATTTCTTAAAATCGAATTACTTTGGAAAAGCATCATGGGAACATGCTTTTCAAAGGAGCCCCGCAAGGAATTCTTTTGTAAATCAAAGAGACACTCATTTGTTTGGTCGGGCGGCCCTGTATTTATTCCAGCAGTTCTCAGCCCTGTCCAAACATCGGAGTCGCCTGGGGAGCTTTTTAAAAAATACACCAAATTGAGGCCCCGCCCCTAGAGATTTCCTTTTGATTGGTCTGGGGTGGGGCCCAAGTGTCAGTAATTTTAAAAACTCCCAGAAGATTCTGACGTGCGGCCGGGGCTCAAGCAGCCCTGGCCTGTTCCATAAACGTGTATTAAGAACGCTCTATAAGTCAGTCCTGGGCGCGGTGCTGGGGACTGGGTGACTGCTAATGGGACATAGCCTGTTTCCTCCCAGGGGCCTGGCGTCCGGAGGCCGATGCATGTGCCTTAGCAGGCCATCCCCCCTGTCCTGTGCAGTCCGGGACCAACACACCGGCTATCGTCTATGCTATATGTTTAAATTGCTCGTACCGCCGATTGGGCTATTTTGCTTTTTGTGCTGAGACCCAGTTCGAAGACTTCTTCGAGAATGCTTTAGGTGATATAAATACTGTGGTGCAAAATCTCTCTAGGTTAGTGTTACTTTGCCTTGTGTGTCTCCCCCCACACCTTTGCTTTCAGGGTTTCGGTGGCGTTGTGATTTAGGCATACCCCGTACACATTGTAGAATTAGGTTTTTAAAAGTTCGCTCTGAGAAGTCTCAGCCTTTTAATCGATGAGTCTGATGCGTTTACGTTTGCTGCGTGTTCTGCTGTCTTGTGCCATCTGACTCTGCATCTTCTATTTACTTTGGCTTTCGGCGCTTCTCTCATCTCTTCTCCTGCTTTGTAACATGGAAGCAAGTCTTCAAGTATCCCCCCTTTCACTGTTCGGAAGTTACTCTTTCATACTTTCAGTGCGAGACCTTGTACGTTTCAACGTGAGTGCTTGACTTCGAGGTTAAAAAATATGCCCATCACCCTCCAGGGCAATGCAAGGGTGTCTGAGTACCCTTCCACCGTCCAATTTTCATGGCATTTTTGTCTAGTATTCTAGTTCCTTCTTGGGTTTCAAACCCCCCTCCAAATCATGCTTTTCTTTTCATTTTTACAACAATGTTTACTTTTGTAGATTTAGCAGCATAGTTACTAATTTCATTTTTCATCCTCGCGTCTCGAATGCCCCTCCTTTCCATTGGATGAGATACTTTTCTATTTGAAGTACTTTTTTTATTCATGTCCATCATCTCCTACACGAATTCCTGAAATCTGAAGAGCTTAGACAACCAAAACGTATTAAACACATTTCCTACAGAAAAAGAAATGCATTTGGTTCGGACAGGCTGCCCCAGTCTGCGCTGCGGGGCCAGGCATGTCTCCTTCCCAAACTCTGAAAACTCTGAGGCCGCCTCACGTGCCCGCTGTGTTGTGACGCCGTGACTCTACACCCAGGTGAACCCCTTCATTCCAGGCCTGCGTCCTCCAGCCTGCGGTGGGTGACCTGTCATTCCCAGCCTTTCCGGATGTCTCCCTTCTCAGAGCCAATCCCTCCTCCCTCCAGAAGAACTGAGACCCGCCAGGCAGGCCTCGTGATTACACCTGTTCGCCGCGCTTGTCCCACCTCCCTCCGGGGCTTCTGCGGACAGATACCCGCCCTCCTTCTACGGCATTCAGGCGGTGTCGGAGTGGGCGTCGTAGGCGGGCTCTGGCCAGGTCTTCGGAAGACTTAGGGCGGGAAGCTTCGACACCCGTATTTTCTTTATATGTCGTCAATTGGAAAACAAATGAAATGTTACATGGTATGTGCAGCCTAGGTCCAGATGTATGAAAAAGCAGATGTGCACGTGCATACGTGCGCCTGCAGTGTGTGAGTGTGTAAGGAGACACAGGAAACTGGTAACAGCATCTACTTATGGGGTGGAAAAGAGGCAATTCCAGTGATGATCCTTTTGTCATCCTAGTGGCTTACCTTTCTCCTGCCACATGCATCCACTACTTTCAACGGAAAAAGGTCTGAGTGTGAAACTCACAGCAACATCAATGAAACATCTCTTGGCTCTTTCTTGTACTCGCCATTCCCTTCATTAAAAAAAAAAAAAAAAAAAGCTCAGCCATTTATGTGTAAGCAGGCTGTGAATGATAAAAGGAGTTTAAAGAGATGTCTCAGTCTTGGGACTGTGACCTGGACACCCCAAGGACCTCTGGGCCCCTCACGAGATGATGCAATTCCCTCAGCAAGGCCGGCTCCCCCCTCAAGCTGTGAGCCGCGCTTTGGTGGCGGGACAGCACAGAGGGGTGGGTTAGCTTTTCAGGGACACAGAAGGCCACTCAGTGACCCGGGGAGGGAGAACAGTGAGCAGGGGCCAGGGCAGCTACTGGCTCCTCAGTGTCACACCTCGGGGCAGGGAGTGCCCGGGCACTCGGGAGGAGGCTCAGGCTGCACTCTAGGGAGGGCTGAGTTCAGAAAGAGCTGTCCTTCTGTCCTTCCTTCTGGACGGGAGGCAACGGGCAGCGGGCAGTGCCAGAGGGGGCTGGGGCTGCAGGACCCTGCTGCGCAGGGCGCGAGCTCAGCAGGCCCGCCTCGGAAACTCCCCGGGAACACGTGCGGGGAACAGCGGTGCCCACTGCGTTCCAGCCTTTGATCAAACGCCCCCTTCCTTATCTCCGCTCCCCTCCGCTGCGCGCTCCTCGCCTCTCTTCAGACCGTCTAATGGGTTTCGCCGGCCTCTCATCCTCTTCACAGCCTTCCTCTCCTCAGAAGGTCTTTCATTGAAGAGATGTAATGGGGTGTGGGGTGAAGAGGCATTAAAAAATTATGCTGGCGGCCGCTTTTATGTGTGTGAAGGATACATAGATCACAGCAGCCCGGCCGCCCCTCCTCCTTCCCTTTTCTCTTTCTGTAGAATTTATTACTTTTTTAATCCTCAAGAAACACCATGCATGAGTCGATTTTTCCGGGTAAAACGTTAAAATTTACCAATAAGGCTAATGTCCTCCGTGACCCTCCCATCCTGGTCTCTTCCTTGGGAGTGAGCAATGAAATTAGTTTCATGAGCCTCATTGTCCCGACCTTTTTCTGGGTGTTACGTGCTCACTGAACTGCAGAGCATTGTATCGTATCTGTGGGAGCATGTGTAATATCTTGTTCGGTTTTTATAAATTGACGACACTTTATGAGTTAGCCTACAACTTGCCTTTTCACTCAACATTTTGCCTGAGCCCATTTCCACACCAGCTCCTGCAGTCGGGCCTCGTCTTTTTTTTTTTAATAGAGTGTGATTTCTTAAAGGATTTTATTTATTTATTTTTAGAGGGGGAAGGGAAGGAGAAAGAGAGAGAGAAACATCAATGTGCGGTTGCTGGGGGTCATGGCCTGCAACCCAGGCATGTGCCCTGACTGGGAATCGAACCTGCGACATTTTGGTTCGCAGCCCGCACTCAATCCACTGAGCTATGCCGGCCAGGGCCTGGGCCTTGTCTTTTTAACTGTCAGGGAGCGTGGGTGGCGTGGTTTCGAGTGAGCACACTCTTGTTGCCCATCTAGTGTCTGCCTCACTAACAGAACCAGGTTGCAGGGCTGGCTGAGCTCCGGCTGTTGTCACGAAATGCCACAGGCTGGCTGGCTTAAGCAACAGAAATGGGTTCTCGCACGGGTCTGGAGGCTGCAAGACCAAGACTGAGCGGCCAGCAAGTTCGGGTTCCGGGGAGGGCTCTCATTTCGGCCCGCAGACAGCTGTCTTCTGTGTGTCTGCATGACGGCCTCTTCGTGTGCACAAGGGGGCAGAGAGCGAGGTGGGACAAGGGCGGGGAAAGAGAGACAGACAAGGAGGGTCCTCTCCTGTCCTCGTAAGGCCACCCTTCCGAGATCGATTGGATCGGGGCCACACCCTGTTGCATTTCACCTTAGTCACCCCCTGAAACGCTGCTCCCAAATACACACTGGGGAAGTCACAGTGGAGGCTAGCGCTCCAATGTGTGAGTTTGGGGGGAGACACGTTCAGTCTGTAGCAGCTGGGGTGACAAGTGAATGACCCTAGAAACTGTCCCCCTTTGCATTTAACACTCTGCCTGTGACATTGCCCGCCCTAGCACATGTGCTCAGTAATGGCTGCGGAGGTATTAATTTATTCAGCAGAAGTTACCACTGATGAGCAAGATGACCATGAGCAAATGATCTGTCAGGCAGAGACAAAACCAGCTGAGTGTATTGAGCATTCATTACATGTCAGGCATGGTTCTAGAACCTTCTGGGTATCATCTCATGTACTCCCCCCAACCTGAGGCGGTAAATGGTATCACCACCCCATTTTCCAAGTCGGGAAACTGGTGCAGGGGAGGGGAAGCAGATCGCCCCGGCCATGCAGCCGGAGGGCAGAAGGGCTGCGATGTGGACCCAGGTGCAGAGGTCCTGAGCCCCTGCTTCTGGCTGCCCTAGTGCGTGCTGACTGCTCCGCCGCCTGTGGCCATTGTCAGTGCCTCTCATTACCATCCTCATCCCAGACGCTGCTCAGAGTCTCCCCTTGGCGGCAGCGGCAGCGAAGACAGGCAGTCCCCGCAGGCAGGCAGCCCTGCGCTTCGGGCGCCCCGTTCTCGCCCTGGCCATCTGCTTGCCTGGCAACCTGAAACCTCTACGGGCCAGAGCGCTCTCTTCTTTCGGATAAAAATAATGATGCCTCACTCGCAAGATGACAGGAGGATGAATAAAATAAAATAATAAAATGCATGGTGATTAAAAAAAATATTTTCCCATTGCAAAACATGTAGAAAACTTCAGCCCCAGATGGCAAGCGATGAGACTTGCTCTTTGCTGGTGAGATTTTAATACCCAGCCCTCATGGCGACCCACCGTGTGCCAGGCATTGTGCCGGGGACCCAACATGTCCTCTGTCGAGTGAGTTTGTGCAACGGCCCCGCAGGGCTCCCTTCTCCATAACTGAGGGATCCGAAGCCTACAGAGCGCAGATGAATTGCCACGGGCCCCACAGAGGAAGACGAAAGAGCCGTGCCTCAAATTCCGGCCCATCTGGCTCCAAAGCTTCCGTGTTTTATCTTGAAAAGAGAAACCGAGCTTGGACCTGCTGTTTCTCCTCCACTCAAGAGCGCCGGGAAGCGGGACATGGCGATTCTCACTCCTTTTCAGATCCTGTCGAAAGGAACTGGTGAGTCGCAGCTGCTGCCCACATGACCGTCTCTGCAGAAGCTGTCCGGGGTGTTTGCGCAGACCTGCACTGCCTGCAGGCTGCTGCAGCGGGCGGGGCTCACGGACCGCGGGGTGTCTGAGAGCCAGGAGGGCGTGCAGGGAAGCCGGAACAGCAGTGCGCACCTCCCCCCTCTGCCAGGGCCCTGAAAGCTTCCCTCGCCTCCTGGGGCTCCCAAGTTTTGAAACCTCAAGAAGAAGCAGGCTCACATGGCAATTCTCATCTACCCTTTGGTCTTCTCCGAACACACTGGCCAAGGCCATGGTTTGGGCTGGGCTCCTGACGGTCAGTTTGTCTGTCCCTGGGACTGGTCAAGACTGAACCCTGGAGGGCTGTCCCCAAAGAAACTCCGATGAGGAGCCATCTGGAGAGCACAGGACCTTTGTGGTCGGCAGACTCTGGGTTTAGTCGGGCTCTAACACTTCCTACCTGTGGGGGACCCTAGGTAAGTCGTTTTGTCTCCATAAGCCTAGGCTTCCGGATCCGGAAAGTGGGGTAGTTGCTCAGACTAGGGGAGATGCTGGAAACCAGGTGTCTGACATCTGTGCTCAGCTCAGCACAGAGCTGGGGCTCTCTGAGGTGGCTTCCCTCGCTGCTTTCACGGCTCCTTGGTGTCTTTTCAGACTCACCAATGCCACACTCTCCAGGCTCAAGGCCCTGCTGCCCAGGCCTCTTACCCTGATGGGCTGGGGGCAGGGGCGGGGAGGGGGAGCTGGGCAGATCCGGGCTTCAGAAGTATAAATAGCATCCGCAGGAAATGTGCATGAGAGCCAGTAGCAGGGGAGTGGGAGGTGTGGACTCTGGCTCAGCTCAGAGAATCTTGCTCCCCAGGTCCTGGTTTCTCCTCCAGATGTTGGACCAGATTGAGTGGATTGGAGAGATTTTCACACTCTGAGGCTCTCGGAGAATGGAAACTGGGTGTGAAAGGAAAGAGATAGCTCCAAACCCACATTCAGAACCAAGATTCTCGTTCTCCACGTCCCCCCTCTGCCCGCCCAGTTCTGATGTCAGATAGACTCTCACGGGAGTTGGCATTGTTCACTCATTCTTTCAAAATGCACTCAGAATCCAGCCCCTGGTTTCCACCTTCACCGCCACTGCCTTGGCCAAGTCCCCGTGATCTATCTGGATTGCCACCGTGGCTCCTGCTGGGTCCCTCTGCACTGATGAGTCAGATCAAGGCCTCCTCCTGCTCAAAAACCTTCACTGGCTCCCCACTTCCTACTTAACCCTTCAGACCGATCCCTCTTCCAGCACCACCAGCCTCGCCTACCCTGTCCTAATGCTCTTTTCCTCGTGGCGCTTACAGATTTTAATACGCGGCAATGCCCTCGCTTGCTGTGTTTATTCTTGGTCTCCTTCGCTAAGTGTGCTTTCCGGAAGGGCCGTCTTGGGGGGAGGCCAACATGTAAGAAGACAATGACAGTGCAGTGAATTAAGCCCCGGAAGAGACAGGAGGGCCGAGTGCGGGGAGCTCAGAGGAGTGGGGAGGCCCTGGTTTAGGGTGCAGGTATGATGCCGTACACAGAATGTACCTTGGCATCCTGACCATTTTGTAATCATAGGTGGTTGACATTCAATATAGTTATGTCACAATTTCTTAAGTAATCAGTACTCAATATTTATATTGTTAGGGCTCTATCAATATTGTTCACTGCTCAGCCGCATGATTATTGAATTTCCTCCTTCTATTAATAACTGCTTTTCAAGAAGCTCATTATTGCTTTGTTTTTAAAGTGTCTTTGTCTGCGTATCCTGAGTATTTTTGGCAGGAGTGTGAATGTTCTTCCGATACGTTCAAACACACTGGTGAGGTGATCGGCTTCCTTACTAACCCCTGCCAGCTTCTCTCTTCCGCTCTTGGGCTGGCTGTTCCCCAGGCCTGCTGCCCAGCTGTCATCCTGGAATTGCCTTGGTCCCGTGTTATCTATTTCATGGATCCCATGTTGCTGTGCATTGACTTATACCCCTTTGAATTTATATGTCGGAGTCCTAAGCTTTAATGGGACTGCATTTAGAGACAGTGCTCTTAGGATGTAATCATATGGAGTCAGAAGGGTGAGGTCCTAATTCGATAAGACTGGTGGCCTTATAGTAAAAAGAAGAGAGAGATCTCTCTCCGTATCTGGTCCCCGAGGAAAGGCCACGTGAAGACACTGTGAGAAGACAGCCACTTGAAAGCCAGGAAGAGAGTTCTCACCAGAAACCAAATTGCCTGGCGCCCTGACCTTGAACTTCCAGCCTCCAGAAGTGTGAGAAAACAAATGTCTGTTGTTTAAACCACCAAGTCTGTGGGGCCTTGTGGTGGTGGCTCAAGCAAATTAAGGTACCCGCCTTCCACTTTCATGGGTTACTCCCTCATTGTGGAGCAGTACATCCTCCGGTAGCTTCCTCAGACACGGTTAATGGAGGTACATTTTTTAACACCTTTCATACCTCAGTTGTTTTTTAGCCTTCCCTTGCCCTCGATTGCTACTTTGGATGTGCAATTTTCAGTTGAAAATCATTTCCTTGGAATATTTCAGGCATTGTTCCATCGTTTTTTGCCTTCCAAATATTAAGACATTCAGTCCACTGTGATTCATGATTCTATGTATATGAACAGCCCCCACCTCCCAGAAGCATTTAAAATCCCTTTATCCCTGTTTTTAAAAAAAATTTCTTGATGATGCCTTGGCTGGCATAGCTCAGTGGATTGAGCGTGGGCTGCGAACCAAAGCATCACAGGTTCGATTCCCAGTCAGGGCACATGCCTGGGTTGCAGGCCAGATCCCCAGTGGGGGCCGTGTGAGAGGCAACCACACATTGATTCTCTCTCTCTCTCTCTCTCCCTCTCTTCCCTTCTCTAAAAATAAATAAATAAAAATCTTAAAAAAAAATTCTTGATGATGTACCTTGGTGAAGACCTTTTATTCCTACCGTCAGTGAGGTGTTCAGTGAGCCATATCAATCTGGAAACTCACTGGATTACATTCTGCCAAAGTGGGTGGTATTATTTGATCTATATTTTTCCTTTCTTTTTTCTCGATTCTCTCATTTTCTAGAAATCCTAATAATTTAATATTTTACCTCCTGAGTTGACCCTCTCATTTCTTTGCTTTTCCTATTTTCCAGCCCTTTGTCTTTCTGTTGTATTTTCTAAAAGGTTACCTCAATTATGTCTTCCACCCCTTCACTGAATTTTTATTTGATGTAGGTTGAACTTTTAAAAGCTCTGTCAATGACCTCCTGTTCTCGAATGCAGTGTTTTCTTTTATCTCTCTAAGGATATAAATTAGTGTTTTTGAAGTCTTTGTTCCCTGCAAGCTCCTTTGTTCTGCTCATTGGGTTAGTGCTTTCCGCAAGGCCCAGTGATTCTGGTCTGCCTGTTCCATTTTAAGAACAAAGCACGAAAAAGCCAACAGGGAGCTTTGGACACAGGGGTGGGCCTTGTTGAGCAGTGGGCTTCTTGACAGGGTTATGGCTGTTAGGTTGAGGGACCTCAAGTGTGAGCGGCTCTAGTTATTTTTGCCTCGGACAGTCAGTTTTCTCAGAGAGGTCTGCTCCACACTCATGCTCGTGGAAGATGCTGTCTGCCTCCTGGGAGCCCAGACGGGGACAGGTCAGGGGGCCCGCCATGGAGGATGCCAACTCTCACCCAGTGCCCTGTTTTCAATATGGCGCCCACCCCTATGCATCAGCGGTGCCTGGCTTCCTTGGGTTCTCACCCTCCTCGGTTCCATTTCTTCCGAGATTAATCCTTACCTGCTGCTGGCACGTGGGGCGGGTCCCGCACGGTGGGGCAGGAAAGGGAAGCGAAGCTGGGGCTCTAACGGCTCTTGACCTGGTTTCCGGACCCATCTTCTTATTTGAAGACATGCCTTGCCCCCAACCCTCTGTGGTATCTGCAGCCTCCAGCTCCTGCGTTGTCTGGGGTCTGGTTCCCGAGTCAGCTGGATTTTTGAATCTGGCCTCCCCCAGCCCCCGCCCAGAGCAGATACTGCTCTGCTAGGTCAGTTACTATTGTCTGTCCAGTCATTCATTTATGGTGAATGTTTGTCCTATGAAGCCCACCTCTCCCCCTTCAATTCTCTTGGGGTTTTTGTGGGGCCGGGGGAGTTCAAACCTTCATTGTTTCTTTATTGTCACTTTAGAAGGTGTTAGAGAGGGAGGAGATAAAACATGTGTATTGATTCTCTGAGTTTATCAGAAGCCAGTTCATTGGTTTTCTTTAGCTCATGAGTGTTCTCTTCTCTGGCTCACACACAACCACACACGGACACACACAGACACACACAGACACACACATCCACAGTTCAGTTCAAGGAAGGTTCGCACTTGTCAAGAGAGACCATCTGCCCGTGCAGATTGGAATCGGCAACCATTAGCAACCTGGTGTCTGCACCATGTGTTAAAGCATCGATAACATGCTCATATAGAAAGCATGCTTTGGTTAGTAATAATAATAGAAAGTAATAATAACTACATCTACACAACAACTACCATGACAACATAATCACGACTGATGGTCAACAAGAGCTCTTTCCTGATTTGGTATCTTATAGTTAGATGGCCCGCCATCCGTCTGAGGAATGGAAGGAACGTGTGTGTGGGAGCGGCAGGCCTGGGACAGACGTTCATCTCGGCCACTTGTAAGCCTGGCATTCTGACAGATTGCCCCAATCCCGGTGAGTTGCCCCCTCCTTGGGAGCTGGGGTCCCCCAGATTTCTGCATCGGTCTGATGTTCTGGGTCCTTGCTCCAGTTCCCTGAACCAATCGGAACACAGATTCTCTATGTGTGTGTGTAGGGTTGGGGGGTGGGTGCATGCGCTCTGGGAAATCTGCTACTTCCCTAAGTCCTAAAGCCTCTGTCCCCTGTTTCCCATGCCCCTGCTGTCCTCCTGGACCTCCAGCTCCCTGACATGGACACCGCCAGGATGTGAAGACCCAGCAACTTCTCCAGAAGCAGGACCCCACAGCCTTTGCGAAGGAAAGCACAGCTGTGAGCTGCTGTTCTGTGTGAGCTGTAGAAAGCAGAGGAGTGGGGCAGGGGTCCTGTCCCACACCGTGTTCAGACTGGATAAATGACCAGAAGCTGTCAGCGCTGGAGAAGAAAAATGGAAGTGACATCTATAAAATGCCTACTATGTGCTGAGCACACAGTAGGCACTTTAAGTCTCCCCCTCTACTAGGGAGTAGAGCCTGTAACTATATCCATTTCACAGACCAGCTTCCCAGAAGTGGGAGACTCAGCCAGGTCTCCACGTGGGGGAGCCTGGATTCAAATCCAAGAGAGGAAAGAGGGGTGAGCTCCTGGCACCTTGAGGGTGGGGTGGTCACTGATGAGAGGACAGAAGGAGAAATGAGCCCAAGGGTACACTCTGGGGAGGCTGGAGGATTCCTGGGGGAGCCCAAGCCGGGCACGTAGGGGCAATGTCTTGCCCACCAAGAGAGTAACAGTGCCTCCTGCTTGGCTTTGGAGAAAACCCCAAGGATCAGACTTGGAGCTTGGGGCTCTGCCCAGGCTGTCTGGTGACAGTCCAGATGCCAGTGCCCAGGGAGACCCCCTGGAGGAGGGTGTACGGGACAGGCCAGCCTTGACCGGGCACGAAGGAGGGGAGCCAACCACACGCAGAATGCAGAAGGCCACGCAGGAGAGCGGGGTGCCCTTACATCCGGGCTGCTTTTCAGCTTAAGGATCGTGAAGGGTCAAAGGCTGAACCCCGGTCACGGCTGACTTGACTCCCCTCAGAATATTTGATAGGGTTCGTGTATCGCTCTTGCTCTCCCTTGAATTGTGACAAAAGGAAAGTATTTATTACAGGCAGGCAGAGCCCTCGGGCAAGAGCCCGTCATCTCCGATTTGCCTGTGAGCCCGGACTGTGGAATTAAATGCAGTTTTGTTTTTATCTATTTGCATGGAAGCTTTCCAGAGAAAACAACAATTTTAGTGACCTGCGCACTTTGTATCATGTTAATTAGGTTTGAAAACTCATATATTGTTTTCATAAGGGCTATTACATTTTCTCTAATCAAATTAAGGGAAAAATAAGGATGCACGGCAATAATATTTATTATTAATACCAGACTCCAGAGGCGCCCAGAAAGTTCAATTGGAACGGAAAAAAAAAACCTTGAAGACAGCCCGGACTTCAAAACAATGTGGGGTATTCCAGGTTTTCAGCAAGTCATTACTGCGAATGTTTTGGGAAGTAGAAAGTGAAAAATAGACTCATTTGCGGGAGAGCAAGCTGCTGGTCCTGGTTCACACCGAAGAGTCCTGGGACACTCACTACTGTGTCTCATCTCCATGGTTTTCCCCAAACTGCAGCCACTTTGCCGCAAGGAGAGCGATTGACTTCGGTTTCGCGTGGATTCAGAGTTATAGATGGCTGTGATTTTAGTTTTGCCAGAAAAATGGGTTTCCACCCCCAGGGGTCTTGGTTTGAGGAAGTCAAATCAGGCGGGCAGAGCAGAAGAAATGGTCCTCAGGAGAGAGAGTGTCTCCCTGGAGACGGAAGGGGGTGACGTGGGGTTGTTCCGCACGAACACACGTGACAGACAGGGAGGGACACAGTGAGCCGGGGCGGATTCCCACGGGGAGGAGGCAGAGGCGGGCTCGCAGCAAGGGGGCACCGGACCACGTGGCAGAACACCCTTCCTGAAGCTCACAGTTGCAGGGGGCGTTGTAACCTGGGGCCACCTGCCTCACACCCAGTCCCCCTTCCTAATGGCACCTTGATTTCCTTCAGGGGCTCCCCCCTGGAATGCTGCCTTGGTGGCACATGGGATCCCAGAACTTGCCTTCCCACTGTGGATGCCGGTAACTTGCAGAGCTCCCTCTGTCCCGCCCTTGTCTCTGCCCGCCCTGCCCTGGACGCTGGGCTCGGTCTCCTGGGCCTCGGACCCTTGGGTGGGCTCGAGGACAGACAACCTGTCTGGAACATGCTCGTGCTGGTGGCAGCACCTCGGGGCACTCTGAGTAGCCCCTGCTCCCAGCAGCGCCCTCGGGGACGGCCTGGCCTGCCTGACCAGGGTGTGCCCAGTGGGTGTTCGGCTCTCCGGGAGGTCCCGAAACCCCCGTCCTTCCCAGAAACTCCCTTTTTTAAATGTGTAGCCAAACTCTGTTGCCGTGACCCTAGAACTCCAACCGCTGCAAAGGCTCCTGTACGGAACCCGGGACAGACATGTATGCTGCGGAGTGGCCGGCGGGGAGCTGGGGGCCTCTTGGGGAGCCCGCGCCTGTACTGGTCTGGTTTAGGACGAGCACTGGAGGAGGAGTCAGGCGTGCCCACTGTGCCCCATGGGGAGGCGTTAGGTATGTAACAGCAATAACAACAACAACAACAACAATCACTGTAATGTATCGCCTGCTTGGTAGGGGCCAGGCACTGCGCTCAGTCCCTCATGCGCCTTATGTTGACCCTTCACCCCACCTTGAAACCAGACCCAGTTAGTCTCCCTGTTTGGAAGATAAGAAAGCCAAAGTTTAGAGGGCAAAGCACCTGGCCTGAGGTCACACTGCCCAGAGGTGGACGTACGAGGGTCTGCACCTGGGTCTCTCGAGGTCCCCTGATGATCTCTACAGTCCCAGGTGACTGTCCTTCTCTGCCCAGGACTGAGAAGGCTCCCAGGATGCAGGGCTCTCGGGGCTAAAACCAGGATAGTCCTGGGCACACCGGGATGGCTGGTCACCCTCCTCGAGGTCTGTGCAGCCTGAACTCGCGCTGTGGTTCTGGAACGGGGTAGAATTTGCTTGCGCTGGGAGAGCTTTCAGTTTTCAGACCTCAGAGTAAGAGCAACACCCAAACGGGGTTTCAGAGGCCACCTGCGATGCAGCTGCAGGCTGCTCTGTTCAGCCTGCACCCCCAGTGGGTGAAGAATCCTGGGCTCTTCCAACCACCCCCTGGGTGAGTCAGCCTGCCCCCCAGTAGCTGCACGAGTGGCCCTGAACCCCACTTTTCTGTCCCAGACCACACCAAAACCGATCGTCACCATGGCCCCCTCCACCTGAAACCAGTATTTCCAACCGTGGAGCACTCGGGGCCTGCAAACTTGCCATGTAATCTGACGTTGGGAGGACTTGGATTCTGTTCTCCAAGGGGCCGGTGCTGCACCGGTCTCCTCTGAGACCCAGCTGCTGGAGGGCTCCGTCTGGCTCCTTCGTTCGCTCTTGTCTTCTCACTCGTGAATTGACATATTGATTCCCCAGACACCTACGGGGTACCTACCGTGTGCCAGTCCCTGAGCTAAGGGCCAGGGGACCGGAGAGAAGAGTATTGAGCAAATGCTCTCGAGGTGCCTCCACCCACCAATTCTCACGCAAAGCGGGTAACGGTAAGATCTAAGGGTGGGGACACGGGGCTGGGGGAGCGAAGATGGGGGGGAGGACTGGGGAGCCGGGGTATTCCGAAGAAGCAGGTGGTTAGCTGCTCTGCCCCCTGCTCTCCCGTGACCTCGCCCCTATAGTAGCCGGTTTCATACCATCTCATCATCTTTTTGCTGCTTGCAACATCCCATCCTGTGCTGGACGCACATACAGCACAGGCTTCGCTGGTCACCGGCCTAACACAGCAGAGCGGGCCTGCTGGCCCGGGCGGACGGCTGTGCCGAGGCAGACACTTCTTTTTAAAACGTGATGACCTGTCCTCTCTCCACCCTTCAGGATCCCATGTTCTGAATTCCAAGTTATCCTTTCTCTCCGTCGAGTTCTCTAAAATTGGGTCTTATCTGTTAACCCAGGTATTGCAGCCAGGAGGACCTGCTAAAACTACAGGGATGCAGCCTCTTTTCGGAGCTTGGAAGTAAGGGCAGCATAAGAATATATCAGAAATGTTAGCGACTGTTAGAGAAATGTCAGCCATTCCAAGGAGCCCTGGCTGGCGTAGCTCAGTGGATTGAGCGTGGGCTGCAAACCAAAGCATCGCAGGTTCGATTCCCAGTCAGGGCACATGCCTGGGTTGCAGCCAGGTCCCCCAGCAACCGCACATTGATGTTTCTCTCTCTGTCTCTCTTTCTCTCTCCCTTCCCTCTCTAAAAATAAGTAAATAAAATCTTTTAAAGAAATACGTGAGAGAAAGCCTCAGGCAGGTAATGAAGGCACCTCTGGAGTGAAGGTTAGAGACCTGGGTTCCAAGATGAAAAGAAAAAAAACCCGCAAAAACTAGAACTGGTAACTTTGGGTTTTCACAGCCAAGTAAACAGCAGAGATTAAGCCTGCTGAGAGCCCACGGTCCTTGCTGAACCCGAGCGCCGGCAAAGTCAACACGTTGCCTTCTCAGACGCAGGCTTCTGAGGGGGACCGCGTGCCCACCACCTACCCCCCATCAATCAGCCAGAACTAATCTCACAGTCACACAGACTGAAAAGCCACACGCTCCTCAAAGATCCTCTTAACTTTAATTAAAAACCTTTGACGGATTCTCAAACACTAACAAAGACCGGTCACCCAACACGTTCCATATTTGTCATCGGGTGACCCCGGGTCTGGTTGGCTCCCAGCTCCTGAAGGCGAAGCTGTTGCAGGTAAGGCCGGGGACAGCCCTCCACCCCAGACTCGGGCACCTTCTCGGGCAGTTCGCCCCGGGAGCCCCACACCGGCTGCCGTGAAGAGGGACTTGTCCATCTGGGACTGAGTGAAAACCTCTAAGACGGCTGGACTTTTCTAGATTAATTGCATCACGAAACTGTGTTGGCCTTCAAAGCCAGTGCCAGCCTCTGGTGTAAATCACAGCCGGTGACCGACCAGTCTCTTTGTACCGGTGTATCTGTGGGGTCGTGTACAGCGGCAGCTGGCGTCCATTCTGGTTGGTCAGTGCCCGTGCCATGCTGGCTGGGAAACAGTGTGAACTTGACTTCTGCCATCGACTGCTCCAGCCTCACCGTGCCTCTGCCCCTGCACCATCCTGTCTGCTCCAGGGACTGGCTGGGCAAGAGCGGGTGGAGAAGAACGTTCCTAGCAAACCTCCCTATTCCCGAGGCCTGTGCTGGCCTAGGTGCGCACCCTCAGAAGCTCCTCTGGACTCAGCCGATGTCAGTCCAAACTCTTTGGCCCGTCTGATCTTGACTGCCGGCTCCAACTTCCTTCCTCCACTTCGCGCCATCTGCCCTCTCTTCCTGACCCCATGATAGGGTGGCAGCGGGTAGCTCCACAAACACAGCCTGCCACCCCTTCCTCTGCACCCCAAGTCCGACTTCCTCCGCTGCCTCACGTCCCTCGCCTTGCTGAGGTCCTGCCTGTCCACCCTCAGGGACGTGCTGGATGCAGCTCCTGCAAAGAGCCAGCCCAGAGCCTCCCACGCGGGATGAATCCCTCCCTCCTATGCTCTCCCGTGGTGGTTTCCAAAGCTCTGATCAGTTCGCCTCGTCCAGGTGCCGTCTGAGCTGCTTCAGGGTCGGGACCAGGACTGAGAGTGTCCGTGGCCCCCACGGTGTGTGGAGGAATGCCCAGTGCGGCGTGGATCTAATCAATAGACGGATTGGTTTATTTAGGTGCTGAGGGGGTCTCCTAGCTTCAGCATTCTCAGATGTACAGTTCTCTGAGCTTCCGGTTCTCAGTCCAGGGTGTGTGGAAGAGAGGGGAAGGTGAGGCTCCCACGGCGACTCTCCTCTCACTATGTCAGGGCGTTGACACTGCACCCGGGTGATTCGGGAGCAGCTTGAGGGCAGTTGTGGACCTTGGAGTCAGGTAGCCATGGGCTGCAACCCTGGCTCCTCCGACCTGTGTGCTGTGTGGCCTCGGGTAAGTCACTCAGCCTTTCTGGGCTGCAGCTTTCTCGTTGGAAACAGGGAAATGATTGTGCCACACCTTGCTGTTCTGAGGGTTTGATGGGATGATGTCTGTGTCTAGCCCGGAGAAGGCTGGAAGGTACGCAGTCGCGGTTGGCTAGAGGAAGCTGATGCTCCGGGCCCAGGGAGACCCTTTGCATTCTGATGAGTGTGAGACTGGTTAGGACCGCCGTTTTCAGACATCATCTGTGTATCGGGAACCTCCTGGGGGCTTGTGAGAACACAGGCGGCTGGGTGCTGCCCGAGTTTCTGATTCTGGACACTGAGGTGGGGCCTGAGAATGTGCATTTCTTTTTTTAATAAATTTATCTTTGTTTTTATTTATTTTTTTAAAGATTTTATTTATTTATTTTTAGAGAGGGAAGGGAGGGAGAAAGAAAGAGAGAGAGAAACATCAATGTGCAGTTGCTGGCGGCCGTGGCCTGCAACCCAGGTATGTACCCTGACTGGGAATCGAACCTGCGACACTGTGGTTCACAGCCTGAGCTAAATCCACTGAGCTACGCCAGCTGGGGCAGAATGTGCATTTCTGATGAGTTCCGAGGTGATGCTGGTGGGGCACCACACTTGGAGAACCAGTGCCCTAGAGACTTACGAAGGGCATCCTTCCGTGTTCAGGACACAGCCAGATCGGTAGGTCACTTCCTAAGGGTTTCTACAGGAGGCATGTTTTACCCATCAAGCCTGCTTGGTGATGACGCAGGAATTCTGGGTCTCGCCCGTATCCCAGCACGCTGCTTCAGAGGAGCAATGGACAGTCAGCTTCACCGTCACGGTCCATGATGGCTGATGTCGTTGCTCTGTGTCTGTCACAGGCAGGTTAAGTCTAGATGTCGGGTGACGTCAGTGTGGCACGCAGACAAACTGAATGGGCACCTAACGTCTGTCCCTGGAAAAGACAACCGAGACCCTACAAGCTGCAAGGCGTCCTGGGCACCTTACGTTTCATCTCTCTGAGATGTCCTCGCAGACGAGGGGGAGACATGTGTGGTCCATACAATTGACCCGGGGCTGGTAGCCAGAACTCATAAAGAACGCCTACAAATCAGTGAGAACACGGCAGACCATCCAGTGAGGAAACAGGCCGGCGATTTGAACAGCGATTTTACTGAGTCAGCGATCAGGGAGATGCAAACACAGCCGCAGTGCAATCCTGCTACCCGCCCAGCTCAGCTCGGGTGTAGGACGGACGGTACCGAGGGCCGGCCAAGACGGGAGCGAGAAGGACTCGCACGCCCTGGAGGTAGGAGTGGACGTTGGTGGCCTTTGCTTCGGAGACCCGTGGGGCCTCGTCTCCTAAAGTTCCACACGTGTGTATGGAACTTGATGGCTCACCTTTTCCAATCCTCGTGTTCGCTCAGCAGAAACGCATCCATAACATGGTCAGAGTGGCGTTGTTCCTGGCAGCCCACACTTGGAAACATCCTGGATGTCCGTTAACGGACGACTAGAGAGGTCCGATGTGGTCTGTCCCTACAGTTTGGACGCCACGCTGGTGGCTGAGTGCACGTCCTCCGGTTCACGTGCCTGCAGTGGCTGTGCATGCAGAGTGGGCCACGGTGAGCCGCCCTTCCCAGGCTCCCGGGTCGGGGCCGGACGGGCTCTTCCTCGTCTCTCGGTTTGGTGAGCCATTTGAACAGCTGTATGAGGTTAGGGCCATTCTCCCCACTTCGCAGCTGAGAAACTGAGGCTCACGGAAGGTGAACGACTCACACAGAGTCACGGACCACACGCAGGTCTGCATCCCCAACCAGAACGTGAGCTGCTTAGGGATCCTGTGTCTCCGTGTCTGGTGGCCCTAGCACAGTGCGAGAAAGTTTGCAGGCAGCTAAGGCAATAAATAGGAGGAGGAGGAAGCAGGAAAGAACCCCTCTTCTTAGAGAGGGCCCTGATCGTGCTGGTGAGGGCAGTCACAGCCCATCCTGCTCTCTGTTGCAGCATCAGGACCACACCAGACAAGGCAGCCTTGTCTGCCCTTCCTATTTCAAGAGTCCTGCTGCTCCAAGGGGCTCCAGGCAGTGTGTGTGTTCGGGGTGGGTGGGAACGGCTGTCTTCTAACGGCAGAACGGGAGGCACGGAGGTGAAGGAGACACACACCCAAATGACCACCGTCTGCACTACGCTTTGCTGAGCGTGCCACGCACACTGACTCGAGTGGTCCTCCCTTGGACGCTGGCAGTGGCTCTGATTTGCAGAGCAGTGCACAGAGGCCCCACACATCTGAGTGATTTCCCAGCCACCACCCCCCAACCCCCGTCTTCGGCTACTGCAGGGCAGAGGCGAGTCACAAACTCATGGCGAAAGCCAGGTACCCCTACACTGCACGGGGCTCGCAGATCCCAGCTTCCGGCCCTTTGCTTGTGCCAGTCCTCCTGACAGGCACACTGCCACCGCCCCCTGTCCCCCCACTACACCCCCTTCATATCCACCCTTCTGCAGAGGGCTCTTCCAGGCCGTCCAGCTGAGGCAGCCACGGAGACTGTGTGCCCGTCTCTAGACTGTTTCAGCCCGGACGCATTGCCCGATACGGTGGAGAGGCTTCCGGCCCCAAGTAGCCCAGTCGACTGTCTCCTCCACGATCCTCAGTGCGGTGCCGGCTCACAGCAGCTGTTCGGCAAGCAGTCGTTGCCTTGGGTCAGGTCCCCTAGAGGCCGACTCTGAGACAAGGACGAGTGTCACAGTTGTTTGGGAGGGGGTCCCAGGAAGCATGGAGAAGGCAGCGGGGAGGCCAACAGCAGGTATGTCACCAAGCAGGTTGTCCCTGCGGCTCCTGACCTGCAATCTGCCGGTGACATGGGGAGAGGACAGGGCCGCCCCATCAGGCAGGCAGGGACCCGGGGCCTCCCTCTGCCCCCCGCCGCCACCTCCCGTCTACTTTCTGCCTCTGTCACTCTGACTGGTCCGTGTGCCTCAAATACATGGGGTATTATAATATCTGTCTTTCCATGTCTGGCTTGAATATATTAAATCTGAAAGTGCACGTATCCTTTGGCCCCAAAATCACCATTCTCGGAATCTGGTTCACAAGAAAAATAAAAGCAGCGGTATTAAATGACATGTGTCTCAAAGATTTTTATTGTAGCAATTTGTGTTAAGGTGAAAAACCTGGAAATCACCCCCATCCAGAGAGAACACTGGCTGAATAATTTTACATCCATATTCTGGGATATTACACAGCTATTAAACAGAATGAGTGGATTCATATGTGTCAGTCTGGGGCAGTGGCCAAGATATGCAAAATGTAAGTAAAAAAAAAAAAGGCAAGTCACAAGTAGTGGTACGGAATGGGGCTCACTGATACCCAGCAAAGAGCCGGCACGCTCCTTTGTGCAGGTCCGCTCGGGGCGCTGTGCCGGCCACGTGCGTCTTGCGTCTGGGCCTCACATCGGTGCATCTTATGCAGCACCGGGTTCTGCCCCCCAAACGTCAAAGCCCTTGGAGACCAGTAGAATGATCTTACTTTTGTTTAAAAATTTTTTAAATAAAAGAAAGAAATACAAAGTACTCTATGTGAGTGGTGCGTGCATGCATGTATGTCGTGCTCATATAAACAAGGAGAAAAATGCCCTGGCTGGCGTAGCTCAGTGGATTGAGCACGGGCTGCGAACCAAAACATCACAGGTTCGATTCCCAGTCAGGGCACATGCCTGGGTTGCAGGCCACAGCCTCCAGCAACCACATATTGATGTTTCTCTCTCTCTCTCTATCTCCCTCCCTTCTCTCTCTAAAAATAAATAAATAAAATCTTAAAAAAAAAAAAAAAACCAAGGAGAAAAGTTTCTTAGAGTGTACCCTGAGAGGGCGAGTCCCGAGGAGGTGGGACTGAACTTTTTCCCTGTTTCGCTTTTATGTTAAGGTCTCTCGCTGCTGAAGTTAAAAGAGAGATAATTGAGAGGAGTATCCTATATATCAGGACTCATTCTACTCCTCATCGTACACGCAAGTCAAGTGAGTGTTTATAGCCATCAAAAGACAGTTACAAGAATGCTCAAAGGAACATTATACACATTAACTGAAAAAGAAAAAGAAAACAACCAAATGCCCGTCAGTAGTAGACTGGATACGTTATTAGTGGTGCCGGCACCCAGTGGAATGCTAGGCAGTGAGGAAGAAGGACATACTGCTGGTACACGGAACAGTGAAGCCAAACCAGGTGGGACCGACCTGTGGTGTCAAAGGCCAGGAGAGTCCTCTCGGAGTTCGCTGGGGAGGGAGGGGAGTGGGGATTCTATGGTGGTAGGTAAATGGACAAGTCCATCACAAGCGGACAAACGTGTGCACGGTAATGATATACAGGTCTGTCCAGAAGGTGTCCAGCCATGTAATATGAAAAATAGACGTATTTACTGAAGAAGATACAAGATACAAGAAACATTGTACACAGGACAATGACGCCTCAGTCCCCTTCAAAGTAGGCACTTGGGACCTCACACGGTTCTCCCAATCGCCATCACTTTCCCTGTTGTACTTTCCTGACTCTCACTGATGGTCTGAAGTCTCTTCCCTTTCAAAGGTGATTTCAGTTTTGGGAAAAGCCAGAAGTCACAGGGAGCCAAATAGGGGCTGTAGGGGGGGCAGGGCTGAGTCACCTGGGTGATTTGATGTTTCACCAACAACCCCTGCACAAGGCATGATGCATCAGCAGGTGCATTGTGGTGATGAAGCTGCCAGTCACCAGTTGCCCACAGCTGAGGCCTTCTGGATCACCTGAGTAGTTTCTGGGGAGGAGTGTCCAAGTTTAACACCCAATTTGATACAGACTCGTTGGTCTACTCAGTCATCTTAAATGCGACAGCCACACAGTACATGTGCTCACTCAGTGGCTTCTACCGCCCCCACTGACGAGTACAGTGAAGTCGTCATTGTTCCCACATGCGCACTCCAGTCCTCTCCCCCTGGCTGCCAGGTTACATCAATGCTGTGCAAACCATCCTCAATATATTAACAATTGTTGGACTTTTTCCAGACAGACCTCGTATGTCAGATCTCAGTAAATGAGAAAAATTAGCAATCAAGAAAGTAAAAACACAGAGAGGCAGAGAGGGAGGGGAGGAAGAACAGAAGGATGGGAAGGAGGGAGGGAGGGAAGACCAAAGAGTGGCCAGGCAGCGCATCGACAAGGCTCTCGGGTAGGAGAGGGAAGCGAACGCAGAAGCGCGAAGGAACCCAGGAGCACACACCCAGGCTGGCGGGGGTGAACATCGCTCTGCTCCAACGTCTGCGTTTCAACAGGCAGCCTGCTGGAAGGCGAGCCCTGTGCGGGGAGGTGGCGCGCGTTGGGCTTTGGGCCGACACAGAATCCCAGCTCTGCCTGCCCCTGGCTGTTGGCCGGGGGCGAGGCTCGCAGCCTCTCTGAGCCCGTGGGCGGCCCGCTGCGCCGGCAGACCCTCCTGGAGGCCGCGGGCGATGCCAGATGTCTGCGCCTGCGCCCGGGGGCCTGCAGACAGCCGAAGTGGTCCCCCTTCCCCTCCGCTTTGCGGAACGAGCGGGCGGAGGGATCTGTTCAGTTTCTGGACAGAGGGCTTTTGACAGGTGAAAGCATTTGAGAAAGAAAATCCCTCTTCTAATAGAACGGATGGTCGGAAATTTCTTTAAAAAAAAAAAAAATCAAGCTTCCAACTCCAGCAAGCCTTGGGTGAAATTTAAGCATTTCTCTGATTATGTATCCAATATTGACCAGAAAGGGGAGGGGCGGGAGCAGATAAAAGACGCTTCTTACTCAAAACTCGCTCTTTCCTCTTTCCATATGCTGTGTTTATGATTATGGGTTTTAGAGCATTTTTCTTCTTATATTTCATAAAATTCCGCATCTATCCACATAATTCGCCCCACTCCTCTTTCCCTGACATTGCGCTGCAGAGGGCGGAGGGGAGGGGCCGCGGGAGCCCGGGGGCTGGTCCACCGCCTCCCCAGAGGAGCTCTGGAGCCGTCACAGGCCCGGGGACTCACCCGGACTTAGCCAGAAGTCAGAGGCCAGTCTCAGCCAGTTCTTCCAGGACTTCCCCGTCTGTGAAATCTCAGTCTGTCCTGTGAACAAAAAAGACGCTGAGAGAGGAGGCGTGTGCTTGTGTGTTGGACAGAGAGGCGGGCAGGAAGGCTGGAAGACAGAGCAGAAGGGGGGTATGAGGGACCATGACGTGGGGGTCTGCCTTTAGGACTGCTATCCTTTGAGGTCCGTAGGCTGAGGGTTCTGTTGGGTGGGGGCATCTCCTGTGGGTTCTCACCAAACAGTAATTCACGTTACTGTCGTTGGCAGCCAGCAGAGGAGGACAGCATGGGGAGGGTGGCTTGGGCATCATTTGGGCCATTCCAGTGTCTCCTGAGCTAGGAGCTTGCTGGAGGAGGAGCCCTCTGAGAAGTTGGGGTGCTCTGCATTAGAGCGGCAGGGGTGGCGTGGTGAAGACCTCCCATTCATACAGAGCATTAACTTAGGCAAAGACCCCAAAACATGGGACTCAGAGAGAATCCCCCTTGTCACTCCTGGGACAGGCAATAGAAAGGTCCCTTGGGATCATGGCACCTAAACCCCCTTCTCGTGCTCCCAGGGCCCCTTGTATCACGACCTGCACCCTCATATAGTTACTTGCACATCTGTGCCCTCCAGGATGCAAGGAGGGTGCCTTCCCCATCTCTGTCCCGATGACTGGGCACCAGATGGGCACATAGTAGGTCCTGAATAACAGCCACTCAAGGAATGGGAGAAAGAATAAAATGATGGGATTGGCCAGCCCCGGTCCCCACTGTGCCCACGGTCAGGCAGCTCTACCGAGGACAACGGGATGGCCAGGCAAGCCAGTGGCAGATTGGAGGAGGAAGTCTCATGAGGAAGCCCCACGCTCCTGCTCTTTCTGGGTGCGCCCCACTGTATCCCTTCTGCTTCTCCATCCTCCCAGCCACCGAGGAGTAGCACCGTTGTCTGCAGCACACAGACGAGCAAACTGAGAATCGGAGAGGCGAGGGTCTGGCCCAAGGCCGCACACACACACAGTGAGTAAGGCTGGGACAGGAACGGGGCCATGGGACTCAGAGCCCCGCCCCCCTCTACCTGGCAGCACGCCCCCCCGGAACTGGTGCCCTCGCACAGGGGGAGAAGGGGGCCGACCTCCTAACCGTGGTCGCGTCCCAGAACGAGCTGCTCCTGGTGCCTCCTGGACCTCGTCTCACCCTGGGCGCCGGCCTGGACGCCGTGGCTAGAATCTGCCCTCTAGAGAGATTCCATTGAGTGTGTTCTTGCTGCACACCCTAAGCAGAAAGCCCACGCATGCAGCCCAAGGTAAACCCATCTGGCAGGAAGCCCTCCCCGCCCCTGCCCCTGAGACCTCCGGGCTCATTCAGCTGGTGCAGGAATGCTTGTGCAGGGAGGACCGCCCCAGGGGTCTCCAGGGCTCAGTCCCGCCCCCTATAAGACAGAGTCTTAGACCCAGACCACCCATACAATGCCCTGACAGGGAGATGAGAACCCAGAGACACAGAGGGGTCCACAGGGCTGAGGTCAAAGGGCAATTCGGCAGCAGGGTCGGGTCTATCCCTCCCTCCGACACTTGGTCCCCTCACACGGGACACCTCACACAGCAGGAAGCTCCCATCTCCCAGGGCCCCGCCTCACCGTCCTACGACAACACCGCTGCTGGTGCCCACCCTCACGGTTCTCAGGGCCCTTTGGAAGTGGGCGGCATTAGCCCAGGGCTTTCTCCCGGGAACACAGAAGAGCAGGGCTCAGAGCTCCCCACGGCCCCGGGACAGTGGTCTGGAAGCGCCCCCAGACTCAGGAAGCTTGGGTGTTCAAACATTTGCAGTCTCCTTTGCCAGGCCCCCGTATTTCTCGAGGTCAGAAAGCTGTTTGAAAGGGGGAACGGTGTCTTCCTCGGAGCATAAAAAAACACCCTCCCTGCACCTTGGCAGTTAACATCTTTCCAGAACATTCTCTGACCTCCACTCACAGAAGAAAGGAACCTCATTCATTGAGTTCCCCAGGTGCTGGGAACGGGCCAGGTGCTGCACATGCTGGAGGTCCCCGGAGCCCCAGAAGGCAGGTGACTCTCCAGACTTACAGAGAAGGGGACAGTGGCCACAGACGTCAAGCGACCCGGCTCTGCCACGCAGCCACGTCCCCCAGCTAGGCCTGGGCAGAGACATCGTCTTTGGCCCCAGCTCGGACGTCTGGCTTTTTCAGTCACCGTATTGGCTTCTAACAGACCAGCTCCGTAGCCTCAGACGGAAGACTCCCAACTCCGGTAGGCTGGGGACCTTCCGTTCTGCGGCTAGGAAGGAAACAGCAGTAGAATTGTGTCCAAATGGCCCCTCTGAGCTGGTCACAAAGCTTAAAAACAAGGGGAGGCCGTGGAAATCCTGGGGCCAGAGCAGGCGGGCCCCTCAGCTGCCTCTGGCCATGAGATATCCCAGTCAGGCAGAGGGAGCCGTGTGTGTGCGTGTGTGTGTGTGTGTGTGTGTGTGTGCATATGCAAATATCACACCTACACGCACACCTTTCCCCTGACCTGGCCCGAGTGCCTCCCCGGGGGCACGCAAGCAGGAAGCGGCTGGTGGAGACGGGAGAGGGGGTCTCTTTCTGTGGAATTCAATTGAAAAGAGTGTGTAAATTGGCCAGCCTGTAGCGCATGGGAGATTATCAACGAATACGCATTTCTCCCCCTCCCCCTCCGTGCCCAGCAGGGATTGGACACGTCGGGCATGATGATCGGGGACGCTGAGGCCAGTGGTGTGGCGCTCCCCGCCGCAAGCCAGCTGCGCCCAGATGTTTTGTGTGCACCTCAGGCCTATTTGGTGCTAAATCCCCGTGCTGTAAAGAGGCTTTGTGTGTGGAAAGGCCCCCAGCTGGAGCTGTTAATGAGCAGGGGAGGGAGGCATCCACTTAGCTGGCGGGGGCCCTTCTGATAAAGCAGGGGTGTGTGTTCAGAGCCCCTCAGTCTGTTGGTGGTCCGCCGAGCCCAGAGCGGCACCTTCTGCTAATTACCCACCTTCCAGGGGCTCCCCCCTCCGCTGTGGGGATTTGGGTGGGGCGGGGGGACAGCCAGCGCTGCTGATGGATGGGTGTCTTCCCAATAACCCTCCGATTAAGTCTGGGGATTACAGCGAGGAGGTGAGGGGGTAACACCCAAAATAAACACGAGGGCCCTTCTTAAGTGCATTCTTGCCAGCGAGTTGAATAACCTGGCCCCTGGAGCCCGTTCCTAAAAGATTTAAATACTAATTCAGGGGAGGGGAGGGGGGGGAGGGGGGAGAGCATAGTAGATTTCTACCAATTCTGACTTCTTCTGACATCTTTTAAAGGCTTCGTTACTGCGTGGCCTGATTCCCTTTGACGATTGTCAAATTCAGTTCACTAAAAACCGGAGAGGGCTTTGTTCCGGGGTGGGGGGCGGGAGGGGGCCCCTGGATTGGAAACACCAGTCCTCGTCCTCAGCGGGCCCGTCCACCCCGGCTCCGTCCTATTTCTGTGTTTCCGAGAGGCTCTGAGTAATCAGTTCCAGAGGCCGGGCTGGGAGGACCTTGGCAAAGGGGCCTCCTCCTTGGCCGGCCCTTCGAGCATTCTGCGCAGCTAATAGCACGGCCATGGGGTCGCATCTGAGTTTATGTTTGATGGTTGCCACCCTCCCCCTGAGAGCTGTTCTCTGGAGACCCCCGGGCCGGGCACGAAGGTCCAGGTTGGGAGGCCAGGAGGTTTGCGTGCATTTTCATGCTGCAAAGGACGACAGGGTCTTGAGGACAGGCTGAGCCTCGCGGTCTGCATTTACTGAGCCCTTACTGTGTGCCTGGCGCCTCGGTCCGTGCTGTGTGCTCTCTCTCTCGTTTGAGCCTGATGACAAATGGCCCACTGGGGAGGGACCGATGACCCGTCCCCGTTTTCCAGATCCAACCGCCAAGCCTCCCAGATGTGCGGGGCTTGCCCAGGCAGCCAGGGGCTGGCAGGGCGGCTCTGCCCTCGCTCCAGCTCAGGTGCAAGTCTGGCGAGAGGGCGCCTCTCCCGGCTGGCGCGCCGCCTGAAGCAGCTCTGGGCAGCACTGTATGCCGTCCTCGGGGGCCTCTGAGCCGTGCTCCAGAAAAAAGTGGACGCCAAGTTTCCGAAGGCACAGAGTCCCTGAATGACAGAACTGTGACCCGCTCACCACTTGGTCCGTTTGTCTCCGTGCATCCTCCGGCCACAGCCTCTCATCTCCCCCGAAGGCGGACAGGCCCATCCGAGGGCAGCTCTGGCGGGTGGAATCCTTTTCTGAGCTGAGATCTGAGTCTGGCAGGTTCTCCCAGCCTCGGAGAATGGGGCGCTCTTGCCTCCGTCCCCCCAGTCTGTCTGCATCCTGAAGAATAGAGACAGTTTCCAAACTCCCCAAACCACCTCTCTTCGGTGCTTTCCCCTTCAACCCCACAGCAGCAGAAGGCTGGAAACGAAGCCGGCTTTTCCGTGTGACCCACTTGAAACCCACTCTTGCGGGAGTCCTGAGAGTGCTGTCGTCCCCTCCTCACCACAGCGCCCACAGGACAGACACAGTGAGTGTCACCTTTGCGTGCACTGTCATGAGGAACTGCCCTGCACCTAGAGGCTGACCACTGACTCTCTGTCACCCTGGACTCGTTACCTCCCCGTCTCTAGTGCTCTGTGCAATGGCATGCGTGTCTCCTTCCGTGGGGCTGTGTGAAGGTCACATGCAAGAGGTCATGGAGGCCCAGGGGTCGCCCAGATGCTGTCACAGTTGCTGTCATCAGCACGGGTGCAGGGTACCCAAGACCATCGGGGTACCCAGCACACAGGGATGCTCAGCTGGTCCCAGTGTGTCCAGTGAGTGGATGAAGCTGCATCCAGGCTTCCGTGCCACGGCGCCAGGACGTGACGGCAGGCCAGACCCACGGGCTCAAGGAGCGTCTCTGTGCGCTTCGCCAAGGCACGCTGCCTTCCTAAGACTTCAGTTCCCTCGTCCTCATGATGAGTCAGTACCGTCCCCTCAAAGCATCAGGAGAAGGGTGAGTGGTGCATGACAGGTCACTGCTGACTGTCCCCTGCCCCTCCCTTTCTCTTACCCCTCTTGGAAGGGAACAGTATTGCAGCTGCCACCACGTGGAACCCAATGGGTTTTTGTTATTAGCGCCCAGCAGAGAGGTGCCGAGAGGCATTGCACAAATACCGCAAGCAGAACCTCGCGGCTCTCTTACATTCGAGGGACCTCGGTGTCATTCCGCTCTTGGTGGAAATAACTGTTTTCCGAGTGGCTTGTTCCTCAGGTAACCCGGTGTTGACGGCAATAATGCAATTTTCCTATCGAAACGCTGTTCTAGAAGGAGGGTGTCTATTTCACTCAGGCTTGTTGAAACCCAATCTGCAGGAAAGGGCGTTATAACAGAACTAGAGGTTAAATTTCATTTGCTGATTTAATAAAAACTAACAGGATGGATTTGGGGATATTTCATTAATCTTTCTTTCCTTTCAGTGCAAAGGAAATTAAGTTCACTCTAGTTCAAACTTTGTTTCACTCTTTACAATAGGCTGCCAATGTCCACTTTCTCTCTGGCAAGTTAAAACCTAATTAGTCACAGAAAATTCTTCCCCGGCCCTGTCACGGTGAGGGGGGAAGCCCGGAGCAGCGGGCGTGGAACTGCGTGTGTGCGTGCTCATGTGTGCGCACCCCCAGCCCCCGCACACGCAACCCCCGTCAGCCTCTGCCCAGGCCTGTCTTTATTGTCGGTGGCTCTTAGACCGCGGGCGTGTTGACGCCTCTAAAAACGTACTGACAAGACGTGAGTTCTGCAGACGGTCCTTGCCAGGACCTCGTCACGTGACTGTTAGCACGTTCCGAGGTGTCTTGCTTCACTTACAGCGTGGGCCAGGACCCTTTCGAAATGGAAAAAGAATTTTTTTTTCAGTTACAGGCGGCTTATTCAGCATCAACTCTGTGTTTTGACTCTGCTGGGTAATTTGCAGGGACATGGTGTAAGGCGGTGAAGGTTTACAAGAAAGGGCCCCGGGATTGGGGGATCCACATTTGAGCCCTGGTTCTGTGGATTGTTAGCTGTGTGAACTCAGGGAAGCAACCTAACCTTTCTGAGCCTGGGTTTTCTGGAGAATGGGAACGAATATTCTTTGGACCACCTGCCTCAGAGGGAGAGGTGAGGACCACCCACGGCCCTTCAGGTTCAGCCCAGTGGCCTGAACCCCGAGCCCTGCTCTCTGGCTTTCTCGGCCTCCTTCCCGCTGCTCTGATTAGTGCACCTGGTTGGCTGCTGCCTGTGACTGCCCCTCCCCCACCCCCACGCATGCGCTCCGAGAAGGGGAGGACTCTGCCCCACTGCGGAGCAGCACACGGCCCTGTGGCTGGGACCTTGGAGACCCGCCCCCCCCCAAAGGCGTGTTGGATGAATGGGCAAACGTATGCCCAGGAACACCCTTCCACATTATGACATGCTGAAGCAACGTCCTAGTCACCGGCCCAGGGACAAACAACACAGAAATACTACATGGTTACGGCAAATGTACACTCAGTTCTTAGGGGCTGTCTGGGCCTGGCAGCTCAAGTGGCCTCGGAGCCTCACAGAGGCAGCAAGTGCCCGGGGCATTCCAGTGCCACTTCTGAAGGTAGACAGCAGCCCTCAGGTTTGCGGGGATGCCGGGGAGGAGGCCGTTTCTGGTTGAGGGGGCTTTGCTTGCATGTGCAACCGCCCCACCCCCAGGTGGTTCAGAACCCCATTCCGCACAGGGAGCAGGGGTGGTCCCAGGCCTGTGGGGCAGCCTCTGGGCATGTCACGCTGGCCTTTCTGAAGGAAGCCCAGTGAAGAGAGAAGCGGGGAAGGAAAGTCCGGGTGAAACCCCTGCCTGCCCTAGGAACTACGTGGTCTAGGCAGGTGGCCATCCTCCCCGGCCTCAGTTTTCTCATCTGTGCATTGGGGATCACAGTGATGCTGGCCGTAGGGGATGCGCAGGGGACTGCATGAAACAGTGTGTGCGAAGCTTCTTCGCTTTATCAAGGGTGGACTTCCAAAGCCCTTCCTGTGGCACAGATCCGCTGAGCCCCAGGGTCCCTGAGACAGTTACCCCGGGTGCGTGGTCTGGTCTGCCAGTTGGCCTGGGTCTCCTCCCTGCTGCTCCCCTCCAGAGCTACCCAAGCTGCCTCCCTGCCTGATAACCTGTCGTCCTCTGGACCCCGCGTTGGGGAGAACAGCTGGACCACAGTTGAACCATAGTCGCTCCTGCTCTCTTGCTTCGAGCCTGTGCATCCGCCTCTCGCATCATGAGCAACTGGTCCTGCCGCTGCAGCGTCGGGGTGTATGGAACACCAGGGCCCCAGTGAGCAGCCCTGGAATTTTCTCCACATTTGAAAAAGTGGACGTAAATGTGCTTGCTGCCCCCCGCTCCGTCCTACAGGGTTACATGGAGGAATAACACAGACTAACACAAGTGAAAGTCCTTTAAAAGAGGCTTCACAAGGCATGTTATGGTTTCAGTTGCTGCCCTGGCCGGTATGGCTCAGTTGGTTGGAGCATCGTCCTGTAACCGAAAGGTTACTGGTTCGATTCCTGGTCAGGGCACATGCCTAGGCTGTGGGTTTGTTCCCTGGTCCAGGCCCAGGTGGGAGGAAAGCAGTTGATGTTTCTCTCTCACATCAATGTTTCTCTCTCTCTTTCTCTCTCTAAAAGCAATAAAAATAAAGAATAATCCTTTTTCTATTTAAAAAAAGTTTCAGTTCCTTAGCCGTCCTCCAGGGCCACTGGGCACTGGCGGGGGCGGGGCCGTAAGCGACTGAGTGGTAAGTAATGCACTGGGGGTGAGTAGCAATGTCAGCACCGAGCACTGGTGACAGGCCAGGCACTGGGCTGTGTCCTCAGAGCAGCCAGTCCTCCTCCGAGCAGCACTACCATCCCCATTGCACAGACGGGGAAGCCGAGGCCTGGCGGTCACACAGCTTTGGAGGCAGCACAGGCGGGGCTTGGACTCTGATGCCTGTGAGTGGGCTGTGCAGGTCAGGAACTGCAGGGCTCCCAGGAGTGGGGGCCCAGAAGAAGTGGAGTCGTGGGGCTTTGCACTTGGTCTTGAAAGGAGGAGGAGAGGTGACGGCGTAAGGAAGACAGGGAAGGCTATTCCGGCTGCGGGCTGAAGGCCTCACCGAAACCCGCAGGGCTGGTGGATTAGAGTCACCTGGGGCCACGAGGCCAGGGGGGAACCGGCCGCCTGTGTCCACAGAAGGACACAGCACTGGAGAGGCATTAGCATTCCAGCCGCTCTCCAGATTTGATTATAGCTGATAACAATCACGGAGGAACCCCCGTGCGAACCGCAGCCACGCCAGCGCAGCCTAATTCAATAGTCCGAGGCTCGGCGCTGTGTATCCGTCTCAGGTGCTGCAGAGGCCCACGGGGGAGAGAGGGTGCCCTGGACTGTAAGACAGACGCCGTTGTTATCAGAGAGCGGGGCAAAAGGGCCGAGGCACCCCCGAAGGGCCCCCTGTCCATCCTCACATTCCCGCAGGCTGCTCGGGAGAGCGAGCTTCTTCCAAGGGGCACCCCCTTAGCCCTTGTTTCTTGCTTTCACTTTCAGGAGGGATCGCCCGCCTTCCTGCCAGTTTCCTGCACCCGCCCCCCACTCCACGACACCCCGCAAAGACCTGGTGATCCACTCACACCACTGGGATCCAGTCAGTCTGGGATGTCACAGGAAATGCACTTGCTTGTCCTGCCTGTCCCTGTGGTCCAGGCAGGGGGAGACTTAGCCAAGGTCACAGAGTCAGGTCCAAGGAGCCCAGAGGGTAGACCAAGGAGCAGCTGAGACGGCCTCAAGTGCACAGCTGATTTCCTATGTATGAACACTCATTCACTTTCAAGGCTCATTAAAAACTCAGCCTTCCTGCAGTCTTCCTGCTCCCCGCCGGCTGTGCCGCCATGCCCTCAGCCTTGCCATCCCACCCCCGAGCCACAAGTGTCTCAACAGAAGGCCCTGCCTGCTTTTCTTGGGTGGGATTCTCCATGGGCCACCCACCTCCATGGGCCACGTCCCTGTGTGCTGGTGGTTCTCAGTAGCCAGCACTGGGCGAGGGTAGCCTGGGCTGGCCCCTGTGTGGGCCAGAGGCAGGTGAGCATTTGGGTTGTCCTGTGCCTGTAGGCTGGCACACACACATACACACTCACTCACACATGCACACACACGTCTGCAAGAGGCTTCAGCACCGCTGACCTCAACATGGACATTCCGGCCACAGCGCCTGCCCTTCCAGGTGAGAAGGGGACGTCGGAGGGCAGGACAAGGGGCTGTTGCTCAGTGTCCCCAGTGGACCTGCCCAAGTGGGCCAGGACCCAGCTGGCTGGGACTAGGGCGGGAAAAAACATTGGGCTTCACCAAGCACCTGCTGTATACCCTTCACCCCGTGCTCAGGTCCATGGAAGAGCCTCCCACACAAGACAGACAGAGACACAGACATGGGAGAAGTGATCAGCTTGTTGGTTGTGAGGATTCATGCCTAATGTAAGGGTCTAACACACTAGCCTCCGAACACTTAAAAGGAGGTTGTGGAAAACACCTAGGTCAAATGGAGTAGATATGATAGTGGCTTAACCTCTTTTAATGACAGCACAGTAGGTTTCTGGAAGAGGAAACCGCTGGAAGGAGGAATATGCCTTTTGTTTTATGTTCATGTGCTGATGATAAGCACAGGCTGAATACAAAACTACAAGTTTGCATGTATGAAGAGAGCACAAACACGTGTATTGGTATAGATATGTAATTTTCGGCAGATAACCTTATCATAAAACTCATCAGGAAACATGAAACATGTCTGCCCACATCTCTGTATAAAACCTACACATGCTATTTATATGACTCTAAGCATGAAAGTTACAAAAGTCCTTCCAAGAGCCCTGTTCCCGTGAACACATGAAGCTGATAACATAGTATGAATTCTTTGTTTTTAAAGATTTAATTTACCGTATTTATTTTTATTTATTAAATATATTTTATTGATTATGCTATTACAATTGTCCCACTTCCCCCTTCACTCCCCTCCACCCTGCCCACCCCCTCCCACCCACATTTCCCTCCTTTAGTTCATGTCCATGTGTCATAAGTTCTTTAGCTTCTACATTTCCCATACTATTCTTGCCCTCCCCCTGTCTATTTTCTACCTACCATCTATGCTACTTATTCTCTGTACCTTTTCCCTCTCTCTCCTCCTCCCACTCTCCCACTGATAACCCTCCATGTGATCGCCATTTCTGTGATTCTGTTCCTGTTCTAGTTGTTTGCTTAGTTTGTTTTTGGTTTTGTTTAGGTTCGATTGTTAATAACTGTGAGTTTGTTGTCATTTTACTGTTCATACTTTTCATCTTCTTTTCCTTAGATAAGTCCTTTAACATTTCATATGATAAGGGCTTGGTGATGATGAAATCCTTTAACCTGACCTTATCTAGGAAGCACTTCATCTGCCCTTCCATTCTAAATGATAGCTTTGCTGGGTAGAGTAAGCTTGGATATAGGTTCTTGCCTTTCATGACTTCAAATACTTCTTTCTAGTCTCTTCTTACCTGCAAGGTTTCTTTTGAGAAATCAGCTGACAGTCTTATGGGTACTTATTTGTAGGTAACTGTTTCCTTTTCTCTTGCTGCTTTTAAGATTCTCTCCTTATCTTTAATCCTGGCTAATGTAATTTTGAGGTGCCTTGGCATATTCTTCCTTGGGTCCAATTTTTTTGGGGACTCTGAGCTTCCTGGACTTCCTGGAAGTCTATTTCCTTTGCCGGATTGGGGAAGTTCTCCTTCATTATTTGTTCAAATGAGTTTTCAATTTGTTCCTCTTCCTCTTCTCCTTCTGGCACCCCTATGATTCAGAAGTTGGAACATTTAAAGATGTCCTGGAGGTTCCTAAGCCTCTCCTCATTTTTCTGAATTCTTCTTTCTTCATTCTGTTCTGGTTGACTGTTTCTTCCCTCTGGTACACACTGTTGATTTGAGTCCTGGTTTCCTTCCCATCACTGTTGGTTCTGTGTACATTTTCCTTTATTTCACTTAGCATAACCTTCATTTTTTCATCTAATATGAAACCATATTCAACCAATTCTGTGAGCATCCTGATTACCAATGTTTTGAACTCTGCACCTGATAGGCTGGCTATCTCTTCATTGCTTAGTTGTATTTTTTATGGAGCTTTGATCTGTTATTTCATTTGGGCCATTTTTTGTCTCAGCACACCTGTTACAAAGTAAGGGGTAGAGCCTTAAGTGTTCACCAGGGTGGGGCAACCCAGGTGGCCGTGTTGTGACACTGTATGTGGGGCAGGTGTCCAAGAGGCAACAATGCCACCTACTCGGCTCTCTTCAGGTTTTTAGTCACTTCCACTGCTACCCACAATCAAACTGGACTCTTCTGGTGCTCATTCCCGGGGGGGGGGGGGGGGGGGATTTGTGTACGTTCTAGGACCCTGTGGGTCTCTTCAACGAGCTTTCCTGTGAGGCTGAGAGCTTCTCCTGCTGCCTCAACCCCCACAGGTGTTTTCAATAAGTGGTTTGAGGCTTTGTTTCCCCTCACTGAAACTCTGAGTTGCATGGCCTGTCTCGCTCCCCAGATGTTCCTCTCGGTTTATCTGCCCACAAATGTGGGACTACCTGTTCCTCCAGCCACTGCCTTGCCACAAGTCCTCTTCGTCTGGGTGCCCACCTCCGCCCCTCCTACCAGCCTGGATGAATGTTTCTTCTTTAACTCCTTGGTTGTCAGACTTCCATACAGTTCAATTTTCTGTCAATTGTGCTTGCTTTTGTTTTTAAATTTGTCTGTTGTCCTTCTTTTGGTTGTGTGAGGAGGCACAGTGTGTCTACCTACGCCTCCATCTTGGCCAGAAGTCTAATTTACCGTATTTATTTTTTTAGAGACATGGAAAGGGAGCGAGACGGGGAGGGAGAGAAACATCAACATGAGAGAGAAACATCACTAGGTTGCGTGCCCCAAACGGGGACCAAACCCCCAACCCGGGCATGTGCCCTCATGGGGAATCAAACCAGTAACCTTTTGCTTTGTGGAATAATGCCCAACCCACCAGGCCACACCGGTCAGGGCCCACAGTATGACATCTAATGAAAACACAAGTGAAGAAATAAGACTTCAAAAAAATCCAATCAGCCCCAGAAGACTGCAGCTTAGTCACACACTGGGTTGGGTCCCTTACCCACCAGAGCCACCACAATCCAGGTCTCAGTCTCAACAGACGGGTGGCAAGAACCTGCTGGAGGCCCGGTTAATGGAGCAGACGCCCTGGAGGCAGGGAGGCCTGGCACAGCCTCGCTTAGCAAGGCTGAGCCGACATAACCAAACACCGCAGACCGGGCAGCTTACACCACCAAAATTAACTTCCTCCCAGGCCGTGAGGGCGCCTCAAGGGCTGGTTTCCTCGAAGGCCTCTCTTCTTGGAGTGCAGGTGGCTGTCTTCTCCCTGGTCTTCACATGGTCACCCCGCAGTGTGACGCCTGTGTCTTAATCTCCTCTTCTTACAAGGACACTGGTTGTACTGGATTAGGGCCTGCCCTACTGACCTCATTTTAACTCGATCACCTCTTTAAAGACACTGTCCCCACATACTTCACACTCTGAGGTACTGAGGGTTAGGGCTTCAACAGAGGACAGTGGGGGGACACGGTTCAGCCCACTGTAGCCAGGAGGTTACGAGCAGTATGCCTGGACCCAGCGTCAGACGGCCTGGGTCAGAGGCCCAGCCGTGGCGCCCGCAGCCATGTTTGCGGATGACATTTCATGGGCCTGAGCCTCTGTTCCCCTGGCTGTGAAGTGCCCTTAACGACCCCACCCTGCCTCTCTCACGGGACTGTGGGAGAATCCACAGATGCTCAAGGTGACACGGTGCTCTCTAAACCGGAAGGCCCTGTCTCTGTGTCACCCCCAATGACCCTCCTGCTGGGATGGGCCTGCGTACAAGTTGGGACAGGGATGCCGGCCGGGCTGGAGGCGAGTCGGGCAGGGTCAGGTTAAAGGGTGGGTTGGCGCAAGGCAGGCCCGGGGGCCATGCTGAGGGGTGCCATACAGAGTAGATGGTGGGGCCACGAGAGGGCCTCGCAGATGGCAGGGTTTCGGAGGTCAGGGACCCATCTACTGCATGAGGTTTGGGTGGGGACCACTGGGTGGGCACACAGGGAAGACAGTCACCCTGGGTGAGTGAGTGACAGGCGAGCCCCCACGTAGGAGCACGCCGAGGGGGCCTAAGTGGGTTGAACCCCAGCTGCCTTTCCACTCGCCACGCCGTGACCGGCGCAGGACCCCAGTGACCTGGGCGAAGGGGCTTCTTTCTCTAATGCACGTGCAGGTTCTAGAAGGTTCTAAAGGGCTAGAAGAGGCCCTGGTGGGGCTGTGGAGGAAGGGGAGGTGATTCCTTCCAGGAGAAGCAGAGCACGGCCTCCAAATCCCACCAAGCCTCCTCGCTCACCCAGCCTGGGCCTTTCTCCCGAGTCGGCTGGGTTCCGCTCCTCCGGCCGAGTCAGGAATTACCTCTCCTTTGGGCCAAAGACAAAAAAGAATGTGGACTTGTTTCCAGGATTATTAAATTACACACAGCGTATTCTTCCCCGGTGTGTCCCGTCTTAGTGGGGTTTAGAGCTGCGTTCGGGCCCGCCGAGCTCCGGTTACCTCTAATGAGGATAACGATCAGGAGGCTTAACGGTAATTCTTCATTGATTCTCTTGTGCCTGCGGAGCCTGTGTTGGCCAACTCGGAGGGCCGCGGACCCACGGGCCGCGCCCGCCGCTCACCTCGGTCCGCCCGGGGCCAAGGCCTCCCGCCTGCCCTACAGAGGAATGGCCGCTGGGCGCTCTCAGGATGGGATTAAACACCAGCTTACACCCTGGGGGGGCGGGGGGGGGGGAGGATGAAAGTTAGAGCAAGAAAGAAAAACCCAAACAAAAAAATGCAACTAATTCCATCCTGTCAGCGGTGGATATTAAAGACTATTCGTTGGCAAGGCCGGCGATGCGTAAGCCACAATGGTAGTACTGTTAGGGTTTAATTTAATTTTCAGAGAGGTAAGCGAAGCCCCCGGTGCCGGCCGGGAAGGAGGTGCTGCGAGGTTCGCTCGCCGCAGGCAGTCTGGAGATTTCCTGAGGCCTCGAGGAGCGGCTTCTCCGTCTCGGGGAGGGAGCTGTCCCAGCAACGGCGACTCTCCAGGAACTGCTGTTTGCTGAACATCCACTCCGTGTCCGGGCCTTTCTGCACAGTCTGCAGCCGTCACGGGAGCTCAGAGGTGGAAGTCAATTATCTCCACTTTGCAGAAGAGGAGACCGAGGCTCAGGGAGGCCGTGTGATTTTGGTGGGGTCGCCCAGCACATGCGTGTCAGAGCTGGGGCTCCAGCCCCGGTGTGGCTATCACGGCTGGTCTTTCCTTCCGCTGTTGCCCTCCAAGCCTCGGGACTTGTGGACGGAGAGGTCATGTCGGAGGCTCTGTCCCCTTGGGCAGCTCTCCCCTGTGACAGCTTTCCCAGAAGTTGAACAAAGGACCCTTTTGCACAACTATCCCACTCACACCTTTCTCGCCCCAGAGGACGCCGCCCCACTGCCGCCCCACTGCCGCCCCTGCTATTTCTCGGCACTCGGTGAGCATGCCCTCGGCCCCAGCCCTGGGCTTTGTGCGTCTCCGAGGTTACCTGGCGTGAACTGTCGTTTCATGTCCACTTTACAACCAGCAAGTGCTGAGGCCAGGAATGGAACCCAGGTCCCTGATCCAATGGCCAGGCCTCCGCCAAGATGCGTCCCCTGTTCCGACATCAACAGGCTCCCTCTGCAGGAAGTGCTCTTGCTCACAGGAACGGGAAGCACAGGAAAGGGCTCGGGGAGCGGGAGCAGCAGGTGGAGGGGTGTTGAAGCTTACCAGGCTGTGAAGAAGGCAACATCAGTCTTTTTACACTGACGAGGGTCGCTGGTGGTTCGTGACCTGGAGGCAGCCGTCCTGTGAGACCTCCAGAAAGTGACCGCCAGCGTTGCCCCTGGGACGGGAGGTCAGACTGTCGGAGGGGACATGCGGCCTGGGAAAAAACATGCTGCTGCCTTGATCCTTGGATATTTCCAAGGCACACCTGAAATTCCCATGGTGCCCCGAGACAGCAGGCAGGCACCGTGACGGTTTGGGTCAGACAGACAGGGGTTCCAATCCAGGCTCCCCCGAGACTTACTGGGTGGCGCTGCCCATTTTTCTTACTCTTGTTGGGTCCTAGTTTCTTTATCGCCCCCTTCCCTACACACCCACTCATATGCAGCAGGGATCCCCTCCCAGCCAGCCAGGCCCGGCCCCGAGGGCTGTGTGAGGCAGTGGCCCTGCAGAAAAGTCTCTGGCGGCCATGACAACGGCGGCCATGCTGGTTAAGCCTGTGAACAGACAAACTCCCGGGTGTGGCTCTCCAATGAAATGGTTCTTCCTCAACTTAATATTATTTTGAGTTTTAAAAAATATTTTATTTATTTATTTTTAGAGAGGGAAGGGAGGGAGAAAGAGAGAGAAACATCAATGTGTGGTTGCTGGGGGTCGTGGCCTGCAACCTAGGCATGTGCCCTGACTGGGAATCGAACCTGCGATGCTTTTGTCCACAGCCCATGCTCAATCCACTGAGCTATACCAGCCAGGAATATTATTTTGATTTTTATTGTAAACTTCGTGGCACCTTCCATTCAAAAGCATGATGACGCTTGCCCAAGTAGCTGCACGCTGGAGGAGTGAAAGGTTTGGAGAAGCCGTCCTCGCTGATGGCCCGTCTGACGCAGCTGCCCCGTGGGCCCCCCACACTGGGCAGGTGCCCAAACCAGAGGGTCCCCACTCACACCTGCTGTCTTCCAGAGCTGGCAGAAAGTGGCGGGATCCAGGGCCCCACCTACCCTGGGAGACTCGGTCCCAAGGTAGGTCTTCTGAGCTCAGAGCTCCCCGGGACAAGTCTGGCCTTGCCTCGAGGACATCACGAGCCCCTGAGAACCAATTGTTGAAATTTCAGGAACTGTACGAGCAGGTCACTAAACAAAAGCATCATTAAAAATTAAATTATGTGAACTTATAATTAAATAACTTATATGAAGAACAAAGGTACCAGTTAAACAACTCTGTAGGAAACTACAAGCCCTGGCTGGCGTAGCTCAGTGGATTGAGCTCAGGCTGTGAACCAAAGTGTTGCAGGTTCGATTCCTAGTCAGGGCACATGCCTGGGTTGCAGGCCATGGCCCCCAGCAACCGCACATTGATGTTTCTCTCTCCCTCTCTTTCTCCCTCCCTTCCCTCTCTAAAAATAAATAAATAAAATATTTTTTTAAAAAAGAAACTATAATGGTGAATGCATGTTACTACACATGTGTCCAAACCCACATAAAATAGCACACAGCACAGAGAGTGAACCCCGACGCAAACCATGCACAGCGTGGTGTGTCTGCACAGGTTCGCCGAGTGTGCCGTCGGTACGGGGGGGCAATGGGGGGGAGGGCTGTGCACGGGTGGGGGGCAGGGAGGACAGGGGAACTGTGGCTTCAGCTCAGCTTTCCTCTGAACCGAAAACGGCTCTAAAAATAAAGTTGATTCATTTTTTTAAAAAGCAAAGGTAAAAATGACTCAAAACTCATCATTTCCTGATTACTTTACTCAATGTGTTGCTGTTGCCTAAGCTCTTGAATTTATTTGTGTCTGTCACATCCACACAGTGGAAATACCAGATGGTGATGCGACACCGGGCATCTCCTCCTGGCTCTTTGTTCAAGTGACAGCACATCGGTAGCTGGAAACCAGGCGTGACGCCCAGGACAAGGACAACCGCTACACCTCAGGGCTTAATTAATGTCGTAGGGATCACTGTTTAGACTCCAGAAAGTCCGCAGAGTGAACTTAAAGGTGCGCCACCCGTACAGCTGTACCTTACAGACGCCCACCCGAAGTCGAGGAGCTGCCCTCCCGGACTCCGAAAACCGCCTTCTGAGTCCTCAAAGAGGGCGCTTCCGTCGCTGACGAGCTGGCAAAGTCCCCATTGTGTGCTTTGCCTTCCTTATCCACGCAAACAGAAACGTCCACCGGCACCTGCCTTGGGCAACGCCCTCATTCTTCCGTCGCAACCACGGGGCGGCTGTGGGTGTGGGGTCCAACGGCAAGCTAGGAAAGCATCCATTGAGAAGCAACTGGCTGTGTGGACTTCCCAGTAAAGCGTGTGGTGTAGCTTTATGATTTGTTAACTTACATGGCACATCTTTCATACGAGTCAAGTTTATAATAAACATTTACCTGCAGGAGGGGCTCGGCTTCCTTCCCTGCCTGTTTCTTCACACCACTTCTTCACGCCTCCCTCGGTCCATCCCTGAACCACCGAGTCTGAAGACTCCGGTCCCTCTCCTGGTCCCAGCAGCTTCCTGTTACAGGCCACTCCCACGTCGGAGAGTCCTCAGCACCCTCCCAGGAGCCCCCCTTTCCTGGACTGCTTGGGGTGCTCACAGCTGTGTCTGTCAGATGCCCCAGCCAAGGAGGAGGCCCAGCACCCCTGCCCGAGCTGCAGCCGTTGCCCTGACCCCCACCAGGAAGCTCTGACTTGGGGTGTGGCATAAAGTCAGGTAAGTCCCCTGTCCTGGCCTTGCTGTGTGGCCTGCAGATGCCTCAGTCTCCACATCTGTAGATGGGGAGTGTGGCCCCTCCAGCTCCTACCCGCCCCCCACCTGATGGGCAGCCCCACGGAGAGGAAGTCGCAGATTAGGGGCAGGAGGAGCTGCCTGACTCTGCAGGTGGGTGCACCTGATGCAGAGCTGGCCCCGCCCCCTTCCACTGGACAGGGCAGGGGCCTGGGGTCTCCACCGCGGGCCCCGTCGCCGGGGGCATCCAGAGTGTCTCCCTGTCATGTGGGAATGATTAGGATTCTGGGCTGCGGGGTTCTTGGGGCAGGAGCAAGCTAAGATTTCCATAAACACGAGCACCGAGCCATTTATGGGTTTTACTCGAAATTTTATTGGCGTTTGGTCATGTTGGCATTGCGTGCCTTCGGATGTAAATTAGATTACTGGCAGTAGATTCAATTTAGCGGTAAAAATGTGAAGGGAGCGGAGCTGGGCCGAGGATGAAACAATGCAATGACTGTTCTTGGGTCGGCAAACGGTGAAATCAGTGGCGAGCGTGCGAGCCGGGAGGGGAGCGGTGTGCAGGGCGGGGAGGAGGCACCGCGTCCCTGCCCCCGCCGGGAAGTCAGACGAACCTGGTCCAAATGGCCACCTGAGTTTTCTCTCCCCCCGGGCGTGCACAGCTCTGAGGGAATGCCATCACTTTGTCCCCATAAACATGAAAAACACTTCACACGGGTTTTTGAGGAAATACAGTCATTGCAAATTTGAAAAAAGACCCAGAGATGCAGGGGCCCAGAGGCCTGGCTGACCACCTTTAGGTGACATTTCTTGAGCACTGACTATGCGCCATGCACTGGGCCACGTGGTCCTCAGGACAGCCTCCGGGGCGGGGCTGCTAACAGCTACGTGGCGCAGGTGAGGAAGCTGAGATGCAGTGGCAGCGACTTGCCCGAGTCCCCAGCTCGTGGGTGACAGAGCGACGAGCCTGTGCATTGGATCGCTGCATTTCAGCTCTCATAAGAAGTTCAGCGGCATGCCCAGGGCCTGTGTCTTTTTGATGTGGCTTGCACTTGTGTGTGTGCTGGTGAGTAGGTGTATGTGCACACGTGCCTATAGGTGTGCATGTGTAGGGGTGTGTTGTGTGTGGGTAGGGGGGTGTGGTGTGTGTGGTGATAACGAGACCAGACTGGGTGTTTGGGTGGGGTGGAGCTGGGGGGCCTTGCACAGGCAGGTGGCCCGTGATGCCCCCTCTACTCAGAGGGTGAATGGCGTCCCGGTTGAACCACGGCATGGCGTCTGGCCCTGAGAACGGGGCTCTGGGTCCTGGCCCAGCCCTCAGGTGGCCAGCTCGGCTGTCACGGTCTCGGTGCAGAAACTGGGGGAGGTGTCATTTCTGAAGCCAGGACGCAGGGTTCAGAACCAGGGCCTGGAGAAGGGGCCCCTCCCCTTCTGTGCTTCCTCCCACCCAGGGTCCCCCTCCTGCCTGTCAACAGGGACACCCTGTGGTCCCTGGGGGGCCCTCCTGGGTTCCTTCCTGAAGGTGGCTGACCGGTGAGTAGGATGCACATGTCAGCCCAAGGAGCCCGGCCGGGGGCCTCAGGACTCCACTCCGTCCATGGGGATGGACGACCTTCCGGGCTTGATGACCGGGCGTGTGCTCTTTCCCGAGTGAGGGCGCCAACATCGCCGGCCCCCCAGGCCAGACCAGGATGTCGCCTCCACCCTTCCCCGTTCCCACCCCACAGCCCAAGCTCTGTCCACCACCACCTGTGTCCCCGTGTCCGGCCCAACGCTTCTCCATGCCCAGGACGTACCCTCCTCCGGCTCAGCTGGATTCCTGGGGCGAGCTGCAAACAGGTGGGACAAGAGGCAGGACATGGGCAGCAGAAGTGAGGGGGCGGGCTGTGTGCCGGAGGGACCCCGGGAGCAAAGGGACCCCGGGCTCACACCAGGACACTGGACCATGCCAGGACATGCCTGTGGGAGGAACGTGGGGAGTGTCCCGGGAGTGAGGCTGGAGGGGACGGCTGAGGGGGCGCCATCACCAAGGGTTTGAATGTCAGGAGGGAGCTTGGGTTTCTTTCTGATGCATCAGAGGACAGTTCAAGGCAGGATGAGTGAGGGAGCGGTGGAACCTGGCATCGGCATCACATTCGCCCCATTCCCCGAGTGTTTACTGAGCACCTACTGTGTGCCAGGCCCGGGGCGGGGGGGAGAGCAGGGGGTGAGAAAAGCAGCTGCCACCCCCATAGCACGTGACAAGGAGACTCAAAGGGAAACATCGACGTGGGAGGTGAGCCATAAGCAGGAATTCAGGTGAGAGGGAGTGATGAGGTGGGCAGGAGGGATTCTTCAGGAGGGGTCATCTGGGGGGTCCTCTTTGAGATGGGGGGCATGAAAAGCAGGGCCTGACGAGGGGAAGGCACACGCTATTTGCATGTCCATGTGTCAGGCCCTGCACGAGCCGCCTACCTGCAGGTAAAGGCCCTGAAGAACGTGTGTCCCCCACTTCAGTGAGGAAGCGCCTGAGGCTCAGGTGGTGCAGTGACATACCCAGGGCAGGACTTCGAAGCCTCCCTGGGGAGCCCGAGGACACCCCAGGGGTCGCCTGCCTGCGGGAGTGTGCACCTGCGGCCTGACTGCCTCACCGCCAGCAGGCTCGCTGGGCCCCCTAAGCTGCTGGAGAACCGTGAGCAACAGCGTACCCATCCACAGGTATTCCCAAAGGTGCACCTTTAGGACCCAGTGCCTGGGGCCGAGCCGTCTCCAAGGGTGGACCTTGGGCAGCATGGCAGGCCCAGGGGAGCGGTGTCCGCAGGCAGAAATCCTGGCCAGAACCACCTCCCTGCGTGGTCTTGCCTCCCGACAGGAAAGGATGACAGCCCGACTTATGAAACAGTTGTATCCAAAGGAGGTCTGGTGTCAGGTTGTTGGCCGCCGGCCGACCTGGACCTCCGGTGTTTCCCTCCCTCTCTTTCTCCCTCCCTTTTCCTCTCTCTCAAACAAACAAACAAACAAACAAACACAACCTTTAAAACAATTCAAGGTGGCTGTAGCGGAGCATTAAGCCTAATGTGGGTCTTTCTGGGTGTTGCCCGTGAACCCGGCCCCGCCCGAAAACACTGTCCTCAGAGAGGTCCCCGATGCCCCCTTTCAGTGGCAGGCGGTGACTCGATTTTCAGCTGCTCAGCATTCCTTCTGGCCTCATCTCTCTTGTGGGACAGGCTGAGTCATTCTGAAAACCAACACTCAGAAGACGAGGTGGTTTCTGCCCTCAGTTGTTTGGAGAACAAAAGTCTTTTTTTTTTTTTCATTTTATTTTAATCATTGTTCAAGTACAGTTTTCTCCCTTTTACTCCCAATCCAGCCCACACCCCAACCCTCCCCTCTTCCCCCCCCATTACCACCCTCCCCCTAGTTTTTGTCCATGTGTCCTTTATATTTGTTCCTGTAAACCCTTCCCCTCTTCCCCTGAAATTCCCTCTTCTCTCCCCTGTGGTCACTGTCAGCCTGTCCTCTGTTTCAGTGTCTTTGGTTATATTTTGCTTGTTTCTTTGTTTTGTTATTTAGGTTCCTGTTAAAGGTGAGATCACATGGCATTTGTCTTTCACTGCCTGGCTTGTTTTGCTTAGCATAATGCTTTCCAGCTCCATCCACGCTGTTGCAAAGGGTAGGAGCTCCTTCTTTCTTTCTGCTGCATAGAATTCCATTGTGTAAATGTACCAAAAGTCTTTCCTGGTGAAAAAAAAAATAACGTAAGAAAAATGTCACTCCCATAGGCACTCTCCCCCCGGAAGGGTCAGGCTCGCCTGTGACCGAAGCAGAACTCTGCCTGAACCCCTCCGAGGGCCTTGCCGCCCTGCCGGCCAGCGTCAGAGGTTCAGATCCTGCCTCAGGCACTTACGTCCCTCTCCAGGGCTCAGTGTTCGTCTCGTGCAAAGCTGGTGGTTAGAGCAGAGCGGCTGGGGTTGGACCAGGTCACAGCTGCCTCCCCCAAAGCGCCCCTCCTCCTCAAAGCGCTCCCTGGACCGATATGGTCATCAATACGCTGACTTGTGTAAACTGCTCCTTCAGTTCATTAAAGCTTGTTATTATTTTGTGGTTTTCTTTTTTCCAAACAGTTGCCCAAGGGGGAGTTCATGACATTGTCAAGACTGGAAATGCATCGGAGTCACCCTGAATGTGGGTACAGGAACCCTGGGGAAGCGTCTGGCCGGGACTCGCCAGGGAACCCCGGTTTCCCACCTGCAAGGCCGTGGAGGCTTGTGAATGAGGCGGGGGAACGGCTCGTGTCGCAGGAAGACGCGAAGGACATCAGATGAGTAAATGAAACAGGGTAAAATGAGAATATGACATGATTCTGTTTGGGGGAAAAAACCTGTTTACATCCCAATTTATAAGTCTCAACTCCATATAGCAATAAAGGATAAGCCCCAATGTTAAACACGATGATTCCTTTGTGGCACTAATTTTCCCCTCTTTTTCTCTCTATATATCATTTTCACTTCGCACCGTAAACATGTATTACTTCTGCACTGAGCAACGGCGATGAGTGTTTGCTTATTCGGTGTGGGAAGCTGGGCACTGTTCTCTCTCCGGACCTGCTCTGGGGCTGGAGGGAGGGGGAGGGGGCTTCCCTGGAGAGAGGGGTGGTCTGTTAAATAGCTTGATCCCTTTTATGGGGTTCCTGCACACACGGTGGCTTGTCTCGACGGTCCCCTGGCGCTCGCAGGGCACCTGTCGCCACAGACGTTCAGGCCAGCCTTGCGAACCCCACGGCTGGACGCGCTCTGCGACCGCCGGCCCCCAGGCCCCCGGCAGCTCCGGGGCGGCTCGGGGTCAGGCAGGCAGCCCGGCACCCCCACGGGCCCTCCACCTGAAAGAGATTAGCTGGGACCACCAGAAGCCTGCAACCCTAATCGCGGGGGTTCCGTCTCTCGTTTCCTGCGACGAGTTCCTCCAGGTGTTTCGAGTGATTAGCCCAGGGCCAGGCTGCTGGTCACTGTGCGCCATTGTGTCCCCAGCCCTGTCGCCTCACCATGTGGCCTTTGGGAGCGACCCCATATAAAAATGGCGAGAGCAGACTGCCGCCCGGCTGGACCATTTATGGGTGGGACGTGTGCAAGGACGGCCGCACGCCTGGGGAGGGGGCTTTACAGCTGCCCCTCTCGCCCCGGCCAAGGGGGCTCGTTGGCCCCCGGGCGCCATGCTGGTCTCTCTCTCTTTTTTTATAAGGAGGGCGTGTGACACCTCAATGATGACGAAGGCCCCAGCTCGGGAGGCTTTGTTTCTCCTGGTGGGGCTGGTTTTGGCTTTCCTGCCAGGACGGCCGCGGTAAATCCCCCTGATTGCCACCGCGCACGGAATGAGATGGTCCGCTGCAAAGGCAGCTGGCCCCCGAGCCGGCGGATCAAGAGGGACGCCTTCCCCAACATCTTGGGTTTCTCCCAGGGCCTCTTCCCTCGGTGTGGATTACCTTGTTTTCTCGTCAACACGCCCCCCCCACCCCGCCCCCACCCCGCCGTGCTAAGGAAGGCTCTCTCCAAGCTGTGAGTTGTGGGAGAGCCAAGGAAACCTCAGCAGAAATGGAGTGGGGGACACCCAGGCTAAGTCGATCTCTACCCTGAACTTGAGCTTTTTCTAAGCTCGCAGTTGCCACAGGGTTCCGAGAAGCAGAAAATGAAGAAAGGGGGGGGAGGAGAAAAGACAAAAAGCAAAGAAGAGACACCGGGAGCCATCCCCCAGCTCCCACCCCGCACCCCTCCCATTCTTGCCGGAGCTGGGTAGAACTCGGGGAGCCCACAGAGCCTGCAGTCCTCAAACCGAGGCTCACGTGTGGACTTTGCGGGACGGTGGCCGGGGGAGGGGTGTAAGAAATGCTGAAGTCACAGGAAGAATCGTTCTGGACAATGTTCACAGCTTCCCTCAATTCTCAAAGGCTCACGCCCCCATCCGGGCTCAGAATCACTGACCTTGTTCCATCTGCCCTACATATAGGGAAACCGAAGCAGGGTGGTGGGGACTGTCTCCAAGGTCACATGGTATTAAGTGACAGTGCCAGGGTGCCCAGAACCCTACTGACCGAAGTCAGGTTAGGGCATCCCTGGGGGTTGGCACCAAACTGGAGTCGTGCCCTGCTTAATAATAATGAAAATAAAATCCTCTGCTGAGTGCCAGGCGCTGCTGAAAGCACATTGCATGCAGTACATCTTTAATTCCTTTTCAAAGCAGCTCCAGGAGGGCACTCAACATTATTCTCTCATTTCGTGGACGGGAAAACTGAGGCAGTAATATAACTTATTATACTAATAACAACAACTCACCCAAAGTTACAGAACTAGTAAGAGATGCAGCCGGGGTTCCGAGCCGGGTGGGCTAGCCGCAGACACGGCTTCCCGCCACATCACGGGCACTGGGTGAGCGAGCGGAGTGAACAACCGGGGAGAGCAGGTGTGCGCTTGGGAGATTCAAAGTCTGGTTCTGCGGGACGCTTCTTCCCCTCCCTGAGCCTCCGCTTCCTCCTCTGGAAATGTCTGCCTCTCGAGCGCATTGTGGGATCAAATGAAATAACGTCGAGAGAGTCCCCCACGCCACTGGGCACAAAGAAGGCCTTCGGAAACAGAGCCGTGCCCGACTGCCCCTTCATGGACCAGGCCTGTCTGCCCCCGGGGCGCACCCTCCCTCTACACCCCCGGAGGTCCACACAGAGCCATCCTACAAAGCCCTCGAGAATGCTGCCTGGCTCACAGCCATTCTCGACCCTTCAGTGACGTCATCTCATGACATGGGTGGTATCTCACCTGTGTCAGCATCACGCGTTCATGTCCCCTGGCTGGTGAGCTCCTGGAGGGCCCAGCCCCGGGTTTGTCAACTTTCAGGAGTTCAGGGCCCCCAGGTCACCTGCTTGTGCACCAACTGTGTCCACACCCCCCAGGTATGTGCGTGCCTGTCCCCCTAGACACTCCTGCTAGACCATCTCCTTCCCAGGCAAGCACGCAAGGCCCAGAGAGGTTCTGAGCTTTCCTGAATCACATGGCCTATAAATGCAGGCCTGGCACCGGAGCGCAGGCAGCCTGGCCCTTGCCCACCACACTGTACCGCATCCCTTAAGGTTGGTGCCGTTAGGCACCCTTTGCAGGACGTTCCTCTGAGGGTTCCTCGGAAATCTACTTTCTACCCTACGGCTTCTTGTATCCAAGATCCCTCGAAGAACACGTTTGACCCTGAGTCAGTCTTTGCACCTCCTGCCACAAAACCTAGCACGTAGTATGCCCACAATAATAATGTTTACTGGGGTAAATTATTCACTTTGTGATAAAGCTCAACTTTTTTCTTTATTTTTTATCTTTATTACGTTTTTCTCTTTACCATTTAGTCCCCTTATACCCTCCCCCAACAGTCACCATGCTGTTGTCCTTTTCCTTCTCGCTCAGCCCCTCTGCCCCTCACCTCTGCCCCCCATTAGCCACCACCTCTTCTCCATCTATGAGCCTGTCTCTGCAAAACGCAACTCTTTAGTTAGTACCTTAAAGTCAGTGGTGTGCTTCTACGTATGAGCAACCACATTGAGGTTCCCAAGACCTCAGAGGAAGACAGGATGGGGGGCAGCGCCCCATTCTCGAGGTGAGGAAACTGAGTCTCAGAGCCCGAAAGGACTTGCTGAGTACATGCAGCTGGAGAGCAAGGAGGCTGGACCCAGTGGTCTCGTCCCCCCTTACCGCTCTGCTCTCCTGCCCACCTGCTCATCAGCTCAGTTTTCAACTTTATCATGTGGACGGCTTTTACCCCACACTGTGCTGGTTGGCGGGGCTGCCACAGCCGGGGGCCATGGCCCCAGGCTGCCTAAACAACAGAAACGCATGGTCTCGCAGCTCCAGAAGGAGAGGTCTGAAAGCAAGATGTCAGCAGAACCAGGCGCCTTCTGAAAGCTCTGGAGGAGAATCGCCCCCACCCTTCTGGCTTCTGGGGTCCGCCAGCCATCCTCGGTGGTCCTCGGCTCAGAGCTGCAGCGCTCCAGTCTCTGGCTCTACCGTCACGTGGCTATCTTCTCTCCTGGTGTCCGTGTGTCAATGTCTCCGTGTCTCTTCTCTTTTACAAGGACGATGGTCATGTTGGATCAGGGGCCCGTCCTGCTCCACTGTGACGTCATCTTAACTGATTACGTCTGCAATGACCCTATTTCTAAATAAGGTCACATTCTGAGGGGCCGAGAGTTAGGACTTCAACATGTCTTTTTGGGGGGACACGATCCTACCCAAACACAGGTCATGTGTATTGTTCGTGTGTACACGCATTCGTAGCAAGTATTTGGTTACATGTCTGTCCAAATACAAATGTAACCGACTCGAGAAGAAATAATCAGCAAAAGACATGGACAGACAAGTCAGACAAGTCACACAAAGGAACACACACAAAGATACACAGGAGATTTATGTTTATTATGATTATCATGAACAGAAAGGCAATTTAGACTAACTGGATGTACTATTTTATTCTTAATACAGTGGCAAACATGATCAAACAGTAATTGCCCTTGCTGGTGTGGTTGACACAAAGCTAGCAAATGCGTGGATATGCGGGTAGCATTCTACGTCACTCTCATACTTTGGCAAATCAGTGAATCATGATGTCGCAAGTGATGAAGACCTAGAAGTAAAAACAGACACACACAAACACCATTACAAAGTTCTCTATAGTAAAGAAATCTTGGAAACTCTGCAAGCATCCAAAATTAGAGGATTACTTCAATAAACTATCAATGAGATGGCCATTAAAGGAACCAGGAAAACTAAGAGACTGTGGGAACTAGGAAGAGGGCACTCTCGGTGTCACGCACGCACACGAGCATTTTCGTGACGAGCACCCCCACTGCGGCTGCGCCTGGGGGGCAGCACCTGCTGTGGAAGGTAAGCAACCTGGCAGTATGCAAAGAAAGGAAACTTGTCTTTGTCACAGCACGATCAAGTTAGGGTGTTTTAAATATTGATTCACGCCTAAAATTCTTGAATTTGGAGTCCCTTCAAATCAGACCTTCCATGCAGACTTGGGGGCAGGTAGTTTGTTTGGGCGGTGACCCCAGGAAGCAGGAGTGGCAGGCGAGGGGGCGAGTGAGACGGAGTGGGGGGAGGAGCCAACACAAGGACGCCCTTCCCAGGTCGCTGTAGGCGTGGGGGCCCGATTCCGCTGTGACATCCTGAGAACTGTGGAGGCACCTCCGGGAATCACCCCCGTGAAAACCGGGAGGCAGGAAATCCATCTACCTACCAGACCCTACCCCATGGGAGTGAGGCCGGGCCAGGGGCAATAACTCCCACACAGCTCCCCCAGCACCTCCGTTGGATCTGAACAGGGACGATCCAGGGCGCACCCTTGAGAGGACACTTTGGCAAGGCGAGCCGTGGGCGTGACCCAGTCAGAGGAGGGTGGAGGGACATGAAGTGTACACCAGAATGTTGGAAAAAGAAGAAACCACCAGAGCGGACACACTGTGTTTCAGGAGGTATTTACTCATGGTGCTAGTCAACTCAGGAACGGCAGTAGCTAACGCTTCCTGAGTGTTTACTTGAGTCCACCTACTGGGAGAGACGCTTGTCTGATTCAATCTACCAGGTGGGTGGATCTAATTATTATCCACATTTCACAGAGAAGGAAACTGAGGCACAGGGAAGTTCAGGTCCCTGCTGGATTCCTCCAGTTGGAAGTGGCGAGACTGGGATGTGAACCCGGGGGGATTAGCTCCTCCAGCCCCTGTGTCCCCTGCCCCAGTCAGGCACTGTAACTGTCTCCATTTTATCCACGGCAAGTTCAGGGTCAAAGAGAGAGAACCATGAGCTCCAGGTCCCGGCAGGGAACTGGGTGAGACGTGAGTTCTGCGGGGGGTAAATTATGCCTCCTTGAGCAAGGCTGGCGATCTCTCAGCACAGCCCTACCTCTCGGCCCCACCCTGGGAAGTGAGGGGACGGCGGGATCATAGGGGTGGATGCTGGGCTTTCCAGAGGAGCAGAGTGTTGCTGGTGGAGGGCGTGACTCAGGGGTGCCCAGGGAGGTGCTTTTCTGAAAGAAAGATGATTTATCATTAAGTTCCACTGACTCATATTAGTTCCATTCTAGAAAAATTCAGTGAGTATTAACCTTGCCTGGTGACTTTGCAGAAGAGACTGCATTTGTGCGTGAAATGGAGGAAGGCTCTGCAGCAGGGTCCCTCGGCACCATAGACGACATTTGGGTTACTGCCCCGCTTTGCCGCGCAGCTCTCCTGGGCGTTGCAGGTGCTCAGCAGCAGCCTGGCCTCCGTCCGTTCAACACCGGAGTCCCCACGTCCAGTGTGCAACTTGAACATCTCTCCCCACGTCCAGTGTCCTCTGATGGACACAAGCTCCTTCAGTGGAGAACCACAACTCTGGGCTTGGGGGATTGCAGGAAGATTTTTCCTCTTATTTACTTACACGCCTGGCCAGCTGGGAAAGCCTTTGTTCCGTGGGTCTGCCTTGTGCCTTGGGAGGAGGAGGGCACCTGTCCGCCCGAGAAATGCCAGTCATGCCCCCTCCTCAGCCACTGTCACAACCAACCCCAGAGCAGCTCCCTCAGCGGCATGAAAGTGGTAGGGACACGTGACAAGAAGTGTGGTAGCCTCTGGGAGCTGAGAGTGGCCACACTCGACAGCGTGCAGGGAATCAAGGACGCAAGGACCGGAATTCTGTCAACAACCTGAATGAGCATGGCAGAGACCCAGGTGAGCCCACAGCCCGGGCCAGCTCCTTCATCCCCGCCTCGTGACGCCATCTGCTGACCTGCGGAAATGGCAGGATAATCTGTTGTGTTCCCGCGGGTCGCTAAATCTGTGGTCATTTGTTACACACGATAGAGCACGAACGCACTCTTTTTTCCTACCCTTCTTCTCCTCCTTCTTTCTTTTTTAAAACACATCATGGAGAGTTTCCCCTGTCATTCCAGACGATGCAGAAACAAACCCCAGAACAGACTTTCCTCTGCGTTTTCTGGAGAGCCAACGCTGGTGGCGTGTGGTTCGGAGGGGCCTGGAAGCCCGCCACTCGGGCACCAGGCAGGGGAGGCACGCACGCTGCCCGGCACCGTGTTCTTTCACACGTCTGTAGAACACGTGTTTCTTCCCACAGGGGCATTTGTGCCGTGTCCAAGAGCTGTGATGGCGGGGCCAGCCGACTCCCCACCGTAAAGGAGGAAACTGCCCAGGGGAAGAGAGGGTCAGAGTCGTGCCAAACCTGGGAGGGCGTGTGGTCTCGTTCCCTGGAAGCAGGTGCTGCCTTAATGTGCAGCCTGCCCTGTCATCGTCCGTCTCTTCGCGGGCAGGTGTGAGCTATGGGCAGGTGTGAGCTATCTCCCCGCCAGCCGTGAGCTCTGTGAGGACAGGGAGCGCCCCTCAGGATCTCTGGGCCGTTCTGCCCAGGCATGCGTGGGCTCACTCAGTGCTGGCTGGAATCAGAGAACTCAATGAGGGAAGCACAAAAAGGGGGTGTGTGAACCATGTCACAGAGCCCCCCAGTCGGTACTCCAGCCTTGAGTGCATCTGAGTGCTCAGGTGGGAAAGAGGAAACATTTTGGAGATGAACCAATTTGATCGGGTGCCCAGCCTTCACGCTCACGGAAGGTTCAAGTCCCTCTACCCCCCGGCCTCCAAAGGCCCATGTGTGATGTGGCCGACCAGAAGGTTAACGTATGTGACATCTCTGGGCACATAGTAGGCCTTCCGTGTCTCTTCGAGCTTTTCCCTTCCTTCCTCTTCTTTGATCTCATTTCACGTCTCCCCCCTCTTAAGAAAACCAAACAGGTTTTTGGCCTCCCGAGCAAGACCCTTCTTGAAAGAATCCGCGTTAGCCCTGCGTTAACAAGCTGTGGCGGGAGCCTTGGCGCGGCGTTTGAATGTCCTCGGGCCACGGAAATGCACTCTGACAGTCCCCGGGGACGGTCTCTGGCCCAGGCAGAGACCAGGCTCGGACAGGAGGGGGGTTTGATGGGGGGGGTGGGGCCAGGAGAAGCAACCACTGGGACGGAGAGGTCTGAGGGGTGGCCCAGGGGCATGAATGTCACAATGCTTAGCCTCTGTCACAGATGCCTCACACCTGTCTGAGTGCAAGGCCCGTCCTTCCCGGAGCCAGCGGCAAAACAGATCAGAGTGCATCCCCAGCCACCTTCCTCCTGGCCCCCGGAAACCGGAGGGACAGCTTGACGCAAGAGCAACGCCACGGGAAGGACCCGGCAGAAGAGGTCTGAGAGGAGGCGCAGGGATGCCCGGCGAGTCAGGAGTGATGCTCGGCTGTGTGGGTTTATCTCAGCCGGGTTTATTCTCACGGACTAACAGGACCCTTAGAGACCCGCTGGATCTCCAGCTGCCGGAGGTGGGGGGCGGAGAGTGTATCTCCCTCACCTGGCTTCCGAACACCTGGGCAGGCCCCGGGGCCCCGGGCCCCAGGCGATGCTGAGTGGACGGACAGAGGGAGGGAGGCAGAAACAGAGGCCAGTGTGGAGAGGGTCACTCGGCCGAGGGTTAGCCTCAGAAACTCTTTCCCGCTCGGATGCCAGGAACTGAGAATACGCTGACACGAGACCTCTCCGGCGCTGACTTTTCCTTTAAAAATCACACAGGCCTTTGGGGGGCGAGCGCCCGCCTGCAAATGGGGTTCGAGGCCTTGGCAGGTGAAGGAGAGCCTCGGGTCGGGCTCCGTTCGCATGCTGCGGGGGTGGCCTGTGTAAAGGGCTAACACCCCACGGCTCCTCCTTGGTCAGCCTGACCCGGCCCCTGCGTTCCCTGGCTCCATTTCACACCCTAGCCCTGGCGTCGGTCATTGCCATCTCTCTCCCGGGCTCCTTCGGTGTTTGCTTTAATCCATTTGCAAACGAGAGGAGGCTCACAGCACCCCGGTCCCCCCAGGTGCCTCCACTTAGAACAAGGGAGACAGCTCACCGCCCCCTGCACCATGGCCACCTCCGCCCCTGCTGCCCTCTGCTCCATGCCCACTGCTACCTTTCAGTCCCTTCGACACACAAAGAATCTTCCGTCTCAAGGAAGCTCTTCCCTCCGCCAAGAATGCTTTCCCCTCAACCATCCCATTCTCCTTCTCATCCTTCAAGTCTCAGAGTATAAACACCACCTCCTCTGAGAAGCATCCCTGCCCACTTCTCAGAATGAGGTCCACAGGGGTCTCTAGCACAGAGCTCCTTTGTATCCTTTGTGATGAATAGCAAAGTTTGGCAATTATATGTTATTTTGTTTGTCTATAGCCTGTTACGTGCCTCTACCACCAGCCAAGAAGCTCCACGGGGAGAGGGACCGTGCATGTGTCGCCTGCCACTGTGCATCCCACTGCGCCTGGCACGGAGTAGCTAGTCATCGCGTATGTGTTCAAGGAGAAATGAATGACGGAAGAGATAAGGGAATGCCTCAAGCTCCTGGTGGCAGACCTCGTGCTGAGAGTATGTAAGAAGACTACCCTGCTCAGTAACCCACTTAAGGACTCGGTGGGAAGTGGTCTCGGGCAGAAGCTCTGAGCAGCGATGCCGCCCAAAGCAAGCGACGTCGCCTGGGCAGCCCGGTGTGGAATGAGAAGGCGGCTTGGACAGATGAAACATTCATTCAGACTCAGCCAGACCTGCAGCCCGTGCCCCGGTCGCTCTGGCTGACGAGTCCCTGTCCCTCGATGAAGAGGGAAGCAGAGACCAGTGTGGCAGCCCCAGGGGCCCCTGCGTGGGGCGTGACCACTGCCACTCGGCAGCTGGGTATCTGTCGTTCTCTGCGAATCACGTTGTTGGCGAATGAGGACAGACTTGCTCCCTGGGGGCCGTCAGGGCCGGGGTCTGGGCGGGCTGTGGTTCTAAGTCCTGTTCTCAGAGGCTGCTGGTGGGAATGCTGCAAACTTTCTGGAGGGAAATTTGCCAGCCTATATTAAGAATCTTAAATATAAGCCCTGGCTGGTGTAGCTCAGTGGACTGAGCACAGGCTGCGAACCAAAGTGTCGCAGGTTCAATTCCCAGTCAGGGCACATGCCTGGATTGCAGGCCATGACCCCCAGCAACCGCACATTGATGTTTCTCTCTCTCTTTCTCCCTCCCTTCCCTCTCTAAAAATAAATAAATCAAATCTTTAAAAAAAACTTAAATATAGTCATGTCCTTTGACACGATAACTCCATTTTTGATAATCACCCCAAAAGCTAGGATCAGAAACGTGTGCCAAGATGTCAATATAAAGTTTCTCATGAAAGTGCATTTTTAATAGTAAAAGAGTGGGAAAACGAGATCATCAAATGTCCAACAGTAGATTAAATAAGTGATTGGCGGTCTCTTCGTGCCATAGAACATTATTATCCGATAAAAGTCATGTTCTCCAAGGAAAATGTAACTACTTGGGGAAGTGCTCACAGCGCAGTCTGGCAGGGAAGAGAAGGAGACATTTCTGCATTTATTAAAGACAGAAACGCTTGGATACTCAGCGCTTATCACGTAAGAGACTGGCTCAGACCAACACCACAGTCCACCTAGCAGCTGCCATGGGTCCTAGAGACTCACCTGTGTCGTCTCAAAGTCTCTCACGAAAGACACAGCCACTTGAAGTCCCTTCCTTTGCCTCTGATGATCTCATCCATACTTTGCAACTGTTGTGTGGATTTAGTTTACACCCAAGTGTGTGCACCAATGGTGACCTTTAAAACACACACAAAATAACACCCGTACTTGCTGTGTTCAGGAGATAGACTTCACCATGTAAAGTTAAGTGGGGAAAGCCCACAAAATACAAAAGCTAGTACACAGTGTGAATTCCCTTCTGTAAGAGAATCATACAGACACAATTACCAAAAGCACGTGTCATGAAAGGATTAACAGACATAACCTACATCTGATGCGATTGTAAGTTATTTTCTTTTTAAAAAATATTTATTTATTTTTAGAGAGGGAAGGGAGGGAGAAAGAGAGAGAGAGAGAAACATCAATGTGCAGTTGCTGGGGGCCGTGGCCTGCAACCCAGGCATGTGCCCTGCCTGGGAACCGAACCTGCGATGCTTTGGTTCGCAGCCCGCACTCAATCCACTGAGCTATGCCAGCCAGGGCTTGTAAGTTATTTTCATTATTAGTTTCCAAATTTGCTACCATGAGCAGGCGCTGCAATGACAATGAGACTGAAATAACAAAAAATGGTTAGTTCCAAGAGAAAATCTCCTGCTGTCCCGAGGGGCACGTGGAGGGAACTGCCTCCCAAATCCCCCCTTAAGAACTGACCTGAGCAGAAGTGAGCCCAGCTGGTCGGGCTCGAATGCCACACTGTCCCTGTGCATAAAACTGGGTGGCAGTAAAACTGCTCGAACAAAGAGACTCCAAAATTCAGTGACTTAAATAAGAGAGAATTGTATTTCTCTTTCTTGTTTTCAGTGCAGACGTAGGTGGGTGGTCGGGGCCTGGAATGCACAGTTCCCAGACCCGTATCCATAGTGGTGGCTCCAGTGTTGCCAGAGGGAAGGAGGGAAAGAGGGCAGAGAGGACAAGCAACTTCCTTTTAAGGATATGCTTCAAAGTTGCACACTCCCGCCCAGATGGTATCGCCCAGAATGTAATCGCAATAGCTGCAAGGGAGGCTGGGAGTAGAGGGTCTTGGTGGGTAGCAATAGCCCTGCTGATGGGATAAGTCAGTGTGTGTGTGTGTGTGTGTGTGTGTGTGCACGCAAGCACATGCAGGGAAAAGAGTTGTAGTATTTATAAGGACAAAAGAGGGAAAAGAGAGAATGAATACCGGGGTGTAATTACTCATGGGAACAAAGGAAGCAAATAGCCAGCCAAAGGGCACAGAACGCTCAGCTATCTCTTCTGAGCTGCCTTAAAATATACGCTGTTCCTCTACAGGCCCTTCCCTGAAGCCTGCAGACGCAGGCAGGCCTCCCACCCAGACCTCGCAGGAAGCCCTCGCCACGCACGGCCATGGCGCCACTCCGAATTCCGAGATCCTTTTGCGTGTTTCTCACAGCCACTGAGCTTGGGAAGGTCCTCTCACTAATTCTTCCCCAGGACCAGGTGCACTCTCTAAGTTTCAATTCAATAAATATTTAGGAAGTACCAATTTAAGGCAGGCACACCTTGTCACACGTTATTGCTTTGAGTCCCTCGGTCACCCGGGAGCAGTGTGCCATGAGCCCCATCTCACCCGTGAAGACACGGAGGCCAGGCTGGGAGAGGCAGCGCGGGGAGCCAAAGCCAGCTTTGCTGGCTCCAGCGCCGGCCGGTGTTCCCCCACACCACAGCCGCCCTTGTGCTGCAACTTCTGGAAGAGGTGGTGAGCCCTGCAACCTTCCCCGAGGCTCTGCGGATGTGAACTGCCAGGCCTGCTCGTCTGAAATAGCTGTGGTCCTCAGCACCCTGGTGCAAAACACTTGCTCTCCCGAGTGAGGACCAGCCCGTTAATTCATCCTTCCTTCCACGCAAGGCACTCCCCAGCACGCACACATCATCCCCCAGGCCGTGCCTCTGGGCAACCCGACCTCGGAAATGCGACGTCCCACGCAGGGTGGGTGCATCGTCTTCTGGACCCCATCAGCCAGGCAGAGCCAAACCAGAGGGGTCACGTGGACTGCACACCTTAAACAGATCACAGCCGAGGCCCAGACGCACACACAGGAGGAAAGGGGCAGGAACACAGCCTCCAAGTGCAGTGTTAAAGATCTCAGGCCTCGCCAATGACTCCCAAAGTGGCCCGACCCACTGCCGTGGAAGCTGGTTCACAACCACTTTTTTAAAAAATTTTTTATCAAATTCTGGAGGCGGCTTAGGACTGGTTCCCAGGAAGTTTGGTTTGGGAGGTGCGCCTGGGCCCGGCACCAGACCGCATGCCTGCAAAAAGGTTGCGTTCACGGGAGCCTCGGCTGCTGTGAGCAACAGTGCAGTAAGGTGGGGACATCTGTTTGACGACCCTCGACACCTCTTGGTCCTCAGAGTGGACACCTAAGTGACAGGGAGAGAGGAAGACGGCGACCTGCCCCTTACTGAAGGTCCGCTCTGGGCCACAGGCCGTGCTGGCACTTTAGGAAGATTGCCTTAGTTGTTCATCATAGCTGATGTCTGTGTTCTACAAGGGGGATCGGGGCGGGGGTACCCCCGATGGGACGCCTCACACTGGGGAAGTTTAGACTGTTTCCCATCCGCTCTTAAACCACGTGCTCCCTGGGCACGGCCTGCACTGGGCGTGCCCCTGCGTTCCCTCTACCTGGCGAGGAGGCGGGGCCACGAGACAGGGTCGTATTTTAGTATATGATGCATGGTAGACCGGTCTCCGGGCAACACAGCAATGGAGACATGAACTCTGCTACAGGCAGCGTGGATGGGCCTCTCAGACCCAAACTTAAATGAAAGAAGCCGGAGATAAAAGAGCGATTGTGTAAGGTCCTAGTCACATAGAGTTCAAGCCTGGCAAAGCCAATGCTGAGCGATAGGAGGAGGAAGAGTGGTCACCCGTGGGGCGGGGGGTTGCCGTGGAGAGGGCGCCAGGCAGCCAGCCTGGAGGGGGCTACAGGTGTCTGTGCCTTGACCTGAATGGTGGTTGCAGGTGAGCACAGGAAAAGCTGAGGTTTAAACTGCGGTACATCCAATGGAATGGGCTTTTTTATTTTAAAAAATCAGCAAGCAATCCACGAGAGGACGTGGATGAAACAAATGCGTATTACTGCGTGAAAGAAGCCGCTCTGAAAAGGCTACACGCTGTATGATTCTGACTATACGACCTTCTGGAAAAGACACGTCTGTAAAAAGGCAGTAAAAAGATCGGCGGTTGCCAGGGGTTAGGGGGAGGGAGAGATGAGTAGGCGGGGCACAGGGGGTTTTTAGGGCAGCGAAACCGCTCTGCGTGCTCCTGGAATGGTGCACATACGTCATCACACATGTGTGCAAACCCATCGCTTGTACAACACGAGGATGAGCCCTCAGGCAAACTCCGGGCTCTGGGCGATGCTGAGGCATCGGTGCGGGCCCCTCAGTCCCCACAAACGCACCTCTCCGGGGGCGGGGGTGTTGATGCCAGGGGAGGCTTGCGCCTGTGAGGGCAGGGGCCTAGGGGAGACCTCTGTACTTGCCTCGATTTTGCTGCAAACCTGCACTGCTCCAGAAACTGAAGTCCATTTGAAACAATGTTGCTGGGCAGTATACTTTGGGCACCTCGCAGCATGTGCTATCTCGGCAAAGGAGGAAAAAGTGTTCTCCTTCAAATTAACGTGAACTGGCACTTACTGCAGGCTTTTAGGAAGCCGGACCTTGCCCTCCTAGCTCTGCACCTGTAGTAGGTCCAGGATGCAGGTGGTAGGAGGGCGGGAACTTACCCGGCCTGACGTCCATCTTGCCCTCAGCGCCCCGCATATAACACAAGTTTGTCAGGTGGAGAACTGTGCCCTTTGGAAGATCACCCGTGCCCCCCGTGCTGCAGGAGGGGGCAGAAGAGGAAGCCCGACTTCTGAGAGGCAAGCGACTGGACCTAGGCCACACAGCCAGCGAGGGGCAGGGCCAGGACTGGAGGGCCCTGCATGCTGAGCCCCAGCGCGCTATCACCTCCAAAGTTCAGGGACAGTGAACCCCAGCGTGCCCCAAATGTGCAGGGGGCAGGCTGGGAAAATGATCCCCTGGAGCTCTCACTCTGGCTGTGTTTTCCCTAAATTAATTGCTCCCGTCCTTGGGACATGGTTACAAAGTGTCCTCGCTGTAGCTGCGATAAAGGGATAGTCCAAGCTCAAGTTCAACCTGTCAGCCTGTCAATAGCTTTGACACCTTGATTCCCGGTTACTGGGGAACTAGTAAAAGGTATAATATTCCGAAGGCTTTAATTTTACCTTCCGCAGGAGAGGGAAATGGATGGGGAAAGGGAGGGTGCCGTTGGAGACACGTGCAAATTACCTTCTGAGTCTCATGAATACACGTTCTGCATCCGATGACACCGGAGCGAGCATCTCTGTCCCCTGGATGCGCTGGGATGACGGCCATCAGGGCGTAATTGCTGGGCTCGGGCCCGTCTCTCTGGCTGGGACGTGAAACCTTGCTCAAGGTCAACAGTGAGGTGTCAGTCTGAAAGTTCCCAAGGCCAAGTGCCTCAGGAACAGGGCCGTCTTCAGAGAAGGCGGCTACCCCAGGTGGGAAAAGGGGTGCGTGTGTGTGTGTGTGTGTGTGTGGTGTAATACTTTCATACCAAGTAGACGACAAGAGAAGGTGACAACTTCAGGGACACGATAGTGCCCAAAACCAGACTGAGGGGGTCATGGGGTGGCAGGGGCAGAGCGGGGGGGGTGGGTGACAGCCACACAGACAAAGCCTCTGTACAACCCGCACTTCCGAGGAGTCTTAGAGAGACAAGATGGTAGAAAAAGCAGCAGCAGCATGAGAAACCCACTGAAGGTCGGTTCGTTTGAAATAGTTTTCATTTTGGTAAAATACACATATCATTTGCCACATGCAATGCCCACACCTCGGGGGCATTAACACGTTCACACCGCCGTGCACCTCTCACCACCATCAAGTTCCAAAACATGTTCGTCACCCCCAGACGGGACCCCACACCCATCAGCAGTCCCTCCCACCCCAGCCCCTGGCAACCCACAGTCCGCACTCTGTCTCCGGGGACATGCCTCTCCCGGGCATTCCACGCGAGCAGAACCACGTCAGCTGTGGTCTTCCATGACGGGCTTCTGCCCCGCAGCACCACGTCCTCCAGGTGCGCCCACGGCGCAGCACGGAGCAGCACTTTCCTTCTTCCTGCGGCTGCGCAGCACCCCCTGCGTGGGCCGGTCACATTTTGTTGGTCATCTGTTTGCTCACAGACATTTGGGTCACGTCCCCCTGTCAGCACTGCCCATGATCCTCTCCGTGTAAGTTTTCTCTTGAACACCCGCCGTGGCTTCTTTGGGGTGCATCCCGGCAGCAGAACGGCGGGGGCACGGGTAACTCTCTGCTTTGCTTATTCCCGCCGACAGCATCCAAGGTTCCGACATCTGCACGTCCTCACTAACAGTTACTGTCCTTTAATATTTTTGTAATGTTAAGGGTTTTTTTAAAGTGGAGATTCTTTCTTGTCCTCCTCCGTGCTCCCCAGGGTCTCCCTGGCTGGCAAACGGTGGGGAGCAGTGGGGCCCAGCCCTGCCCTCCGTGGCATCACCGCCGGCGGGACCCCGGGCAAGTCGGGCTCTGAAGAAACTCCCAAACTCTCCTGCGCACTGAGGGCTTCCGTCCAGTTGCTTTTGTCTGCAGCCGTGGACGGCGGGGGCTGGAATTCAGCCGCTTTTAGGGAATAAGAGGGGGAAGCGTACAGGCTTTGTGGGAAGAACCCTTTGGGTCCAGACCCTCTCTCTGTCGTCTGCTCCCTGTGACCCTGAGCAAGCTGTGTACGCTGCCAGAGCCTCTGCTTTCTGGTCTGTGAAATGGGGACAATCCCGTGACCTGGGGAGCCACTGTGAGGTTTGTGTGAATAGCTCACCCACGCGGAGGCCCAGCTCTCCGCCCCACACTGAGCAGACACAGGGAAGCTCGCCTTTCTTCCCGTGGGTCGGGGGAGACACAAGGAAGTCCGGACAGCAAGGCTGTGGCCGTCTCTACTCCGGACCCGCCCCAGGCCGACCCGACTAGCACACAGGAGTGTTCGCCGGCGGGGGAGGTGTCTCCGTGGTGAGCCGGGACGTGCCTGCAATAGGCTCCCTCTCACGGATCAGGGGCCCTGCCTCCCCTGGCGGCCTCCTGTCGGTCACTGTCCATCCCCAGCGACTCCAACGCCCAGCTTCACCGGCTACACTGGTTTCCTGGTGCGGCCGTAACAAAACAACACGCTGCATGGCTTAAACAACAGAAAACTGTCCTCTGCCAGCTCTGGGGGCTAGAAGTCTGCAGGGAAGGTGTCCGCCGGGCCACGCTCTCTCCAAAGACTCTAGGGGAGGGTCCTCCCTTGCTCTCTCCCGGCTTCTGGGGGTGGTTGGCGGTCCCCGGCTGTCCGTGGCTTATAGGTGCGTCACCCCCGTCTCTGCCTCAGCCTTGGCGTAGCCCTGTGCCTCATCTGTCCCTCCCCAACCCCCTCTTCTTACCAGGACACCCCTCATCGGGTTTAGGGCCCACCCGACTCCGGCAGGATCGCATCTTAACTTGATGCCATGTGTAAAGAGCGTATTTCCAAATAAGCTCACGTTCCCAGGGACTAGGGGGTTAGGACTTCAACGTATCTTTTTAGGGGGCACGGTTCCACCCGTAGCACCGGCTTGGGTGAAGTGCAGGCACGGAGTCAGGTTTCCTGGGGCACAGAGACGGTTTGGGGAGCCGGCTCTCGGTAAGAAAAAGGACACAGAACTGTAGGTGTGGATTTAGGTGCAGGGCCCTGGGAGGGGCTGAGCATGAGAGGGCCCTGCGGCTCCAGCGTCCGGCCTCACAGGACACCTGCTCCGAATACACCTCCTTCCTCCCGATTCAGCTTCTAAACGCATCGCGTGCAGTCACAGGAATACAACAGTTAAAAGTGACAGACCACTAAAAACTGAATTTTATATGCACACAGACATAGCTGCACGTTTATTAGAACCGGCCTGAAAGGAATTCAAATTTCAGCTGATTATCCGTGACCCCTGGAGTGGTGGGCGCTTGTGATGTTTCTCGCTTCGCTTGTCTAAATTCGCTCGTCCCCCTACAGGGCACACTCATTGCCTTTGTAAACACCCTAACCACCTTCACCTTGCAGGCCCGACGTGTCGATTAGCGCGGGGACGAGTCTGCGGGGACCGCAAGGGGCGACGCTGCTGGCGGCTGTCACGGATATCTTCCCTGGGATGTGTTCTGTCCTCAGGGGCTCCACGGAGCCCGCACGGCCTCCCCTTGGGCTTTCTTGTGCCCCCACATGCCCCTCCCTGCCACCCCCTCCCCCATCAGGCCCTCCTGGTTCAGACGGGGAAGGTACCCAGAAGGTGGGTGCCCAGGGAGCCCCTGGTCCAGGCCACGCACGCCCAGGGAGGCCCCACCTTGGAGAATGAGGTGTCGTGGCCGCTGATCTGTTTCCCTGATTTACATCAATTTACATTCAGCTCCGAGTAATCTACATGAAAATCAGGCCGCCTCATCCATTCCACTGACATCAGCTGAGGCCGCCAGGCCTGCTTCCTCGCTCCCCAAACCCCGGGCAGATTAATTTGTCAGCCAAAACAAGGGCTGGCGTGGTAATCACGTCACCCAGCTCTCTTTCGCTTTCCCCAAATTGGATAGATGAGCGGGTATTTGTGCTTTATTAACCTGAGCGTTTCGTCCAGCTTCATTTCCTATTTCCTTCTCCTCTGTGAGGAGCTGGGGTTTTTTTTTTCCAGGTAAGATCACTGATGCCATTCCCTCACTCATTCTTCCAGCCGTAATTTTACTGACATCTTCTGCATGCTCAGGCCAGAGGTCACTGCCTTGGCCCCTGTCCACGCTCAGTATCCCTGCTCTTGACTCGTTTTTACAAATAAATTTCAAGGTAGGAATAACCTACATACGATAAAATACATAAACCTCGAGTGTACCGCTTGACAGATAGGAACACGAGTATCATGCGGCCTCCATCATGGCCGACACACAGAATGCCTTTAGCGTCCCCCACACTCCGCCTTCTTCTACCCCTCCCCCCCCCCCCCCGGACAACCCGCCTACTTCCCTTGCCCATCAGTTAGTTCTGCCTGCGTTTGAACTTCCTATAAACGGAATTATCCAGGATGCAGACACGAAAGCGTGCATGTTGCATGATTCCACTTACAGGATGTGTCTGGGTCATTATCATGTTTGAGAAATTCATCCATGTATCAATCATGTGTTCTTTCTTGTTACCATGTAGCAGTTAACTGCATGCATGTGCCACGACTTATGTATGCATTCCCTGGTTGGAGGGCCCTGGGGTTGCGCCTGGTGGGCGGCGGTTATGAACGAAGCTCCCATGAACATTCTTTTTTTTTTTAAGATTTTATTTATTTATTTTTAGAGAGGGAAGGGAGGGAGAGAGAGAGAGAGAGAGAGAGAGAGAGAAACATCAATGTGCAGTTGCTGGGGGTTATGGCCTGCAACCCAGGCATGTGCCCTGACTGGGAATCGAACCTGGGACACTTTGGTTCCCAGCCCGCGCTCAATCCACTGAGCTACGCCAGCCAGGGGGTCCCATGAACATTCTTGTGTGGGTCTCTTGGGTGCTCACACACTCGTTTCTCCTGGGTACACACCCGAGGACAGGACTGCTCAAAGGTCAGCCTGTGTTTCGATGCCCCTGGCTTCCCAATGGAGAACGGTCTGCAGAAGCATAGCTGGCTGCCACCTGGGAGGTCGGCGAGGAGGCCACTGCGGGCACCAGGCGAGGTCGCGGGGGAGGAATGCCTGGGCCGCGGTGATGTCCCAGAGGCTGCAGGCTCACAAGTGTGTGACTCTGCCCTGCAGGGGGAACTGGCAGCTGCTCATTATTTCTGTCCCCCCCCCAGACGATCCCACCGTGGGATGTGCCCGCACACAGCAGGTGCCCCAGCTGCGTGTGCTGTCTGGGGACGCGTGAACGAAGGACTGGCTGAGAGCATTCTGCAGACTCTAAAGCACTGTCCACACACTGTGTTATCTCCCTTGGGCCTCCTCCATGCAGGCCTCTTTCTGTGGACCGAAGGGCCACGGAGGAACCCTCGCTGCAGCTCAAACCCTAGACCCCATTCCAGCTTGGACTGGAGCTGGCCCCAGCCCACGTTCAACAATTCCCTCTGGTTCACCCCGACCCATGGGTGGATTCTTCGTTTTCTGATAATAAGAGGTATGCACATGATCACATTCCCCTTTTTACCTTGTCTGCTAGGTAGCTCAGGGCCAGCAATTGCTTATGCCTATAGCTAGTGTCTCGGAGTCTTCTATTTTCCTAATTCCTGATTTCACCTTTGATTATCCCCTTTCCCTTGACCCATGAACCCATGGTGAGTGCCAGGGAGCCTTCCTGCTGGGACGGGCCGGTGGGTGGTGCAGCAGTGATTCGATTCTCTGCCATGTCCCCAGGTCTCACTCCCCTTTAATGCGGAGCACTCGTGAGGACAGCAAACTGCCTTCTGCGTCCTTTCCAGAATCTGGGAGCTGGGTGGGCTTCACCCTTCTTATCTCTTCGGGATCAAAGCCCGAGGAAGCACAGTGAGGTCTGGCAGGGCCCCTCGCCCTCATGGTTAAGCGGTTCTTCTTCAAAAAGCTCTTAAAAAATGTTTTCTAAGTATAAGCAAGAAAAAGGGAAGAACCCACTGTGTTTATAGGGAAAGTGGTTCCACATTCTTGCCGTATGGAACCCGAGTGTCCTGGACGCAGCCACTACCTGGCCCCGTTCCCTGCCCTATTACAGAGCAGGGGAGCCAAATTTCCTTCTGGATGTCTATAAATAACGTGCTTTATCCACAAGCAATTAGGTGGAAGCATTTTTCCGACCAGTGTGCATATGAGTTTCATTTCTCCACAGAGGCACGTCAGATCAAAGATGTTAGTTTAAGTCCATTGCTATGTGTAATAATAATAATTTGTTCGCAGTATCTACTTCCCCTCTTTCCAACCTTCCCCTCCCCCCACCTCAGTCTAGGTTTTATGTGGAAATTCTACCTAGAAACAGGCAGGCGCAGCATTCCATAATGCTTTCAATTGAAGAATTCTAGATGGGGATGGGATTTCATTTCTTTTGTTGCATGTAGAATGCTCCATTTCTGATCTCCTAGGATGGCTGGTGGATTCTTTGTTTTCTGATAATAAGAACTATGCATGTGGTCACATTCCCCTTTTTACCTTGTCTGCTAGGTAGCTCAGGGCCAGCAATTGCTTATGCCTATGGCTAGCGTCTCAGAGTCCTATATTTTCCTAACTCCTGACTTCACCTTTGATTATCCTTTTTCCAAGGCCAAATTTTATCATAAGTTTACCCATCATGTCTTCAGAAAGAAGCAGGATACAAAGAAATAATCGTTTTAAAATAGCTCTTACTTTTGGTGACCGCTGCTCTTAGAAAGGAAGCTCAAGATGAACGAGGCACGGAACCTGGACGGACAGAAAAGATCAAGACAGAAGGAAGGGGAGGAGGAAAACAGCCTCCCAGGCGCATGGGCTATGTGCCTTGCATTATGTAAGCACTTAAAACAAGTTTCAAAAAATTTAAGATTCACAGCACATCCTCTAAGTCGGAATGGCTGTGTCAAGCTTGGATCCAGGTCTCTGACTCCAGAGCTTGTACAAGCGCCACAGGATGATCCCACTGCTCGAACAGCCCACGGGGAAAGGCCAGCAATGGCAGGATATGCCTGTGAACGGCAGAGTACCATGTGCCGAAGGGCAGAGGATGAGTCTGGCTGATGTTAGCAAGGAAGACCGAAGAGACTGCACTTCCAGTGAACAGGTTAAACACAGCAAGCCCAAAGCATCCATCCATCCATCCATCTCCTTGTTCATCCATCCATCCTTCCACCATCCATCCATCCATCCATCTATCCATCCATCCATCCATCCATCCATCTGCTCATCCATCCATCCATCCATCCATCCATTCATCCATCCATCTCCTCATCCATCCATCCATCCATCCATCTATACACCCATCCATCCATCCATCTATTCATCCATCCATCTGCCCATCCATCCCTCCATCCATCCATCCACCCATCCATCCTTCAATCCAACACTTCTAAACTCCATCACACAACAAAGGTCACATGCCTTCCAGAAGCTCTGGCGTTTGGATGGCCCTTTGTGCCCAGTTAAGCCAAAGCCTTTATACCCTCACATCAACCAGTCATGGGAGGCAGATGCCCCTGGCAATGCGTGTGACCTTGGGTGAGACGGCCACCTTCAGCTGAGGGCAACTGGCAGAAAGAGACTCCAATGAGAACCTGTGGCAGCCGACACCCCCAGCAGGTGGAGGATGCAGGGGCCCATCCTGGAGAAGGGGCGCCTGGGTGGCACGGCACAGAGCCCACCGTGTCCTGCATTGTTGTTCTCCACTGATTTTTTTATTCCTACTCTGCCCCCCATCTCTTCGCTTCTCGTTTTGTTCCCTGCTGTCCCCGGGGAGCCCAGAACAGCGCCTGGCCCAGAGGACACGCACAAGGAACATTCATGGAAGAAAATGAAAAAGTGAGTAGAAGCAGCAGCCAGTGGCGCTGAGTATTTATAACGTGTCAGGTAAAGTTTCACATGAAGTGTCTCTTAATCCAGGGGGTGACCCAAGGGGTGGGGGCTGTTATCCATGTTCTACCAAGTTAGAGAACAAGGTTTGAAGAAGCCACGTGATGCGCCCAAGGGCTCCCTGAGGGTGGGTGGGAGGGAAAGGCCAGATTTCAAGGATTCTGAAGGCCGCTGGTCTGGCTGCAGAGGCTTGGTCCTGTGAACTAAGTGCCACCCCTCGGGGCGGGTCCAGAGAGAGTGGGCTTTAGAAACCTAGTGGCCACGGGGAGCTCTGGGGGCCGCAGGGCCCTTGCAGGCCCAGCTGTTGGTCCCACCGGGCTAGCTGGGAGGTTGTGCAGGGCAGGCACCCAGGACTCCACTCCTGGCTGGTAGGGCCACCACGCCATCCCACAGCTTTCCATGTCACCCCATGCTGGTAATTCCTAAGTCCCCAAGCCCAGCCCGGGCCTCTGCCTAAACGCCAGTCACCCCACCTCACTGAATGTCCCACCTCACTGCATGTCCCACCTCACTGCATGTCCCACAGGGTCTCCGACTTAAGGTGGCTGAACTGGAGCTCATCAAACTGTCCTCTACCGGTCCTCCCCATCGCGCTGAAGTGTCCCAACGCCACCCAGCTGCACGGGCCACACGGCCCAGGGTCCCCCTTAACGGCTCTCTTTCCTTCCTCGCCTGCATCCTTCGGGGAGACCCAGCACCTCCGCCTCCAGAGTAAGTCCCCCATCGGCCCACGGACTGCATCCCCACAGTCGGCCCCTCGGCGGCCCCGCCATCACCTTCCGTCTGGGCCCCTGCAGGAGCCTCCCGACCGGTACTCCTGCTTCCTCTCCACGCGTGCCCTGTCCTCCCACCTGCCACAAGCCATCCTGCGAAGACCTGTGAGACTCCATGCGACCTGAAAGCTAACAAGTGAATATGCTGGTTTCCTGGATGCGGACAGAAGGCACGAGAGTCCTGGGTCAGAGGCCAAAGACTCTGCCGTGGACGGCAAGAGCAGCAGGCAGGGAGTCGGCGTGCTCGCCAAGGGCCCCGTGGTCCCAGCTCACACAGAGGCAACACGGGTGGGCCTAGATGAATGCTTGAACGTGTGTGTGTGGGGGGTTGCACTGCAGTAGGGGAACTCTGAGCTTGGGGAACTCCCCGTTTTAGAGGAGGCAGGACATACGTCGGCTCTATGTCAGGGAGGGGACGTGACTTCATCTCAGGCTTACTCACTGCGGGCACAACCCTGAGAAATGGCTCAGGTAGAGAGGGGGCGGAGCTTTGCATCCGCGGGACACCCCGTTAGATGAACGCCCATTAACCCGGGACAAAATTTAAACAGCTTAACCTGGCCTTCCAGGCCCAGAGGGACCCGACTCCTGCCCGCCCCTCGGCCTCGCTCCTGACCCCGCCCCGCTCCCCTCGCTCACTCTGCCCCAGCAACACTGGCCTCCCCGGAGCCTCTGTGCTCGTCGCTCTCCCATCTCCGCTGGCGGGATGCTCCTTTTCACCCCGTGGGTGTTGCCTCCTTGGGACACCTTCCCCAACCGCCCCAGCTGACATTGCCTCCCACCGTCATCCTTGTATCGTGTAGGTCACGTTCTTGTTGAGATTGTCACACTCTGAAATGACCTTCCCTCATACTCAGGGTTCCTCCCCCAGTGCATCAGCCCCAGGAGGGCGGGGACCCACTTGTCTCGTTTCCTGCTGTCTCTGCGGAGCTGAGAACAGGGCCTGAAGACCGAATGCATCACTGCCTGGGGAGTGTGTGGGTGCAGGGCGGCTCAGAGCCTGGAGCCTCTGGGCGTCCCTGAGGGTGAGAAATGCCAGCCGGGAGCTTCTCCGCGCTTTGGGAACATGAAACCCGGCGTGACTCAGCTTAATGCCAGGGTACAAGTGCTGCGTGACTCAGGCCTGTGCCTCAGCTACGAGGCTTCTTTCTGTAGTGGCCTCTGAGGACGCTGGCGGGGACACCGCGGCATCATTACAGGGGGAGCCAAGGGATGTGTGGCCAAGCGATGGAAAGTCTCCCAAGAAAAAAATAAAATAAACACAAAGAGTTGTTGTTTAAAAAAAAAAAAAAACGCTGATATCCTCATAATGATGTGTTCATGCCCCTCAGGGAGCGATTAAGGCTTGAGGGCTTGAGCCCTGGACTCAGAGCAGCCTGGGTTCAAGTCCTCGCTCCGCCTGTGCCCTGTGCCCTGTGCCCCAAGTAAAGGGAGGGAAGCTTCTAGCTGATGGCACTGTCTGGAAGGTGAAGAAGGGACATATTTTAGGGGGAGGATGGCAAACTTGCAAGGATGGGGGATCCCCCCAGAGGCGTAGCCCAGAGGCAGCTGCAAGTTCCGGGCTCGGCCCCTCAACTGACCAACCGGGGCCGCTCAGGTCCTCAAGACGGTGAGGCACCCGTGGCAGGGGGCGGTCCTCGGCTCCGCAGAGTGCCCGCAGCTAGAGGTAGAAGATGCCCTGGAGCCAGAAAAGGAGACTGAGAAGGAACGTTACCAGGAGCCAAAGACACAGGGAGATGATGTCTCCTCAGAAGGAGGTGACAGAGGGGCCAAGGGGGTGCAGTGGGGTGGGGGGGGGGGGTCAGCAGTGTCTAATGCTGGACACGCCGGGAAGGATGAGGCCGCTCGGTAGCTGAGTGAGCACAGGCAAGTCCCCTAAGCTCCCTGAGCCTGTGTGCGTGATAACCGTGATAACCGTCGTCAGCAGCCATACAGCAGGAGGAGTAACACACCCTGAGGACGGCAGATCCCTCCCCCTGCACCTGGTCTGGGGGGAACTCTTTCACCTCAGCCGCTGCCCTCCTCGGCCACTGGAGGATGCCTGAGAATTGGCTGCAACATGGTGGCTGGGTGTCCACTGGGCAGCTGGGCAGGCGAGTGGACTTGGTTGTGCATTTGACTCAAGGTCAGGGAAATAACACACAGCTCTTTCTCAAGGGCTGGCAATACACAGCGAAGTCCAAGTGGACCTTGTGTTTGCCTATTGGCCTGATCTACTGGGTTCTAGGCATGTGCTGGGCTCTCAGGACAGAAGATATATGAGGCCCACGACAGTCTACGGCAGAAAGAACGGGCCAGCCCTGAGCTCCCATGCAAGGGCCGGGGGGCCCGTGAATGAGAGTGTTCCTCTCCATCTGGCCTCACAGGGACTACTTAGGGAAGTGGGTGTACCAGCCCCTCGAGAGCACAGTCACCTTTGGGACAGGCTGCAGTACATCCTTCCTCCTGGGTGCTCCCCAACCAAGGTACGGGCTCCCCAAGGATTCCGGGCTGTGGCTCATCACCCTGCCTGTACCCGTTGGCTGGCCACGGAGGCCTGATGGTGGATGTGGATGCATCATGAATCCATGTGAACCCACCCCTCCCTCCAGCCTCCCTGCCTCTGCCCTAGGTCCCCAGTGCTGGCAACCTCCGCTCACGTCAGAACACACACTCAGCCCACAGACCGACACACACACAGAGGGCAGCTGTGCACTTGCGGGCAGGTGACTCGATCTCTCTTGGCCTTTGTTGACTTCAAAAGAGCTGGGGAGTGTCCGGAACTGAGGGCCTGGCCTGTCACCTCCACCACAACCCCCTCCTCCCCTCCCCTGTCCCTGGGACTCAGGGAAGGGTTACCAACCAGGCTGGCTGAATGGCTAGCAACTTAGCACAGTCCATTCAGACTGGAAGCCTCCAGCCCCCTGTGTTTACTGATGGGGAGGCTGAGGCCCAGAACATGGAAGTGACCAGCCCAAGGGTACACAATGAAGCCGGGACCTGACCCGAGCTCAGACCGCCCAGCACCCCGAGAACATTGCTGCCCAAAAGAATGCTGGGGTGGTGCTGAGTCTGCCCTGAAAAGCCACCCAGAGCACTGTTCAAAAAGCAGATTCTGGAGACACACCCCAGACCTACTAAACTAGAACCCCAGACGTGGGGGAGAGGCAGGGGGTCTGAATTTTGAAACTCAAAACCACCCCTGGTGGGGATCCGATGGACCGGTCAGCGTGGGCCTCTCCGCTTTCCTGGAAGCCCATGGATTGCATTTCCTCCACCCGCCTCCCAGATCACTCCCCTCCTCTCCTCCACCCTTCTCCGGCCAAGACTGCCCAGTGTGGGGCACCTCACCCTGGCTCCTCCCCTCTGGCTTCCTGCTGGGTTTGGCCTGTGGGGCAGGTGTAAGAGCCTGGGAGTGAGGAGTGTGAGGGCACCATTTGCTGCTCATTTTCCTCCATGCTGGGCAGCAGCCGGTCAAGGCCATGGCAGCCCTCTCTCGGAGCACCCCTATGTGTCCCTTCAAAGCCAGCGGTAGTAACAGCCCCCCTCTGTTGCTATGGTGGTGTGCCTCACCACCCCTCGGAGGTTCCCCCAGCCCTGCCCACACCTCCCCCCCTCCATCCCGCCGTCTTCAGTGACACCCCAGTGTCTGCCTTCTGGTTCCACATAGCCCTCAATCTCTGTCAAAGCGAAGTCCACCCCCACCTTTAGCCTCAGGGAGAAGGTTCTGGAATTTAGCTGTGAAGGTCACTCCACCCGGCCTGCAGGGTCAGGGGAGGGTGGTTCTGAGCTGAGCGTCCCAGGGACAAGTGCTGGGAAGGTGGGCAGACAAGGGGCTGGCATTCCACCATGGAGAGAACCTGACCAGTGACACAGGTACCCAGGTGCCAGGACAGCAGCGGTGACCAAGAAGGGTGCGGGTAGTGAGAAGGGGTCCCAAGCAGGACGTGTACAATGGGTGGAAGGCGGGCTCTGACAACCCCACCCCACTGGTGGGAAGGACGCGCCTGCACATGAAAAATGAGACTCTGAAGGTCGCCTTTGGAGGAGGCAGCTGTGTGGCCCCCAGTTCCCTTGTCCATACCACTGGGGTGACCGTCCCGTCTGACCCCTCCCGGCACACAGGGGAGACTTTGTGAACGTGAAGGCACTTTGGGGACCCAAGGGAACGTGCTGACCGTTACTCAGGCCACAGGAACAAACGGGGTGGTCGGCTTTACAGGAAATGCAGGCTTCCTCAGCACCCCAAGCCTTCTCCATCACTGCGGACTCCCCTGATCGAAGAACCAAACCCCCGGGGGGCTGCCCAGACAGACAGACGCCCGCCGACAGACACTTCCAGCAGCCCGGGTCTCCCAGGGCGCGCACCCGCCCGCACCGCTGTTCCCGAGCACACGCGGAAGGTGCTGAGAGTCCATTTTCAGGCTCCCTGATTGGCTGCTGACAGCTCTGGTTTTAGCCAATTAGATACCATTTTCATTCGCATATATCAGGCCCAGCAATGGGGGTATTGGTTTCAGGGGGTCTTCCTCCGTGGGTTTCCCTCACCTCCCCATTTACGTTCCAACAGCTGCTTTGAGGCCGTTGCCATGGAGACACTCAGCCTCGGCCTGCATGAGACGCTGGGGTCCAGGGACAAACCCTGACCCCAGAGAGCTCAGCGTCTACTCGGGGGGCAGATATCTGATGACTCTTCAAACAGCGTGTGTGGAAGCAAACGAGTGACAGACGATCTTTCTACTCCGTGCTGAGAGCTCAGAGCCGTGATGTCAGCAGTCGTCAGAGCCAGACGTCACACGAGAGCCACACGCGAACGCTCCAGCCGATGGCCTGGACCCTTCTCGGAGCGGCTTGAAGCACAACTTGAGACCCGAAAGTCTGGCCAAACTGGCCTACACTGGAAACCTCAATTTTCCCATCTGTGAAATGGGATAACGATAGTCATGGGACTATGGACGTGTTTGCAGAGTGCTGGCACAGAGAGATGCTCAGTAAATGTTTCTTGCTGCTGCTGCTGCTGCTGCTGTTGTTGTTATTATTATTATTCCCCACTGGCCTGGCTTCCCCAGAGCTGCTGGGCTGGGCAGGGTCTCTACCAAAAGCTGGCTTGGTGGCAGAACCATAGAGAAAGTGTTGACTGGTTTCTAGCATTTGGCAGCCCAGCATTGAGGTCAAGAGCATGGCCCGGAAGCAAACAGGTGCTTCCCAGTCCCACCTCCTCCTGGCCTCTTTGCGTCTCAGTTTTCCTACCTGTGAAATGGGATGCTAAGGGCACCTGTCTCCAATCCCTGCTTCCATCCCCTCATGGCCTTCCCTTCTCCCTCCTCTTCTGTCTCTCCAAAGCCCACTGGACTCAGGGTCCGCCTGGGTAACCCAGGAGAATCGTACTTTGAGATTCTTAATGTAATTATATCTACAAAGAACCTTTTCCAAAGATACACCCGCAGAACTCGCACGTGTCCCTTTGACAGCCATCAGTCAGCCCCGCGGTGGTTTGAGGGGGCGGACACGGAACCGTGCTGGCCCCTCACACAGTGCGGGGCTCCGCAGGGACCCCAGGCACTTACTGAATGAACCCGGCAGAAAAGCGTAAGGGACACAGGAGAGGCTGCAGGCCTCGGCTCTGGCCTTTTGGGGTGGGTCACGGTCCTATCTGGATCTCAGGCTTCCCTTTGTAAGGTCAGGAAGTCGGGTGCCATTATCTCTAGGGAATGCCCTAAAACCAGGCCTGCATATGCTTCCAGAAAGAGATAGGGCGGCCTCCAGGTGTCATGGTGAGACACCCCGGGAGCCCCACTCTTCTGGTGGAGACCCGATGTCCTCAGTGGCAGGAAAGGCAGCCCCTGACCACAGTGTGGAGGGAGGGGAAGGAATGGGTGTAAATCCCCACAGGTACCTTGCTAAGGGTTTGATTTAATTTAATATTCCCAATTATATTTATGAAAACAAGCATTACTCCCATCTTACAGCTGTGTAAACTGAGTCTAGTCACTAACAAAAAGCCACCCAGCCAGTGCCTGTCTGTCTCCCAAAGCCTGTGGTTAGGGACAGGGGGCAGGGGGCCTGGCCCTGTCGCATGGGGCCCCTGCTGCATGTCCTTTGTGCCAGGGGGCCGTGCTAAGTGCTTTCCTGCTGGATCATGTCATTTATCCTCACAGAACATGGCAGGTTTATGCCACTACAATGGTCCACATTTTATAAATGAGGGACAGTGGCTTCCGCAGCTTCTGGAACTTGCAGAAGCCACAGGTTGGCTGTTGAGCCATGAAACCCCCTGAAGCTAGGGAGCCCAGAGTTTAACTATCTGCTCGCCACTCACCAAGATAGGGGGCTGGGGGGTGACAACGAAAAGCAGGAGTAAGAGGATGCAGCTGGCGCCTCTCTGCACCCCCGGGTGGGTGCTCCTGACAGCAGAGCGTCCCCCGCCAGGCCAGGGTCAGGACAGGATGCCACGGTGTCTTCTCTTCCAGTAAGGATACCAGTCATAGTGGGGCAGGGACCCATCCTGCTCCAGTATGACGTCATCTTAACTAATTACATCTGCAACGACCCTGTTTCCAAACAAAGTCACATCATGAGGGTCCAGGAAGGATATGAAGCGTGGGGAGCACTACTTAACTCAGGTCAAGGCCTCAGAGAGATGATAGAGCCCATCTTCATGTTTCCGGTGGGGAAACTGAGGCCTGAGAAATCAGGTGACTTCTTCCAGGTCCCAGCATCCAAGAGCAGAGCTGTGTTCAGTGCCAGGATCCTGATGCCATATACGCTCCAAGGCTCTGTGGGACAGTTGGGACCAGAGTCCTGTCCATCGGGCCCACAGCCAGCCTACGTGCCAGGTTCCTGTGCCCCGCCCACACCTGCACTCCCAACCTGAGGGGGCCTCCAAGGCCGGCCCCCACGTCCCCGCCGTCTCTGCCTTCCCAGGAACCTCTCACTTCCTGCCGCCTGCCGGACCCAGTCGCCGAAGGAGACGAGTTTTGTTGGTTCCTTTTCCCCTTCAAAAAAATAAATTCATAAATGGTCCTTGGCAAGCTGTTTACTACTTGGCTTTAATGGCCTGTTTATTACCTTGAGCCTGCGTCTGTTAACACGCCCCCTCGTCATTTTCCCTCATTAACTGTCAATTTGGAGGCCAGTTTTGGCATTAACCATGCCTGCACCTAATGGCTGCGGACAGTTGATTTTATGATCGTGCCTTGTCTCGGAAACGCGAGGCCTGTCGTCAAAGGCGAGGGCTGCAAACCGAGGGGTCTCGGTGGCCGGCAGCAGGGACTCAGGGCTGCTGGCCGGGCAGGTGGGGACTTGGGACTCTGATACTCCAAGAGGCATGCAGGCCCTGAGGACGGTCAACTCCTCTTCTGGCTGCTGAGGGAGAGAAGCACATTTAGAAGGGAGTGGGACTTCGGAGAGACATTATAAAGAATCTCTGATCTACAAAAACCATGCTCCCATGAAACGCAGGGAAGAAAATCCCTTTCTGGGAAACAATCCCGACAGACACAGGCGCTGGCTCTGGGACTGGACTTGTGAAGCTTTCCCTGGTCGCCGTCCACCCTGCACCCAGCCGACCCCGTCGGGAGCAGAGGGGACAGGAAGGAATGGCAAGTGGCCCTGTCCCCCAAGGCCTCCCGTACGAGGAGAGAGATGGACACAGCCGTGGGGACTGAGGAGGTGAGCACGGGGCAGCTCAGGCCCAGGGAGTGAGCAGAGGCCAGGCCTCGAACCCCTCATGGCCAGGCGGACAGGCTCTGCAGGGGAGCTGACGTGAGCCCGCCAGGCAGAGAGGAGTGCAGATCGCTTCTCAGCCTTTTGGCCAAGGTCAAGTGTAGAGAGAAGCACAGAGACGTGGGGGGTGTTGCGGTGGGGACAACATCACTGGAATGCTTAAAACCCTCCACGGGCAGAGAATGAAGTCCAACTAGTGCGACACGGGGTCACGTCCCTCCACCTGCAAGTCCTGCCACCCTCTCCCTGTCACCCCCTGAGTTCCAGCCACGCCATCTGTAGTAGGTCTAGTAGTGTCACCCACTCCCCCCACCAGCAGAACTCATGTCAACCCAGAGCCTCCGAGTGTGACCTTCTTCCGAAAGATGGTCTTTGCGGATGTAACTGGGGAAGATGAAGTCATGTTGGAGCAGGGTGGCCCCGGCCCCGTGGTGGTGTCCTGATAGGAAGAGGGGAGGACACGGACACATGGGGAAGGAGGCCATGTGACGATGGAGACGGAGGCTGGAGTGACAGAGCTACAGGCCGAGGATGGCTGGCCACCAGCAGGAGCCAGGATGCGGCGAGGAAGGGCCCTGCCCTGGGATCTCCAGGGGAACAGCGGGCTTGCTGACACCTCGATCTCAGACTTCCCGCCTCCAGAGCTGGGGGACGGCACGTTTCTGTTGATTCAAGCTGCCCGGTCTGAGGTCCTTTGTGGCCCTCGGAGACGGGTCCACCCCTTTTCTCCCTGCCTGGGCTCCAGCCCTGCGGGCACACTGCCTCTCCACACCCTCTGAGCATCCTTCGGCATCCCAAGGTCTGGCCAAAGACTCTGGGTTTAGGCAGCAAGCTGAACACGCACTTTTAATTTCACTCCTTTTCAAAAATCCCACCAAGTTACAGGAAAGGGATTTTAAGGGTGGAGAAAACCACAAAATGTTGTGTCACGGCGCTAATCTGGCCGGCTGTCCCCTTGGCCTGACGCACAACCTCCATCTTGGGGCCTGTAGAAGGGGTTATGGAGGGTGTCATCCCTAAGACCGCACTTCTGGCCCGGCGAGCCTGGCCTGCTTCACCCCTGCCCTTGGCCATGAGCAGACGGGCGTCCTGCTCTCTCCAGCAGGTCCAGTCCAACGGAGACGCTCATTTCAGCCCATAGGGGTGTTCTGCTTTGGCCTGCTCCTGAGCTTGCAAGCAGAAAATACAGGGTCGGCCTGTCCCCAGGTTACACGGTGGCCCCTCCAAATGCCCCACGGGGGTGCCCTCACCGGACTTCCCTTCCAGGGAGCTGGCAGGGGGGCTGAGCTGAGCTTGCCCCCAGACACCATGGTCTGCACTCAGCTCTTGGCAAGCACCCAGCCCTTCTTTAAACAGCCAGGTTCATGCTGCTTTCCAAAACTGAACAATATTTTGGAGGGACACCTACGCAGTGGAAAAGCTAACTGTAAGTAGGTTAAAGAATCTTCTGGTGTGGGGAAGGGGTGGGCACGACTCTGAGCTGCATGGGGACCTCCAAAGCAGCCCTCCCCAGCTCTCATGCTCACAGGAGTTACCTGGTTCTGCAGGACCCAAAAAGGCCACAGGGGCTGCATTACCAACAAGCCCCCCACCCGGGGAGGCCCACGCTGCAGGTCCGGGGACCACACCCAGTACCAGGACTCGGAGTTACTAGGTGATGTTCAATTTCTCAGGGGGATAGGAAGCAGGTGTGCGTTTTCTTACCGTTCTTTAAACTAGCCCTATACATTTTATGCTCTTTAGTTCATATGCTATGTCTCATAATGTTACAAGAAGCCTGCTGAAAGATTACCCCTTAGAAGCCTTCCTTGCCCTCCTCAGACCTGGAGAGACACATCCTCTTCTCTTCTCCATTCCGGAAGCACTTCCTCCGGGGACCACAAACTCCAATACCTGCAGCACAGGTGGCAAACACAGGGCCCGCGGGCGGAATCTGGCCCTCCGCCTGGTTTTATCCAGCCCGGCACCTTGTTTCTACCCCAGGCAGCGCCAAGCTCCTTGCCCCTCATTAAGGGGCATTTATACAGTCCTAAAATTACATTTGGCCCTTTGAAGGCAACTGCGAGGCTGAGGTGGCCCCCCCGGGTGAAAATGAGCTCGACACCCTTATAAGGACCAGGAAAGTGGCATTTCCCTCCAGGGGCTGACAGGAAGGGTCCACACATGCCAGCGATAAAGAGGTGGCTGTCACCTACAGGAATGTGGGCCTCAGACCAGCAGATCAGAAAGTGGACATTCAGATTTTTGGTGTGTAAAATTTAATTCGCCCCCTCCCCAAGGCATCTACGGGCTGAAAGGGGTCTTTGTTTTTCCAGAGCGCTAAGATCGTGGTTGGTCTGCTTGTCGGACCCGGCACACTGCGCGGCCGGGCGCAGGGGCTCCGCCTTATCGGACGCCGCCGGCACTAACTGCAATAATGCCCGCAAGCGCTTCGGCAGCAGCGGCTCGTGTCCCGTGCGGCTCTAAGTACTTCACATGAACTAATTCGTTTAATCCTCACAAATGGTGTGTTGGGCACCGCATTAAGCTTTTTAAGTATTTTATCTGATGGAACCCTTGCCAACCCGGACCAGGGTGGCTCAGTGGGTTGGACGTCCTACCGCCAAGCGAAAGGTCCCGGGTTTGACTCGCCGTCAGGGCACCTGCCGGGGTTGCGGGTTGGGTCCCCCGGTCAGGCACATACAAGAGGCAAACTATGGATGTTTCTCTCTCACACCAATGTTTCTCTTCCTCTCTTTCTTTCTCCCTTCCCCTCTCTCTAAAAATAAGTAAATAAAGCTTTTTTAAAGATATATATTTTATAAAAAGAATCCTTGCCAACATGCTCGGAAGCAGCGGTCACCCGCTTTGACAGGCAAGAACTGCTCAGTGCCCGCGCAGTCCCTGGCGGAGGTTCCGAAGCCGACAGGCAGCAGGCTTGCGCCGGGCCTGTCCCTCCCAGGGACACATTCCCAACCGCGGCACCAAGCTACCCGCAACCACTGCGCCAAGAGGACACACGGGCCCACAGGAAATGTACGATTCCTGCTCACGAAAGCCCGTGACCTTGGGCAAGGTACGCAACCTCGCTCCGGCTTGTTTCCTCATCGGCGAAATGCCCTTAACAAGAGCGGTGTCTGGTTCCAGGGATGGAATGAGGATTAGATCGGAGAAAGTGAGCCACGTAGTTCGCACAGCGCCTGGGCACGGTGCTGGCGGGACTGCAGCAAGCCTCATTACCGTGACAATTTACTTGACTGGTGTTCATTTTTACAACCACCGTGGCCTGTAACTCCAGTGTGGTGCCTTCCGTCCATGATTGCTAGCATGGCTGTGTGTGTGATGATGTGTTTACCTGCATCCCCATTTGGGGCTTGGAAATCCAAACATGCTGGAAAATTGTTGGGTCAGTGTTGATGGAAAGAAAAAAAGGAAAAATGTGGGAGGGGGAGAGAAGCAAAGGAGGAGGCAGGAAGAACTGAAGCCTCCGCCTAGAGCTGTGGCATCAGGCTTTCCAAGGGAGAAAGGGCCAGGGAACCTGGCTGAGGTCCTGCTGTGAGCCAGGTCTCAGGCTACTCAAGTGACACCAGTCATATCTCCTGGGGGGACGGGGTTACCACCCCTCTGAGAGGACAGGAACCTGAAGCTTAGTGTCCCCAACCTGCCCAAGGTCACCCTGCTTGTCCCAGAACTTAATGCCCATGTGTCTGGCCATCTCAGCTGGCATCCTGGCATTGCCTGGAGACTTCATGGTGTTCCTTTGTCCTTGGTCTTTAAGAGCTTCTAACTTACAACAGGATCAAGCTAGTAGCTCCGCACCTGAAAGGGGTCCCGCCTCACCATTGATAAAAGGATTTTGTTTTCAAAATCTTTTAGATTTATGTTAATCCCAAAGGAATCTAGAAAGGAGAAGAGCAGGATTCCTATTTCCCCATTTACAAAACAGTTTTGTTTATGTCCAGTAATACCCTCAGCATTCTGGACTCCCGTTATCAGCAGCTCCCCGTTATCGGCAGCCCCTTGTTATCGGCAGCCCCCGGCAATGCGTGCTCGGCATTCCGTGCTCTTGCTATCGGCAGCCCCCGGCAATTTGAATTTGCTGCCTGCATTCCAAGCTTCCTCAATGCAATATGACCCGTTTCTTCAAGAAAGAGGGCTCTTGTCCAGTGTATTTCTTTAGGTTTCACCTAGCACAAAACTCAAAGACCACCAAAAAGCACCAGAAATAACACTCAGCTTATGTCCTGGGGGACGGACGGGAGGACCCCTCTCTACTATTGAAATTGTAGGTTGTTTTTTTCTTGTTGCATTACAGAAACGGTTTACTGTCCTGGATATAATCCTTGGTCTGGGAAAGCATTGAATTGTCTCATCCAATTTGTGGTTTGTTTGTTGAAGGTGAATTTGGACAACTTTTTAAAAATTTTACTTGTCGTATTTACTCATTTTTGCCATGACTATCCTTTCTGAGTATGGTTTCCAACAGGCTCCCTTATTTGGGGGTCATAAAGACATCCTCCCACATTTTCTTCTAAAAAGGTTTTAAACCAAGCCTTTTCTCTTCCATACTTAACTTATCTGGATCTAGATTGTGCAAGTGACAGGGTCAGGTAAGGATCCACTTTTGTTTTTGGCCCGGAGGGTAACCAGCGGTTCTCCCAACGACTGGTGTGCAGGCTAGTTCCCCCCCCTCTGGGGACTGGAAGGCTGCTTCAGTCCATGTCCTGTTACCAGCTGCGCTGGGGCTCGCTTCTGAGCTTCTGAGTGTGCTTCAATGGTCACTTTCTCGGTGCCAGTAGTGCGCCACCATAGTCCACACAGCTCTGTAATCAATCTCAACATCTCCTGGGCGAATCGCCCTGCTTCATGCTTCTCCAGGAATGCCTTGGCTTGTCTGGAGCCTTTGTTCTTCCTTATAAATCTTAGAATCAGCTTGTTCAGATTCTTGAAAAATCCAGTGGGGATTTGGGTTGGAATTTTATTAAGTATGGCTCAATTTGGGGAGATTTGAGACTTTCAATATATCAAGTCTTTCGAGTTATGAAATAAGAAATATTTCTCCATGTAGTTATGACTCCTTTAATGATTTTCTCTACCATTATGTAATTTGCTCTATAAAAGTCTTCCACATCTAAAAAAAAATATCCTCAGATGACTCATACCTCTTTTCCTGGTGCTAGTATAAATGGTATCATTTTTGAAAGTACATTTTCTAATTGCATATTGCTGGTATAGAGAAATGCAATTAAGTTTTTTATTATTGATTTTATATCTAGGTACTTTGCTAAACTCTCATTAATCTTAAGAATTTGTAGACTCTTTAAAAATTTTATATTATTATGTTTTTATTTTATTAAATTTATTGGGGCACATTTGTTAATAGGGTCATCTGGGTTTCAAGTATATATTCCGTGATACGCGATCTGGAATCAGGCTACAGCTGTCGCCAGCCGTGGGCCTCCTCGTCCTTCCGGGGAACGGGCGGCAGCGACCTGCGCTTCGGAGCGCAAGTCGCCTACTGCGCGCCCAGCATCTGCAGAGGCTCCGGCCGCCGCGGCGTGTTGGTGTTGTCTGCCCGCTTCATGTCCTTGTCTTCCTCTGGGGGCTATGGCAGCGGCTATGTGAGCACCCTGGTCGAGTCCGACAGGCTTCCGGTGGGTAACAAGAAGTTGACCGTGCAGAACCTTGCCTCCTACCTGGAGAAGGTGCCTACCCTGGAGGCAGCCAACAGCAACCTGGACGTGAAGATCCGTGACTGGTACCAGAAGCAGGGGCCCAGGTCCACCCACCACGACACAGCCACTACTACCAGACCGTCGGGGAGCTGCGGACAAGATTCCTGGTGCCACGGTTGAGAACTCCAAGGTTGTCCTGCAGATCGACAATGCCCGTCAGGCTGCGGAGGAATTCCCAAGCGAGTTTGGGACGGAGCAGGCCGTGCGCATGAGCGCGGAGGCCGACACTGATGGCCTGCGCAGGGTGCTGGACGAGCCGACCCCGGCCAGAGCAATTGTGGAGATGCGCACTGAGGCCTGAAAGAAGAGGGGGCCCCCCTGGCAAAGACCCACGAAGAAGAAATCTGTGTCCCGAGGGGCCCGGTGGGTGCTCAAGGGTGGAGGTGGATTCTGCTCCTGGCATGGACCTAGCCAAAATCCTGAGTGGCAGAAGAAGCCGATATGAGGTCTGAGGTCATGGCTGAGAAGAACCGGAAGGATACTGAAGGCCAGTTCATCATCCGGTGGAAGAGCCGAATCGGGAGGTCGCTGGCCACGTGGAGCAGCCGCAGACCGGCAAAACTGACGTCACTGACCTGCGCCACAGCACCCGGGGTCTGGAGATTTAAGCTGCAGGGTCTCCTAAGCCCGAAAGTCACCTTGTAAGGCACGCTGGCAGAACGGGGGTCGCGCTTTGGAGCCCAGCTGGCACCGATCCAGACGCTGATCGCTGGTCAGCAGCACCGAAGCCCAGCGGACTCCTGTGCGTGGCCACATCGAGCGGCAGAACCTAGAGTACCAGCGCGCACGGGCACCAAGACGCGGCTGGAGCAGGAGATCGCCATCTACCGCAGCCCGCTCGGTAGGAATTGAAAGGTTTAAATTCTATTAAAGCTTTGCTGGCGCTCTAGTTTTGATCCCTTTGTGTTCTTAATGTTGTTTTTTTGTCTGTGTGCTGTTTTTATCATTCTTACCGGCAGTTTGTCTATTTTACTAATCTTTTCAAAGAACCAACATTTAACCTTGTTGATATACTCTATTACACCTTTTTCCCTATTCCATTAATTTCTTAATGTTCTCATCTTTTTTTTATAAAATGTGAGAAGTGTTAAATACTCTTTATTTGATATTATACATAAACCACACTAAAATGCCTTTCAGTGAGTTAAAGGCAACAGTTCAGATACAGAATATTTTTTTTTAAATTGGCATAGTTAGGACCAAAAAGATAAAATGGACACTGCCAGCCTTTCTTCAGCCCTTGCCTTTCAACACGCGAATGAACACAATTTGAAACACAAGCAAGTCTTGCTTTTCTAATAAACAGTGAAGGGATTTTCTCAGTGTTGAAAATGTTCATATTAGCAGTTACATGAATCTAAATAAAAAACCAATCCCCTACAGGTTTTGAAACAGCCTTCACCATCTCTGTGAAAAGGTGAATATTACCAACTGAGTCCAATCCTATTTTTAGAAGGGGAACATAGTGGTAGCAGTTGCTGGACCGAAATTACCATCAAAGTTCAAAAAGCTGATTGTAATCATTTAACCACAAGCCAATATTATTTAAATCAGAACTGCCCAAAGAAATGCTCTATCAGCCATTCATGATCTGAATTCTGGTATATGAGATCAATTTAAATATGGTAGGCATAAAAAAGTCACCAGACATTTGTAATATCATCAAAGTAATAAGACATTTTCAGTATCATTTATTTTAAAATTCATATTATTATTTTTATTTCACTCATGAGTTATTTTAAAGTGTATTTTTAAATTTCAAACATAGAAGATTACTGAAATTTTTGTCTTTCCATTATCTAGTTCTACTTTCTTGATGCCATTAGAATCAGAGGGTTATGATATCTGTGTGATAGTGATTATTTTCAATGTAAGTCAAATGACTTGTGGCTAAATAAAGTCTCTACATGTCAACCATGTTTTCTGACCACAATGCAATTGAGTTAAAAATCAACTATTATAAATGGTAAAAAGTCTTCAAACACAAGTTTCCACATCCCTTGAGGAGAATGAGCATCATTTGTTGTTTATTAAACCAGACCTCAAATCATCTGTGTCTTTGCTAATATTCCGTCTGTTTGACTTATCAATAATTAACAAAAGTGTGTTGAAATTTCCTATTATGGTAGATTGGTTTATTTCTCCCTGTACTTATTTTCAATCTTTGTTTTATATATTTGAGGCTTCATAAAATGGGTGTGTAAGACAACTATCATGTCTTACTGGCAGATTGAATTATTATTATTATATGTTGACCCTAAAAATTATTTACTTGCTGTTCATTATTTGTCTCGTATATTCCTTATCTTCCTTTTTCTTACAGCCTTTCTGTTTTTAGTTTCAACTGTTTCTAGTAATTAATATGCCACTACATTTTTTAAAAGTTACCATCTTTGTCTTTTAGCCGGTAGGTTTAGTCCACTTAAATTTATTGTGATTATTGAAAAAAACTGGACTTTTGTTCACATCATTTGAATTTGCTTTTCTTTCAATGCTTATTTTTTCTTGTCTTATCAGTTATTTAGAGAATCCGGGGCTCAACATAGCTGTCTCAGACTCAGCCGCCCCACCCTTCCAAGAGCCCACCCAATCTGGTTCCTCCTTGACCGGAGGACAATCCTATCTCACTGTTATTTCCACATTATCCCCTCACCCTACACCACCCTGGCTCTGGTTTCAGCTTTCTGACATTGTTTGTTTGTTTATATCATGGCTTATGTATTTACCCTTAAGAGTTTCCTCATTTGCAATACCCATCATTAGCCAGGATTGGATTGTGATAAGGGAGCGCCTTCGGGTGCCTCAAGCACCGTAACGCCCAGCTGGCTCCCTTTACAGTCTTCCCTATACTTTCTGAGAAGTTATGGTGCCACAGAGGTAAACTGAACATCTGAACCTCCCTGTGGGCAGCACAGAGTGCCAACCGGATTAGCCCAACACATGGGCCCGTGGGCGTGCGTGGCTATTTTCCCAAAGGCTGTGGCTAACCAATGGGTTGAAGGAAATGCATGTTCTTTCCTTCGTGTTCCTCCCTAGTGTCTTTTTTATTACACGTTATTTTGATCAATCAATATTCGCCATGCGTAAAACTATTAGAGTATGAGGACCATGAAGATTTTAGGGGTTCTCACATCCACTAAATGTAAACAGTGTTTATTCACACACGCTGGGCTTGTGGATTATACTTATTATCTTCTATTCCTTTCTGTGCTTCTTGAGTTCCTGCTGTGAGGATGTATTAGTTCTATGATTACAGGGAAAATGATTTACAAATGAGTCCTCAAACTTCAAAGAGTTGGGAACCACTACTTGAGATGATTATTTTGAGCATTCGAGGGGATAAAAAGCAAATCCAAAGGCTGACAAGGCCAGGATGAGAATGAGGAAGCGGCCAGGTGGGTTTCAAGAGGCTGGACGGCAAAGGCCAGAGTAAACGGGGGCAAACACTGGTCCGCTCCAGCCAGTCATTGCCCCATGAAACTGTAGGCCCGGTGTTACCACATCTTTGGGTTGAGTGAACTAGATATCTACATTTGTTATTGGAACTCTTCAGAGATTTTTAAATGCTGGCAACTCATTGTTAAACGTGTTTGAATATGGTACAGTTCAAATCAGCCATCCACATGGCCTGGGTATGGCCCCTGGTGGCCCCTCACATCCTCTGCTGTAGGGTCACACCTCCTTAGCTCTCACCCCCATGTATGTGCACAGTGCGCAGTCAGTCAGAGGATCAAGCCCAGCCCTGAAATATTTCTGAAATAGGACGACACCCAAAAACCTGCACCTTCTGTTCAGATTTTGGGCAGTTTCTCCATCCATCCAAGTTTTAATGACACGGAAAGTCACCCAATTTGTCCATCCTTCCTTCTATCCCCCCGTGTGTTCATTCCTTCAGACAACAGCTATCTTTCAGACACCTAGGAGATGACCGCTACTGTCCAAAAACGGGGAGGGAGAAACAGGGTACAAGACTGTCCCTGCTCTTGGTCCGTATGACATTCGAAGGAAGGAAATAGACAGTTGCACCCAATGAGCTGATTTCGGGTGACAGAAGGTGGGAGTAGAAGACAGGATAACTAACACCTCGGAGGGGTGGGAAGGAGGAGGACGAGGAGACCACAGTCCTGCAGAGCGAGGCCAGGAAGGCCGAGGCGGCGTTTGAATGGGAAAACAGCCTCGCTAAGAAGGTGGCAGCCACACGAGCTTGGAGACTGGGCTTCCTAGGTACCAGCCGAGAACAGCAAGTGCCAAGGCCTAGTCTAGACAAGCACGGAATGATCTAGATATATTAGAGGAAATCTGTGAACCCTCTCCCTCAGTACCCCAAAATCAGCCCTCTTGCCTCACTCCGTTGCTGAGCACTCCGGCTATCTCTGAAAATAAACTCAGGCGGAGAGCCCAGCCTGATTCTCTGCCCCAGGGCTGATTTCCAGGAATCTGGTTTCCATGGAGAAGACAGGGCTGCTTTTCCTTCTTCCGCCTCCGGCGAATTCCTCTTTGATCATCATCCATCTTATCCTGAGACGGGACCCTCCTCTGCTAAAGAGGAAGGGGCTCCTCCTTCCCGCCCTTGCCCAGCAGAACCATTCTACTCCTTTCTAATACCATTTGATAACACTCTAGACCTCTTTAATACCTCTACCCGCCCCTCGTCGTGCACCTGCCTTCCAGCTTCAGCCACGCCCTACCTTCCCCCAGCCCCGTCTTTTCAGCCTCATCTGGACCCCAAACTCCCCAGCCCTTTCCTGACAGTTGACCCTCACGTGGTGGTTTTTCCTCTCAGAAATGCCATCCGCCTCTCTTTTCCTCTTGTGCAAGACACGGCTCGCCCTTCCTGGTCACTCGGTCCACACGATGGTCCCAGTACTGTACATGGCCTCCCACCTTTTTCACTGTGGGCTTTGTCTCATGGTCCCTGGTAGCCCTTCCCTGCCTTCCACATCTCCGAGCTCCTTGCCCGGCTCACTTTCCAGCTCTTCTGTGCTTGCTTCGGCCTCTCGTGCAAGCGCTACTTCCTGTCACACTTCAGGCACAACTATTTGGTCCAGTAAATGCTTGCAGGGTGAAGGACTGTTGAAGAATTGAGTCCCTAAGCCAACCCAGGCACTCGGAAAGGCCCACCTCTGAGCTGGGAGTCACCGCATTGTCCAGGCAACCTCAGAGGACGCCGCTTCTGCCCGGCCTCTTTGAGAGACATTTATCACCATCACGGCACCGTCTGAACCTCGCTCAGTGGCGCGTTTGGTATGAATAGAAACGCCTGTATGAGTGCGTCAGCTGTATGGGTGAATCACAGGGAGGGCGAATGCAGGAGTGAACACACACTCCATAAAGCACTTTACACAGATCACTGACTTTAATCTTCAGAACAACCCTGAGAGATACTTTCCCAGGTCAAATCCCATTTTACAGTTTAGGAAACATCAAGGCATTAAGAGATTAAATTGTTTGCCCAAAGTTCCCAAAACTAAGAAGTGGCAGGGTGGGCATTTGAACCCACCACTTGTTTCACGGTCTGATCCTGTGCTAGTGAATGTCGTGGCCACGAGCAACAGGCGGCTCCTGAAGACCTGACCTGTGGCTGGTCCGAGGTAAAATGTGCTGTAAAGGTAAAATACATCCCAGATTTCAAAGATGTAGTTAAAAATTAAAAAAAAAAAAAAAGAATGAAAATACCTCATTGAAGGCTTTCATATCGGGTACATACTGGCATAGTCTATTTGAGATATAGGAGGTTAAATCAAAGACATTGTCAAAATTAAGCTCACCTGTCCCTTCTTACTTTTTCAGTGTGGCTACTAGAAAAATTAAAGTTGCTCTGTGCCTCGCGTGCTCTTTCTGTCGGACCGTGCGGCCTAAGGTCCGAGCTGCTGCACGCCGCTGCGCCCCGGGCCAGCCCCTGCGTCATGCACACCCCGATGCACGCCGGGACTGCTGGCCCGCGGACAGAACCTTGGCCCCTGGCTGTTCTCCTCCCCAGGCACCTTGAGCACCCGGCCTCAGCCTACCCCAGTCCCAGGGCAAGTGCAGGTCAGTCTTCTGTTGTTCACGGATAATTACCCTGGAGACGCCTCCCAGGTGGGGTTCAGGGTCTGAAGTCGGGATGTAAGGCGAAGTGCACTCTAGGTGAAGTTATCCAGGAAAAACCCTCAGCCCCGGGATGAGGTAGCGTGTCCTTGGTTTCGTCCGTGACAACATGCACGTGTATGTGTACGACAGACTCAGTAACATGCAGCAGATGACAGTACATGGTAAAACATAAGTTTACATAATTTTTCTGCCTATCGTTGTTATCTTGATGAACCATTTGAGAGTAAATTACAGGTATCATGACATTTTAGTCCTCATGATTTCGGTACGTATTTCTTTTTTAAAATTTTTATTGTTATTCTATTACAATTGTGTTACAATATGTATTACAATTACAAAGTGTCCAAATTTTTCCCCCTTTGCCCTCCCCCTCCCAGCCCACCCGTACCACGCCCCCCCCCACCCTGCTCCCAAATCAGTCCCCACCCTGTCGTCCAAGTTCCAAGGTCTCATACACATTCTTGGACTAGTCCCATCCCCTTCTTGCCACCTGTCAGCCTGTATTGCTTAACAAGGTCATTCTCTAACGTAATGGTTACAATTCTGAAAATCGGGAAAGTTAACATTTTAAAAATACTGTTATCTAATATGTATTCTGCATTCAAACTCCCCCAAAACGTCTTTCTGGCAACCTCCCCGATCTAGGATGCAAAGCAGGATCTCTCATTGCGTTTAGTGGTCGCGGGTCGTCCTTGGCCTCCTCTGGCGTGGGATGGCGCCTTGGCCATCCTTGACCTTTCGTGACATTAGAGTACTTTTGAAGAGCACAGCATAGCTGTTGTGCAGAGTCCTCCACCATCTCAATTTGCTGACCGAGTCCTCGTTTTCATCATGAATTCACGTTTCAAGAGCTTTGCAAATGTGTAGCATAAATGACGCTGCCCCCTCCCCGCTGCGTCCCCCGGAGGGGCTGGGGTGGCGGCCCGGCCCAACCCGTCCCGGTGAGGGAACGGAGAGCCCTGGCGGAGGCAAGGCTCGCCCGATTTTTCCCATTTCATTAGGAGGAATCCGGGGGTCTCCTTTCGTCATCAGCACGAGGCTTTGCGTCTGTAAAAATGTCACATTTTCCAACAATTTTTACCCAGCAGTTTTAACATTCATGGGTGATTCCTGCCCTGAATCCCTTTGTATTAGGACGGTTGCACATTATTTTTAAAGATGTGAGAGAGTGAGGGGAACACGGGTGAAGGGCTATATTGGCGTTAGCAGGGACCCCCAAACCTGGTACCAGCCCACGCCCAGAAGGTGAGCGGCAGGAGAGCGCCCTGTCCCACCCTCCCCGCCCCTGGCCCTGCCCGGCACATACCACCACACCCGTCTCTGGAAAAATAGTCCCTTGTTCCTAAAAAAGGTTGTACTGCTTTAGATAAAGTCCTATCTTAAAAGGTACTTACTTTTTAGAGGAAATCAAGTTAATGTGACGTCATTGCCTCAGGCAGTTTCCTCTGTCCCGGGCCCCACCCCGGAGGTGCGTGGGCACCCCCCCGCCCCACACACACACACCATGCCTCCTCTGGTGAAATAATAGCTTGGTCCTAGGCTGGCTCTGAGGATTGGATGGGACCAGGCACATAATAATCACTCAATAAACGTCAGCTCGTTTTGTTTGCACCGCATTTACCAGCGAATTGACCTTATCTCCCCCACTTGGCAGTGGGAGCCAGGATTTCTGATGTAGGTAGAAAGAGATAGAAATAGGATGTTTAAAAGGTAAAATGTAGCCTGAATCGGTATGAGAAGCATCAGTATAAACGCATGATATATTTTATCTGTTTTAAAAAATTGTATTTTTTACCTCTGCTTACTTGAGACCTACTGAAAAGGTCTAGAGACAATACCCAGCCAAAATAAATGAGCATCCCCAGTATCCAGATCATGGTCTCCAAATACTGTTTCTCACTTTAAAAACAAAACAAAACAAAACCAGGAATGGTGTACTCTAGGTCTTGGGCAAAAGAATGGGCGAGAGGGATCTGGAACATCTTGTGGTATAAGACTCAGGAGCAAACCAGCCAAGGTCCCCGCCCACCAAAGACGGGAAAAATGTGAGTACCGGTAGGAAATGATTTCGGTCTACTGAGACACAAAATAAGTTTAAATGCATGAACTCTTGGTACTCAGAAGAAGAAAATATAATGCACTGGTCACTCTTGGAGTTCACTGGAGAGCCAACTTACTAGTTTGAATACTGGGAAATGAAGGTGATGAATAAATATATAAATGTGCAATGCTGACAGGAACGCAGAAGGTGCAGCCACATGGGAAATAATTTCTGGCACTACCAGGAAAGTGAGGAGAACCCACAGAATGAGAGAAGTATTTATATATCTGATAAGAGAACTGTGTCCAGAATATACAGAGAATTGTTACAAGTCAACGATAAAAACACAAACAACCCAATTTAAAAAATGGGCAAGGAATTTGAATAGATATTTCTCCAAAGAAGATACACAAATGGCCACTCAGGATATAAAAAAAATGCCCACCAGCATTAGTCATTAGGAAAACACAAATCAAAACTATAGTAAGATACTACTTTATACCACTAGAATAGCTACAATGAACAAAGACGGACAATAATACGTACTGGCAAGAAGGTGGAGCAACTGGAACCTTCCTACACTGCTGGCGAGTCTGCAAAACGCCGGGGCCGTCCTGGACACGGCCTGGCAGTCAGTTCCATACATGGTTAAACGGGGAGGCACCTTAGACCCAGCGATGCCGCTCCTGGGTATGCACCCAAGAGGGATGAAAACACATCCGCACAAAAGCTTGCACACACATGTGCATGGCAGCATTAGTGACGACCGCCAGAAGAAGCAAAACACTCATATGCCCACCAACCGATGGATACACAAAACGGGGTCTGTCCACGCAATGGACTATTACTCCTTAAAGCAGAACGAAGTGCTGACAGGTAACACATCATGGGTGAACCCTGAAAACATGGCAAGCAGCCAGGCACAAAGGTCTTACAGTGGATGATTCCACTTACAGGACAGGTCCGGAGGAGGCAGACCCGTAGGCATGGACGGCAGGTTGGCGAGGGTTGAGGGCCGGGGCGGGGGGGCGGGGGGCGGGGCTTCTGTGCCGGAGGGTGGCGCGTCTGAGAGTGGGCATGCGCACCGCTGCCCAGTCTTGTGACTTCGCTAGAAACCAGCGAAGTGCGCAATTTAAAAGGATAACCTTTATGGGAAATGAATTGTATTTTAATAAAGTTATTATTTTTTTTATTTACCTTTAGAGCTGCCGCCAAGGACACTATTAAAAAAGTGACCTTGAATAACCCCCTCAAGCGCTCTGTGCCTCAGTTTCCTCATATATAAATTAAAGTAGTGATCGTAATACCTAGCTCTGAGAGCCATTATGAGGATTAAATGAAATTATGAGTGTAAAATTTTTGGCAAATGCTCACTCACAGTGAGTGCCCAATAAACGGGGGCTTTTCCTAAGACCATGGTTCGTATCAGACCCCCGGCGCTGTGCTGGGGCCCAGGGCCCAGTGGGGAGGGGGGCGCGGGGCAGACCAGCTCCTTCTCTGCAGAGCTCACGGGAGCAGGATGAAAACTATCAATTCGGGGAGCAGGGAATCCCAGGGGACACGCGCTGGAGCCGTGACCGGAGCCCCAGGGCGCCGTGGAGGCGGGGCATGGTGGCCCCTCCGAGCAGACCCAGGGGCGTGCTGCGCGTCAGGCGGGGACTGGCGTCTGGAGAAGAGCAACATACTGTGTATTTCTTCTAACCACAGGTGTCAGTTGTCCAGCCTAAGAGGCGCCATTATTCTACGTATATAAAGAAAGATGAAAGTGTTCCCAATGTAATGACAGCTCACCATCAAACCCTAACTTCATACACCTGTTGAATAAAATGCAATAATAAATAGGTGCATCTCAGAATTGAGGAAAAGATCGTAAATGCCAAGCACTTCATCCGAGTTGACGCGTACCTGCAACAATTCTGGGGTCTGTTCAGTCCTTACGGCCAATCCAAACCAAGTCTAAGGTTCCTCCAGCTCCCGTGGTGGCCCCCGCCCCGCACCCTTATCTGCCCTGGCTCTAGACCTCAGCCTGACCCTAGAAGCAGCCCCATCCTCAGCACCAGCAGCAGTCCTAACTCGACCTCAGCCCCAGCAGGCACATTTTGATTCCCGTACTAGAGGAGGCCATGATGACATCCAGCACGGTGACCAGAGTCCATAGTATTGTCAGCTGCCAACAGAGTAAACCCTAAACGTTCTCCTCATAAGGGCACATATTTCCAGCACATTCTTCCATGGCTGGAGGCAGCCCGGCAGGGCCGGACTCCCAGCTCTGAGCAGCTGGCCTGGTTGTCAGTCCATCTGCCCCAGGTGGATGCCCCGGGGCTGCCATAGCCCTCCTCCCGAGGGGATTGGGGTAATCAGATTTGGCCACATCCCACACCTGTGCTCAGCCCCCCTCTCCGCAACACTCCACCTGGTCCCAGGTACAGCCAGGAGGAAGGGGCTGCGGTGGAGATTCCGAAATCCTGCACACCCCCCACCCCGCTCCTGGGGGCAGGCAGTGTGCAAAGTCCTGCTATGTCTCCTGTCTCGGCTGGTCTCAGCAGCACCCCTGGGAAGCAGAAGGATCTAGAAGGCAGCCAGGCAGCTACCTGCATCTGCTCGGGAGCCAGGCACCTGTTTCCAATCCTGGGTCCCCTTGCTCACCATCTCTCTCTCTCTCCCCCCCCTTTTTAAAGATTTTATTTATTTATTTATTTATTTATTTATTTATTTATTTTTAGAAAAAGGGGAAGGGAGGGAGAGAGAGAGAAAATCATCAATGTGTGGTTGCCTCTCGTGCACCCCCATCCGGGAACCTGGTCGGCAACCTAAGCACGTGCCCTGACTGGGAATCGAACTGATGACCCTTTGGTTCGCAGGCCAGCACTCAACCCACTGAGCCACAGCAGCCAGGGTCTGCTCACCATATCTCTTAATGAGCTCTACCTCAGCATCCACTGCTCACCACACTGAGGCCGCACGTGTGTCTGTGCATACGTGTGCCACTTGGCACCTCTGTCTCAGGCGGTGAGACTTTTAGGCTTCTGTAGTCAGTGATTTTGTGCGTACAGGGTGGGGCAAGGGTAGGTTTACAGTTGTTCCTTTGGAAAATAATACACCAATAACTAATAATAAGAGAATGAACTCTTTGTTCTGTGTACTCACAACTGTAAATCTGCTTCTGCCCCACCCTGCATGTATCGCTCTCTCGTGCTCACATTAAAAACAAAAAACACACGCAGTATGAATCGTTCTCCTCCGGCGTCAGAGTCTGACTTCTGGGAATCCAGCCCCTGGATTCCCACGGAGCCTCAGCCTCTGGGCCGCCATGCACGCTGAACCCATTCACAACAAACTCCTCTCGTCCTCACAGCATATATGGACTGGACTACAGTTAACCCCAATTTACAGGTGCAAAAACTGAGGGCCAGCCAGAGGCTGAAAAACTTGCCCAAGCAAACTGATACAGACAAGAGTCCTGCCTACACCAAAGCCCTGGCTGAAAATTTCCTCCTTGCCTAGCTGGGGGCTGAGCAAATAGAATGAGGCTTTGGGCAGATCCGGGTTTGCATAATGCTCCTGCTTCCTTCTTACAACCTGGGGGACCGCTTGCTTAATCTCTGAGGAGCACTTTTCCTCCTGTGCAAATGGGGATAATAATGCTAATTATAGGGACTTTAAAGTGTATTAAAGATAAGGAAATACTATTGAGATTCTCTTTATCTTTCCCATTCAATTGGGGACCTAGACTAATTTTCTGAGCCCAGTTGAGTTTCCATACAATGACTTGAGTCATAGAAGTGTTCAGAGCCTTGGAAAATGCTACATCCGGACCCCCAGGCTGCCTCTGCAGGCCAAAGTTCAGACCAGCCCACATGGGGGTGCAGGTAGGTATCTTGCTGTCCCTAGAACGTTCCTATCTGGTTCCTAGGAATCCCTTTTGTGCGCTGGAGTCTTGCAACAAAACCCCAGCAAGCTGTCCAACGTGGACAAATCCTCAGACCCAGAGACCCTGGAAACTGCTCCGTCACCCCAACGAACCAGCTCTGAGTGGGTGAACCCGGGATGTGAGCTCAGGTTTGTCTCAGGAGAATTGTTGGTCCAAAACCTCGTGGCTAATACTCCCCAAGACTGTCAACACAGACGAAGCAGGCTCACTGGGGGGAAAAAAAAAGGCCTGGCAGGATATACGAATATGCATATGGAAAAATCAAACTTGTGTCTACATTGGAGTTACGAGTCCACGTGACTCCCGATAACTTTGCACTATGACAGAAACTGCCTGCCCCTGTTGGCTGCACGGGGCAGCTAAGATCGCCTGTTCGAGCTCCTCCTTCGCCATCCCTTTCATTGCTGGAATCTCTTTCGAGTGTAAGCTCCATGAGGTCCAGGGCTTTTCCTCTTCCTCCTCTTCTTCCCGGCACCCAGAAGGCAGATGAGAAACACCCATGGAGTGATTGCCCCGTGAGTATGAATGCAAAAGATCAAAAGTACCAATCCCATGCTTCATAGCAGCAATGCCTTTGTTGTTGTTTTAATTCCTTGTTCACTACCTCCAGCTCAGTTTCATGAACACCCACCGGGCCCCTGCCAGGCACGGTCAGGTGCCAAGGGACACGGGTGTTAGTAATTACACTCACCCCCCCACCCCCACTTGTTTCCCAAAGATGAAGAGGGGCAGGAGGCAAAGACTGAGGTCCTCATTGCAGAGATAAGTGAACACACGTGAGGGGCAAGTTTTTGGACTTGAATCTGGTCTTGAGACTTGAAACCTGCAATTTGTCCAGCTGCTGTCTAGGAACCCAGGGGAGCAGGTCATTAGCAGGGGGGGCCACATTCCCAGGGATGCCGTTTCCCGGGGAAGAAGTGTTGGTGGAGGAAGACAGGAGGGACTGGCTGGGCAGGTCCTTATCGCGAGTCCTTTGTCTGACCTTGCCGCCGCCGGTGCGGAGGAGGAAAAGAGATTCCTGTGTGGGAGATCCTGGGTTTGGATGCTTGTTTAACTTTCATTTCACAAGCAAAACATAGAGGGCCTGTCTTTGTGCAAAAAAAGGAAAAATATTGGCGATGAGGCTCCACGCCCTTCTCACCAGCCCCCATCCCAGCCCCTCCCACGAACAGGTTATCACTGCCGTTGATTAGGGTCGTGGACCTCCAGGTCTTTTTCTCTTGAGTTTTTATTTCTCCCTTAAACATGATATAACACGTGCTATGTTCCAGGCATTGCCTGAACTGCCTTCCGGATATTAACTCACTTATGTTCTCGACCCCACAGAAAGTAGTGTGGTGTCCTGCGGATGAGCACACACGCGCACGGAGTGACACCACGCTTCTCTAACTTGCTGTTGTCACTCAACGATAACAATACATCCTGGGGTTTTCCCGTCTCCGCACGCAAACGGTTGCTTTCCTGTCTTCAATGGCTGCGTGCTTGGTTACCCAGTGTGAGTGTGCGGTGGTCTTTTTAATGAGTACCCTGCTGGTGAACATTCAGGTTACTTCCATGCCATGAATACCCACCCACAAAACCCTGACTATGCCAGTAAGCGTGGAAGGGATTTCTGGGGCAGACTCAGGTCGGGGGTCTGGAACCTTACCTTCAGCAGGTTAATCTCTGAGTTGCATGTGCTTGGGCAGAGGGGTTGGGCCTATCGGTGGGTCGGTGGGTCGGCCGTGGGTAGGGAGCTTACGACTGACCTCGGACCTGAAAACTGGCCCCGTCCCACTGGCTTTCCTAGGCAGGCAGAGAGAGACACGGGCGAGGGCCGCCTCACCTGGGGAGGAGCCGCACCCTCCCATCCCAGCAGGTGGTCCTGGAGTGCGGCAGATTCACTGCAGCTGGAGGCCACCTGGATTTCCCCCAAAGCAGAGTAGCAGCGGCGGGTTATTTGAAGGAGCAAAAGGCCAGGCTGCACTGGGAGGGGTCAGTGGGCCAGAGCTCCCTGGCCACCGGGAGGCCCGTGGAGGCCGTGACTTGCAGCACTGAGACCTGGAGTGAGTTACTGGGGGACTCTGGCCCTTGGTTTCCTCATCAGGAAAGCCGAGCTCCTGCCCCGTGCCCCACCCCCATTGCTTTCACCTGACAATCAAATGAAGTTGTAGAGAATTTTAGTTCCTGAAGAAAACACCATTTCCCTTGAAAATTCACCCCCCCGCCCAGGATTTAACCTCCTGTTGTGCAGCCAGTCTTCACCATCCCTTGGTGAACACAGCGCTTAAACTGCCTATGTGGGGGGGAGTGGGGGGGAGTGGGGCCTCAGCGGCAAGTCTCTGGATGTGCTGGGGGCTTGGTGCCTGCGGAGAGGACTGCAGCTGCCTCGCGGGGGCTTGCCTGCTACCCTCGCTCCCTCGCCCTCTGAAGGGAGCCCTAGCCTCCCCATGTGACAGAGCTGAAGGCCGAGCCTCAGCGTTCACAGGGCTTGCTCCAGCTCCCACAGCTCATTGGCACCAGTCAGCTGACCTACATGGGTCCGCTTAGGTCTCTAGAGGTAGCCGTTTTCACCTTTCCACGGCCAGGAGAAGGCATCGTGGGGGGCCGGTTGTGTCTGGGCAGCTCTGCTCCCTCGCCCCTAGGTGGCCTGGAGCTCGTAGATCCTGACCTTCCTGCCTCTCCGGCGGCGCCAGCGGGGAGGGAGCTATCTTCCCCGAAGACAGCGGGACTCCAATTCACGTTGAGTCACGTCAGGTGTCCGAGCTAGGGGGAAACGTGCATTTCATGTCCAGGTCGCTCCCCCAGCTCACAGATGGGAAAAGGAAGGCTCCAACCGGGACGTAACCAGGCAGGTCTGGGGAGTCCTCACGCTTCCTCCATTCAGGGCCCACCATGGGACACCCCGCTCAGACGTGTCAGTCCTCAGGTTCAAAGGTGACAGCCGGCATGCCGGCCTGTGTACACAGGTGTGGCTGAAGAGACACAGGTGTTCCGTGCAGGCCAACCCTAGCTGCACCACGACCCCAGCCAGCTTCTGGGGGCCTGACTTCTCCCTCTCCTCCTCTTTTCTTTATTCCAGCAGGGCACCCACTGTGTTTAATTAGCACTCTCCTGCTGATGGTCTTTGGCCTGGAATTTGGGGCGATCTAGAAGCAGGGGGGCGGGGGCAAAGGTGAAAATGTATTCTTTCCCCAAACAAAGAGTTAGTTAGCACGCCCATTGTGCCAAGGCCTGTGGCCAGCTGTGGGAGATGCAGAGCTGAATCCACGCTGATTCAGCTGTGGTCCCCAGTCCTCTACCTGCGGGAAAACTTGTTCTGGGGCACGGGCAGTCCCCAGCAAGTACCTCCGGGTGTTCAGAGTGAGAGAGGGGACACATGCACACGGCAGGACAGGGAAACCAGGGCTGGACATCAGAACCAGGAGGGGATGGCCATGGAGGAGGAGAGGGCACAAGGGGACTGAGCGGCACAGAGCAGGAGCCCTTTGGGCAGCTAAGAGTCCTGAGGGATTGTGGGGAGGGGAGGCAGGGAAGGGACTCGGCCTCAGGGAGCCAACGGTCTTGCCTGCCAGGCTGACCTGGGAAAGGTCCATTGTTTGGCAAGAGTGGACGTAGGATGAGAGCAAGAGGGTGTCTCTTGGAGCTGACCAGGACTGAGCTCAGATTCAGGCCTCAGCTGGGAGACCTTGGGCAGACCAGGACCCCTGTCTGGTCTTGGTGTCCTCTTCAGAAACAGGTCCCACCTTCAGACGGCGCAGCGACCATCTGCTGAGCACACCCTGATGGTCCTCTGCTTCTCTCTGCCTTTTGGGCCAGAGCTTCAGGATCGGGCGCCAGGTCCACTGGCTCCACCTTCTAGAACAACTGAACCAATAATAGTCTGCGCTGATTTGCACACGGGCACGCTGGCCCTCGGCACTGGCTCAGGCTGCTCTGCGCCCCAGGACACAGAGGCTTGCTCTCATTGAGGACACGAACCCATAAAAAGGCAATTTGTTACCAGGTTGGGAGGCTGGGCCCCCTCCACCCCCGACACGGACCCGAGAAGGGAGATTTCACAGCGACGCCGGCCCTGTGAGCGAGAAATATTCAATAAAGAACTTCCCCGAAACACGGCGCGGTGTGCATTCGCCACACATATTCAATATCCATCTTTCATCGGAAGTGCCGAGTCCGTCTGCCAAGCAAGGGCTCTCTACACAGCAGCCCGCCCTGCCGCCGCTCCCCTGCACTGCAGGGCTTGAGCGGCGAAGGAGCGCTTTGAAAAATTATTTCAAGCCCAACTTTCACTTGGTCACCCCGGTCTAGTTTAACTTGGAAAGCTACTTTCTGAGGGTTTGGGCGGGGTTGGGGGGCGGGGAGAATGGCCAAGGCTTAAAATCAGAATGTGGACGGCATTATCAAAAACTTATGTTCCTGTCCCAGAGTCAACTGGAGATATTTTAAGATCCAAATCACTCCAGAATTCTAGAGTTTCAGAGAAAGTATTGTCAATTAGTTGGGCACCAATGTGTTTCGACGTCATCATTTCACTTGCAAATATTGCGCTGACCTACCAGGGCAGGGCAGAAAATGACTATTTCTACAAACCTGATGAGAGGGGAATAAAATGTTCTTTAGGGACCTGTTTAAAAAAAAAAAAAAAAACCTGTGAAGAAAAAAAAAAACCCTGTGAGGGATCATGTAGACAAGAAGGGGTTCTTTTCAGTTCAACTGTCCTATGTTTGGCTCATATACTGAATTCCCCAAGCTGTCATTACTAAGAGCAGGCGACTTTCCCCATAATACATAAATTACCAACAACCCAACGGCATGGGAGATGGACTCCTGTGATTTTAAAGCCAAGACCTTCTGGTCTGCAGAAAGAATTTTACTGCTAAGTGAAACCAAATCCACATCCTGGTTCAAGCACCATTCAGGTTTGCTCCCTGGCTGAGGGCAGACGCCCAAAACAAGAAAATAAACACAAGCTTCAGGAAGCGGGTGACCAAGGAGCTGGCTGCTATTGGAACCGACTGGTTCAGAAATGGTCAAGCATGTCACACAAAGGAGTAGCAGGTCGGGGAAGGAGGGGGTATGTGTGTGCGTGTGTGTGTGCATGTGTGTGTGTGTGTGTGTGTGTGTGTGTGTAGGGCAGTGTATTCCTGGCTAAGAAAAGACGATGAAAGCCCCACCAAAAATCAAACAAACTGAAAGTCTGGGTTGTCCCTGGGAATTCTCCTTTTCCCCATCAGGGACAAGCAGGGAACCGGCCCGAATTCTCCAGACAGGCCAGTACGGGCTCCGCCTCCTCTGCTCACAGCAAGGCCAGCTTGAGCCACAGCTTCAGGCCACTCTGATGGTGGCATTGAACAGGTGACACAGCCTGTGGCCTCCCTCCCACCCCCGTTTCCCTGACTCTGCCTGACTCCTCAGGCTTCCAAAACCTCGGTTTCTGCACACAAGCTGCGGGCGAGGGAGCCGGCTGCAGCTTGAAAAGGCGGCAGACCGGAGTCACGGGGCCCTAGTGAGCACCCTCCCCGGAGTGCAGAAAACTGCTCAAAACCACACGGAAGCGAGCTGGAACTTCCTCCAGCCCCACCTTGCAGGACGAGGCACACCTGGGAAGTTGCTTGTCAGCTCCTCACTGCCACAATTCAAAAGAATCAACAACATCACCCCAATAAACTCAATAAAAAGGAAAAAATTACTAAAACACACACACACCATGCTACCTCATAGAAATTCCACATCCAGCTCTTGAGACGACCTGTCAGCAAATGTCCACGTTACCAAATCCCCTTTAAAAATATACGTGCACTGACGAAGTGGCATATTGCACCTATCTCCACCAACAGTAACTTCTCTTGACCCAAAATTTCATATATGTAATCCGGCCACCCACGCACGGCTATCTTTCCCTATAATCTTCCGTTTTATTTGATAATACTCTTTCTTAAAAATAAAATAAAGAAGAAAACTCTTCAACCTCCCAAGTTATCTTTTAAGTATTAAGTGTTCCCCTTTTACCCAAAATATATGCCTCGCTTTGCTAACTTTAATCGCAAAGTTTCGAGGGTAAGTTCCTGAAAGTTAGGCAGCTTAAAGCTTCGGAATTATTTTATTAGCAAGTCGATTGTTTTTCCACGACTTTAAAACTAGAGCTAACAAAAAAAATTACCCTTATCCATATCAAAATGAGCAGAAAGTTGAGACCGGGATGTAGAATGCCTCCAAAGACAAAAACACAAAACACAGAAACTCAAAAGCCTGGTGGCTGCTCTATGTCGTGGAATGTGTCCTTTCCTTTCTGGCTTGCGGACCACAACATGTGTGTTGGAATGCACAAGAAATGTGACCGAAACGCCTCCTCCTATCTTTGCCTGAGAGTCTCCTTTTTCCTAATTACATGCCCCCAACCCCCTGTTTCGACGAAGAGGATCTCCGTTTGCTCCGAAGTTTCAGCTGTGACGGTGACACAGGTCTCCACGGCTTCACGAGTGTCCTCGTCCCCCCACACCTCCAAAACCTCACAAAGGGACGGTGCCTCTGGGCAAGTCTGTGTGTGACAAGCTGACAGGCACAATAAACACAGGCAGAATGGGGGAGAACAGACGGGGGGGTGGGGGGGGATGCCGGCCCTGTCCCCACGCACTGGGAATCCGCATGTGGCCCTGTCTAGCAACCACGGGGCATTTGCTCTGCACCCCCCTGGGAGACCTGCGGACCAATCCACATTCCAATGCTTATGGATGGGAGACGGATCTATTAGCAACAAATGGGCTTATGCAGATACATGTGTTTCAGAAACCCTGGCAGCCCACAGCGGCCCCTGGACGGTGCCCCTGCCCCGACTTCTCTCCCAGCTGCAGCCTCCCACCGAGAAAGACCCCGTGCCTGGCTCAGGCCCGCCGCCATTTGTGTCCAGTGACTCCATGTCCAAGGTGACTCTCCTCGGAGACGGAGTGACGTTTGCATCTTAATGGCTCGGGGACACGGAGCCGTTTCGCTGGGAACATCCCGAAGTGAGACCCAGATTTCTTAACACCTATTTGTGTGTTGTTGGACTGATTGGCTCGGCTCTAAGACAAGCGTTTAATGACACGCCAGTCAGTCCCAGCCCCACTTAAGTGTCCCCTCGGATGGGCCAGCTTAAAGGAGAATGACAGAAAATGTTCTTTAATGACTATGGTTTACCCATTCCTTTCAGATAGTAAGTGGCACGTTCTCACCTCATTTGCAGCTTTTAATCTCAAATGGACATTGCTTTTGAAATATCCTCTTTCTTTCTTTCTTTTTTTTTTTTTTTTCTCCCGGAGGCTGCCACTTGAAAGTTGAAATCCAGCAAGAACGGTAATGGTTGGTGCCAGCTTTCTGAATTACAGGGTGACTGCCTGAGCCGATCCTAAAAAGCAAGTGTCTTTTTTTATGCCGCATAAAAGGCTGAAATGTTTACATATCAAAAGGCTATAGGCCAATTTCTGTCAAAATTACACATGAAGTTAAGCAGTACAAGCAATTTATTTAAACACTAGTCATTGTAGAAAAATTCAAAACCATATGCTCTTTTAGCAGTTTTTACAAATGCATTTGACCCGTGACTTGGCTAGACATACAAGCTTCATAATTTACTCTAAATTTCAAATCCCCTTGACGTTTAAATAAAAGATCTTCATTAATGAGGTTTACATGAATGAAAACTTTAGAAGCTGATATCGATTAGCGAGGGGCTTCGGGAACCGTCTGTGCGCTCGCTCTAATTTTCAAATGACTGACTTCGCTAATCATTTCAAGAGAAAGTTCCACCGAGAACAAATTATCGTCATTTGCATGCCGTGATTCGCGAAAGCAAGGGTGCAGCCACTTTGAAACAAACGTTAGTAAATAGCTCCGCTGAAAGCGGATTTCTGCAGCCCCTGGCAACCCGGGGCTCTTTTTTTTTTTTTCTTTTTTTTCTTTTTCCCCCTGATGCTTTGGGAACACGTCGTTTTTCGACACCCTCTTCTTTATCCCCAGTGTTATGTTGAATTTTCCTAACACCTTGATTATTCTGTCCTCAGGGGCTCGGTGCGTGCGTTTGGAATGTTGCAAAACTTCCAGCCGAACTCAGCTAGTAAGCGTCTCTACCTCCCGCGGAATGCGGAGGGGCCCAGCCCTGGTGCGCGCTGCCCCTTAGTGGGGTGGCCTTCGTGCCTCCGCCCACCTACCCTCACAGGGGAAATTCCTGGAGGCTACCGGAGGTGTCCTTGACGGAGCGGCACGGCCGTGGAGCCCGTTTTGAGCACTAATTTTGAGGCACTGGATTTTTTTTTTAAACCCCAAATACAAAGTCGAATTGCGCTGTCAAAACCGTGCGGGATCTGCCTGCTGCGCACAGGCTGCCTCGGGCTCTGCGCTGTGTCCCTATTGCCCCTGACCCCTCTAACCGGCCTTGCAACAGGAGCTCCACACGTCTGCAAAGGACACGCCAGCCTCTCGCACGTGTCACGAAAAACCCTATTGAAAGGCATCTGATTATGAACTCTGCTCTGTGGCAGGGCAAGAGGCTGAAAGAATTAAGAAAGGAAAGTTGCTGAAACCGTAAGGAGTTGGGGCCGTAGATGCATTTTTTAAAGAGCCACGCTGCGAGAGTGTGTGTGTGTGTGTGTGTGTGTGTGTGTGATGAGAGCGGGCGACGCTTTTCTCCATGATGAAAATATCTTGGGGCAGGAGGAGATACCCAAACACACGCTCTAAATTCGGGCACGCTGTCTGACAGCAGAGAAGCAATTTAATCTATGCTCTATGAATCAATTTAGTGATGACTGCCGGCGCAAAAGCGCCCGGATAGATGCGGAACTGCAAATAGACCTTACGCATGCAGAACCCGCTTATGCATTCTTTAATGTCTTAAAAATGAGGGCTATTACCGGGGCCACCGACTCCTCGGCAAACACATTTTCATAGACTCCTGCGTGGTGATTGCTTTGTGTGAAATCGTGTTTGGGTGATAATAGGGAAAATCAACGGCGTGTTTACCGCGTCTCCGACCTAAGCGCTCGCCAGCCGCCCGCGGCAGCTCCCGGTCCTCCCATGCTGAGCCGTGCGTGCGGGGCTGACAAACAATCGCGTAGCAACACGAGGTGGGCAATTTGCGTTCGTCGCATTTGTTATTCCAACAGTACCGGGAGACACGAGGCCGCTGATTGTTTGTTTAGCGCGTTTCGGACACTTGTGGGTTTCGGCCGGAGGAGGAGGAGGAGGAGGAGGAGGTGGCCGCGACCCCGACTGCCTCCGGCTCCTGCCTCCCTGCGGATGGAGTGGGACGCCTGGAGATCGAGGGGCAAGCTGGGGTGGAGGCGGGGGAGGTCCCCATCGTGCCGGGGGTGAGCTCCTGGAGAGCGTGTTGAATCACTGGAGGAGGATGACCTCGGGGTCCCTGTGACCTCTTCCCAGAAAGTGCCCTCTGCAAGAGAACAGAACTTTCGACCCCCCTTTCCTTTTTTGGTCCCAGCTGATACCCGGACCCTGTCCTCAGGTAGAGGTGGGGACAGCACACTCCTTTGTCCCAATGAAAAGGACTAAAAAAAAAATGCCCCCAAATCCAACCCCACTCTCCTCGGCGGACGGGTAACAATCGCGGATCCTCATTACATGTTAGGGATGCAAGAGACCCAACGAAGCCCGGCATTGGTTCAATTGACTGGAAAACCTTAGGCCGAGAGGGGAGGGATCGTTTGCAAAAGCGGCAACGTGCGGGCTAGAGCTCTGACTCGCGGTACAAGTGCCCTTTCTCCCGGGAGTCAATGGCACAGGGGGAGGACCGCAGGAAAGCAGGGGTGAAGGCTAAATCTGATTCTTAAAAAGAGCCATGTACCAAGTGCAAGGAGGCACGACGGCGTGCGCAGGGGAGGTTGCCTTATTCGAAAACTCGGAGGCACTCGGAGATCTGCGGTGAAGTCTCCGTGCCGCGCTGGTCTGAGCACCTTGGCAGAAACCTACGAGGACTCCTCCCCTGGTTCCCGCGGAGTCTGCCTCGGGCAGGCTCCGCGAACGTCTGAAAAGGTCCACTCCCGCAGCACCGCCGCCCGCGCCCAGCCACCCACACAAACGCAGCCAGCGACCCTGCGGAAGCGCAGCCTCCTGTGGTCTTCCAGCCACTGTACCCCGCACGGGCTGGGAGGAGTGTGTGTGCCCGGAAACTGGCGGCTTTTACGTCTGTAAGAACGGGAGTAAATGCCTCTTTCCTTGGTTGGTAGGAGAGAGAAGGCGCTACACACAGTTCCGTAAGGGACTGGACCTCACCTCTCCGAAGGGGAGGACCACACTCCTTCCTCTGCAAGCGGTGTGTGTAGGAAAACCCCGCCGTCTCCCCAAACTGAGTCCCATCTCCGTCTTGCCCTAATCTCCGCCGTACAATCGCTTCTTAGTTTGCTCAGCACTTGAAAAAAAGAAGCAAGGCTCTCAAGCCACCAGCGGGTGGGCGGGAGGGCACCGAGGTCCGTACCGGGAGGCCTACGAGGAGGAAGCGCCGCCGCCCAGTTTCTCCGGGCCACTCTTGCGCGCCGCCGGAGTTCTGCGCTCTGACCCGGGGACAGCAATTGACCAGTGCCCTTTCCCCTTTGCCCCAGCGCCGAGGAGGAGGCAGCCCACATGCTTAGACCTAGTACGGCCACTTCAGACAACCCTGCGAGGACCCCTGTTAGTTAACCAGAGAGAAACAGGGGGACACGGGCGTGAGTTAAAGGTGCCCCTCTTTCGGAAAACCCGGCCTCTCGTCCCGCCGCCGTCTCGCTTGGGCCTGCATTGCTCCCTCTCTCTGGAGTGACCGGAGTGGCCTACGTGAAAGGCCGAGAACGGACAGCTCTGCAAGACCCGGCCTTGCGGCGGAGCCCGCAGGACCTCGGGGTCTCCTGTCGTTCTGCGCGCACCGTCTCCTACCTTCTCGCAGGGCTCTGGGCCGCCTGCGCGCCAGCGTGGGCTGGATGCGCCTCCAGAGGCTCTGGCGGGCGGGGAGTGCCGCGCGGAGGATCCGGCAGATCACCGCGGCCGCCTGCGGAGAGCAGCGCTGGCCCACACGGAGGCACGGAGAACGCAGCCTGGGCCTGCCAGCCGAAGGACCGCTTAGGGGCCTGTCCCGGTCAGGGAGCCGGCAAAAGAAGGAGAAAATGCGACTTATTGTGTGTGTGTGGGGGGGGGGGGGGGGGGGGGGGAGGGCGGCGGGCAGGCGGCGCGGCGGCTAGGGAATCCTCAAAGCCTCATTTTTGGATTAAAACAAAAAGAGTTTGGAGGGAGACACCACATTTCCAAAAATAATGATTTTTAAAAGAAAAGAAAAAAAACCCCCACGAAACCTACCGACGCCCATGCAGGAAACAGCTGGAAACACCGGTTCAGAACACTACTTTTGGTGGCCAGTTTAAAAACAGTGGCTGAATTCGGTTTCTGCTGGGTGAGGCCTTAGGGACTGACTGCTATGGTAGTCTTCAAACCCAGAGCGACTGCAAAAACTTAAATGTATATAAATATTTAAAGAAGCGCAATACATCTTTCACCGGCTTTGCCTTTACAAATTTGGGGCTGTGCAAAAACGAAAGTGTTGGGAGTGGCGGTTAACCAATATTCCATTAGGGAGAAAAATCTCAAGATAAAATAAAGGAATAAAATAGAGGAGCAACCGGGCAGTGAGTGCACGGGGGCCCGGAGGAAGAGCGGCATTTTGGGTCCTTCCTGCGGCGGACGCAGCCGCCCCCCCCCCCGCGCCCCCCCCCCCGCCACACACATTTTCTAAAAACAAAACAAAACTAACTCAGAAAGGAGAAGAGGGCAAGAGAGAAAAGGTAGCCCCAAAGTAAAAATCGGCCACAATGAATTCGAGCTTCGTGCAGAGGAAATCGCACGCAATAATAGGACCCAATCTGAGGGGAGAGGCGGTGGGGGGACGGGGGGGGCCGGAGAGGTCCGGCGGAGGGAGTTGTTAACTGCGGCTGCACAATGGCATTAATGAGATTAACCGAGGCAATTAGGCTGCCCGGCCTGCTCTGCAGGTCCGCGGCAGGGGCGGCGGAATGGAAAAGATTAGGTTAATTTCATTAATTCACAATCCACAATCTTTTTTCAGGCCGCTTAACCTCCTCCCCTCCGCACCTCTCCCCCTCCCCCCACTCCGAAGGCCCCCCACCCAAAAGGACATAAAGGGCCAACTCCGGTTCTGTTTGTCATCTGCATATTACCAGGAACTAAATCCAGGATGACGTCGACTCCGTATAAAACCAACAAGAGGTTCAGTTGGGCTAAACTCCGTCCTACCCGCGGGTTGAGTTCAGCCAACGCTGCGGCGAGGGGAGGGCTGGAGGAGGGAGAGCGGACGCAGGGGGCGGGGAGGGGAGAGGACCGCGCGCTCGCCCGCGCTCTCTTTCGGTTTGGTCCGCCTCAGGAGGAGCGCGGACCCCCCCACTTCGCGGCTCTTTCCCCCGCGCGTCTCCGCCGCCCCCAGGTCCCGGCGCGGGGCTTGGGGATGCCCGCCAGCATGTTCAGCATCGACAACATCCTGGCCGCTCGGCCGCGCTGCAAGGACTCGGTGCTGCCGGTGGCTCCCAGCGCCGCGGCTCCCGTCGTCTTCCAGGCCCTGCACGGGGACTCGCTCTACGGCTCCAGCGGCGCCGCCTCCTCGGACTACGGCGCCTTCTACCCGCGTCCTGTGGCCCCCAGCGGCGCAGGCCTCCCGGCCGCGGTCGGTGGCTCCCGCCTGGGCTATAACAACTACTTCTACGGACAGCTGCACGTGCAGGCGGCGCCCGTGGGCCCGGCCTGCTGCGGGGCCGTGCCGCCGCCGCTGGGCGCCCAGCAGTGCTCCTGCGTCCCAACGCCCGCAGGTAGGGTCGCGCTCGCTCCGGCCTTCGCCGCCTGCCGCGGTCCGCAGCCTCTGGGGCGTGAGCGGGTGGGGGCGCTAACTTTTTTCACTTTGCACAGTTTTCTCCTCTTGCAAGACTGGATTCTCCATTCCACCCCCCCCCCCCCCCACGCCGACCCCAACCCCCTTTTGCCGATAGGGCGCAGGGGTTTGCACACTCGCTGCAAACTTGATGCTGAAGTTAGCGGAAACGTAACTCAGTGCCTACATAGGGAGACGCAGGCTTTTAGGATTCCCTAACTGGTTTTGGGGGTGTGCGGGTGGACGCCGGGGCACCCTCCCTCATTTCCCTGCACCCTCGATTTCCGTGCACCTCCAATTTCCAGTGTCCCCTTGCAGACGATTTTAAAGTTGGAGAGACTGCGGCCGACGAGTGCGTGGCGGCAAGGGGAATAGCTGATCGCGTACTCTCCTCTATTGTAGGCTACGAGGGCCCCGGCTCGGTGCTGGTGTCCCCGGTGCCGCACCAGATGCTGCCCTACATGAACGTGGGCACGCTGTCGCGCACCGAGCTGCAGCTCCTCAACCAGCTGCACTGCCGGCGAAAGCGGCGGCACCGCACCATTTTCACCGACGAGCAACTGGAAGCGCTCGAGAACCTCTTCCAGGAGACCAAGTACCCAGATGTGGGTACCCGCGAGCAGCTGGCCCGGAAGGTGCACCTCCGCGAGGAGAAAGTGGAGGTAGGCGCCGGGCGCTGCCGGGTGCACTCAAAAGCCCTTTGCAAATAGTAGGCCCCCCCAACTGGTTTTGCCCGGCCCTCCTTGAGGTCTCCCTGCACCTAAAAACATCCCAGTGGAGGCCCGGAGGCGGCTGGAGGGCGCTTTAGGCCCAGGAAGTTGAAGGAAAAGGCGGAAGCGGGAGCGAGCCTCCTTTCTTTTTGTTGGTGCGAGCGCGGGGGGCATCGCGGGGTCCGGGCCACACTGAGCCCCGGGTTGCCCGGGCACTGGGGCAGCGCGCCTTTGATTTTAACTGTTTTGCCCTCCCTTGCGCAACAGGTCTGGTTTAAAAACCGCCGGGCCAAGTGGCGGCGGCAGAAGCGGTCCTCGTCGGAGGAGTCGGAAAACGCGGAGAAGTGGACCAAGGCGTCGTCCAAGGCGTCGCCGGAGAAGAGGGAAGAAGAAGGTAAAAGTGATTTGGACTCGGACAGCTGACGGCCGCCGGCCGGCCGTGGCGCTTGCCTGACTCGAAGGACTTGCACACACGGACGATGCTACTTTCTTGCACACACGCTGCCTTGCGGGAGGGGGTCGAGAGAGCGGAACGAGGAGCTGTTAATAGTGTACGGAGCCCGGAGGGCCGCGCGGAGGCCGGGGCCGCGCGGGGGCTCCAACCCGGCAGCAGAGGCGGCTGCCGCCGGCGCCTTGTTCCGCGCCGTAGTATTTATAGTTAAATTAACGGTGACACGACAATAAAGTGATGATGATGTAGACGGGTCGCATTCCGTATTGCGTACCTCTCCAACACCACCATCTGAGGCCCAGGAAAGAAAACCATTTAATAATCTAGCTTCGGAAGAAAAATTGAGCAGCTCTAACCTGTCCAAAAAAAAAAGAGAGAAAGAAAGAAAGTGTGGGTAGGAATCAGTCAAGGGGCGGGTGTTCTGGTCTGAAAGCACACTTGGTCTCTAGGTCTCCAGGAAGGAGCGAAGAATACGGGGGTTGTTGGGGGTGCGGGGTGTGGCATTGCCCGGGAGAGGGGCAGCCCGGGGTCCCAGTCCTCCCAGGTCCGTGGGGAGGAGGACTCGCCCTCCTCGCTGACCACGGGAAGCTGTGTCCGGGCAGCAGCATCCACCCCGGAGCTGGGAAAACCTGGGAAACCTCTCGGGACTCCCGGCTGCTCGCCAGGCCCTGCTCCTGCGAAGTCCCCAGACCTAAGGAGGAGGGTTCCCCGGAGAAATTACGCAGTCCAAATGCCCTCTCTCCCTCCGCTTTCCTGGGTCTTTCGTGGTCTCTACTGCAGCCCGTCTCCTCCAGGGCAAGCGCTACTGCCCCACAACTCGCGCTGCGCACGGCTCTTTCACCTGGTGGCCGGATCTCCGTGCCCCCAGCCCGCGACCCCGCGCACAGTAGAGACCTCAGTGGTGCCGGGCGCTTTTTGTTTAGCCGTTCCTTGGGGCGTCTTGTAAGGGCACCTCTTCCTTTTGCAAGAAACTCGACCAGGGCAGTGGGAGGTGGGTTAAGCTTGAGGTCCCAGCGCTCCGTAGGCCAACCAGGCCCGAGAGCAGTGCACTGGCTGCTGAGCCTGCGGGTCGGGAGTGCAGAGCCCCCGCTCTCTGCCTCAAACCGACCGTCTCCCGTCTGCATAAACTGGGGCCGGGAGCCCGCCCGCCCGGTGTGCTGGGCCTCGCCCTGAGAAGGGCTGAAGAAGCTTCCCTGAGAAGTGCTTGGGACAGGACCCAAGACTAGAGCATGCCCTTCTGTATGGTTTCCAGGACCATGCGTGGGGGAGGGCGGTAGGAGAGGCCAAGGGCCAGCAGAAATGGCTTTTAGTGTGTTCGACTTTATAGATTTTTGCATTAAATCCATTTTATACACAAGGAAGCGAAGACTCAGAGCTTCCCTGCTTGGCTGATTTATCTGCTTCCCCGGGAGTATGGGAGCTGGGGCTTCCCCAGCTACCTCCCCCTTCCGTGTAAGGACCCTCCAGGGGGAGGCTGGGCCGGGGCTGGCTGGGGAGCACACTGCCCGTGAGGGAACGGCTCTTTACAAGAAGCAGTATTTTTTACAGCTTCTTATACATTTCAAAGGTGCTCCAGGAGCAGATGAAATATGGGGTGACTCCCGACAGGGCCTTTTTAGTGAGGATTATTCCTGGATGAAAGGAGGAGGTGGCAGTTTGCAGACTGCCCCCAGGGACAAGGTCACCTTGGTTCCTATCCAGACTCCGTCACTTGTGACCTTGGACCAGTTACGGCTCCTTGCTTTCGGGGTAACTGTGCAATGGGCACAGCAATAGTCTCTGCTTCTCAGAGGTGTGGGCATCGAAGGTGCTCACTGGTGTAAAATGGGGCCTGGCACAGCGCAATGTCCCTTCACGGTGGCTCCTTACGTTTTTGAATGTTTAGTGATTCTAGGGAAAGAGAGAGAGACATGAGTGTGAGAGGAACATCAATTGGGTGCTTCCCGTTCACGCCTCAAGTGGGGATTGAACCCACAACCTAGGTTACATGCCCAGACTGGGAATTGAACCCCCAGCCTTTTGGAGTACGGGACGATGCTCCAACCAACTGAGCCAACTCGGCCAGGGCTGTTTTTTTTTTTTTTTTTTTTTTTTTTAATGTAACGATTTATATTGTGTCGGGCCAGCACTTCAGGATTTGTGTATGTGATCTCATTTTCCTTTTCAAGAACTCTTGGGGGGGGGGCAGTGTTTTCACCATTTTGCAGAGGAGGAAATTAAGGTTCAGAAAGGTTAGCTAATTTAGCCCCACTCAGCTCCCAAGCCATAGGGGCAGCCTCTTCGCCCATCTAAGCCTTATACCGTAATTGGGAATGTTGCCGCCGCCGCCAGCGCTGGTGAGAAATACTCCAAGAAGCGGATCCCTTAATTTCAAGTGGATCCTGCGCTGGCTATTAGCAACCCCCCCCAGATTCAGGTTTCCAGGGGGAGTGCCCGGCCTGCTGTGCCCCTCTGCGCCCTCGTGGCCACTCCTGGGGGCCGTCCCCCGTCTCATTGGAAAGCGGTGAGCATGCAGGGGTGTCCAGGACGAGCCCTCACTTCCCTTCCTTCAGTTCTCTATGATTCTAGAACATTCTAATGTGGGACAGAGTGGCAGCATCCTTCCACCCGGAGAGATCTGACATCTTCAGAATTCTGTAAACTCCTTTGTGTCTTTTTGTTCATAACTCGCCCTCAGACCCCCTCTAGGAGGGGATCTTTTATTTACTTATTTATTACATTTTTTTAAAAAAATACGTTTGTCTAGTGTGGAGAGGGGTCCATGCAAGTGACAGGGAGAGGGGGGCTGGGGGAAGAGCGGTTTCTAAGACACCTCCCCCAGGAACACTGGGGCGGGGGTGGGGGGGCCAGAGGGCTCCAGGAAGGGGGAAGAGCTGCTCCCCGCTTGGCCCAGGAAGGCTGGAGGTGGCAAGCGAGGGCCCCCTCCCTGTCCACGTGGCCACACCGGAGGCCCCCGTGAAGTATGAGCCCGGCTCACAGGAAATAAACACAGTAAACATCTGGAGTGAAGGGAGAAATGTCATCACGGCCCGTCTAATTATAGTCCGCCCATCTTTCTTCTGCGTTCCCCAGGCAGCCGTGGGGCTCCAGCCATGGCCATGGCCTGGCTGCTAGAGTCAGTGAGGGCCAGATGGCGGCCGGAGCAGAAGGCACGTGGCCCTCGAGAGCGGCCTCTGGGCCTCGTGACTGTGGGCATTCGGGTCAGGGTGTTGGAAAGGGGTGTGTGCACGTGTTCCAGTGGGCAGGGCGCACGCCAGATGGCGCCTGTGTGGTTTCCGCCCCTGGAACTGAGGGTGTTCCCCCCACTTCATAGATGAGCAAGCCAAGGCACGGAGGTGACACAGGGGGCCGAAACGAGAGCTGTCATCTGCAGGGGACAAGGCCCTTGTGATTTCCGGACGCCAGGCTGCCTCGCAGCACCCAGACTGGCGTTTCTGGGGCGATGCAGCGGGTATAACAGTTCACCAACAGCACGTGACCGCACAAGTGCATGCAGTTGCCCCTGGGGAACTCACCTGCCGGGAAGTGTCAGACAAAGAACAGAAACAACAATCACAACCCCTAACTTGGGTCTAGCACTTTCCACTGCAAGGGCTGTCCACACGCATCTCGGGTCCTTAGGAGCTGGGAATTGTAGCCATTTTGCCGGTGGGACATGGAGACTCAGGCGCAAGGCCTTGCCCCGGACACTTAGGAAATGGCAGAGCAGGCCCCCAGCCCCCACACCCGAGCAGACTCCACAGACCTACTGGGGGGGTGGCAAGGCATGGGGTAACAGCTCCCAGGTGCTCCGGGCCCCCTGAGCCACGCAAAGACATGGGCAGTGTGGGGGAGGACCCGGGTCCTCTGACTCCGAGTAAGCTATGCACAGGGCGAGCTCTTTCTGGCCTCAGCAGCGGGCTGTGTGTTGCGGGTGGGGGGAGGTTGAGCCGTGCTTTACAAACCACACCCATGAAGAGCGTATCTCAACGACAGTTCTTCAATCAAGTTGCCTGTCACCAACTTTTGAGCTTGGAGCTCATGTCTGAGCCTGTGTGAAGGCTGTGTGTGGGGAGGAAGCCGGCAGATTCCTCTTCCCTCGGAGTGGGGGGAGACGGGGCCAGGAGGTAGGGCTGACAGGGGGCTCATTTTTGGAATTAGATGAGGTTTTAAGGGACTCAAGTAGAATAGTTTAGGCACCCAGATATCTTGAGATCCCCACGGTAGATCCCCCAGATTCAGTTTTGCTCACCGCACACCCAATCTGGCTGCCTCCTTAAGGGAAATGGAGGATATCCAGCCCGGGGAGGGCTGGGTGGCTGGCGGTTGAGCCCCACGGCCCCTGCCTGCACCAGCGTGGGGCCCTGGGCTCCCCGAGTGACCTTCGAGAGTTCCCTTCCTCACCCGTGCACGGTGGAGCAGAGGACTGGAGATAAAGTAAGAACCCAGCAGAGTGTCTGCCACATCGTTTAATATGTGCTTTGAAAAATACCTTCAAATTGGCTGAGTAAAATCCTGCATAAATAGATTGGAATTAGGAATTAAGGAACAAACCTTGGTTTTAATTGCTGTTGGTTTAGGACTTTACCTATGACCCCAGGACACAAACCCTGAGGAAATGAAAGGTGATTGCCATGGATTTAAGACAAGGAAGCACCTGATAAGGTATAATTGGTTAAAATCCCCCTGCGGGGGGGTTTAAGGCAAGGATATCTAGAGTGAAGAAGAAGAAGAGAATTTGGAGTGGAATTCAATTCAATTTCTAAGCTTCGCCAAATGACCTTGACAGTTTTTTCCCCCCCAAAGTAAAATGAAAACAACACAGTAGCCCATGCAGAGCTCCTTGAGAGAGTTCTGGAAGAAAAGGATCCAGCGAGGTTTGGCCAGTTGGGACCACTGGCTGGGGGGACGGGGGTTGGGGGGCGTCCCAGAGGCCCAGCCTAGAGCTGTGTGACAGTGCGGAAGACCTCTGCTGGTCACGGCTTCCTGTGAAATCTGGGAAAAATAAGAAGCCGTTGTCTTAGCAGCAGATACGGCTCAGGAGCCAGCAGGGTGAACCGTGGTTTCTGGATTCCGTTTTCCCGTTCGTTCTCTCGTGTCCAGCCCTGGGGGGCGTCCCTGAGGAGAGACCCTGAGAATTCCTCTCCCAGCTTCCCTCTTTCATGAGGGGTTCATGCCGCCGACTCCTTCTGTTTTCCTAATTTTGCAGTCCTCCAGGGTCTGCGGACCAAATCCAGCGGCCAGACTTAGTCCAGGGGAGTTGCATCCCCCACCACCCCGCGCCCTGCCCGCCCCCTGGGGGGATACCCTGTCCCTTAACCTGAGAAGATTTATAGAAGCTATCATTAGTGAAATCATTTTAGCTGTGATGGACTGAGCGTGATTAAAAGTGTGGGTGTCCTTCCCTCACTGATTTACTAGCTGAATCACGCCGGGCCCAGGGAACGCTGCCACCCTGGTGCGGCGTTACGGGCAGCGAGAGAGCCACCGCAGGCTGAGGGGACAGGTTCTCCTTGGCGGCCCGGGGAAGGCTGGGCTCTGCTCCCAGAACTGCCCCCAACCCTCGGAGCTCACACGGGGTAACTCGCTAAAAATGTGGAGGGGACAGGGGAGAGTGGGACGGAAGTATCTTAAAAATAAAGATTTTAGCCTTGGCTGGTGTGGCCAAAGCAGACCGAGCACTGGCCTGCGAACTGAAAGGTCCCCAGCTCGATTCCCTGTCAGGGCACACACCTGGGTTGCGGGCCAGGTGCTCAGTGCGGGGCGTGGGAGTGGCAGCTGATTGATGTATATCTCTTGCGCACCCCATGTTTCTCTCCCTCTCTTGCTCCCTTCCCTCTAAGTAAATGAAATAGAATCTTTTAAAAAGTACAAAATGTTTTCAAAGAATAGACCCACGTTGTCCAGCCGCCTGCAGTGAGAAACACAGTCCGCCACAGGCATAGCGTGGCCGAGAGGCTGCAGGAAGCCTGGGTTGTGGGGGGCGGTGGTGGGGGGCTCCCACGTGGCTGCAGGGCTGCAGGGAGAATGGACACGCTGGGGAGGGCCTCCCTCCTGAGATGGTGGGCTCGGTGGGGGCGGACACAGCAGCCAGCAAGGGGCTCACTGCAGAAGCGGCCTGGGGGCCAGTGTGGCCCGAGTCACCCCGACGGTGTTCGGCCACCCCGTGACCACGTCCGCTTTCATGGCGTCCCGAGCCAATTGCTGACAACCACCCAGCAAGGCCAAGAGACGTTTCTCCCCAGATGGCGTATGATTAATCCTCCTTTGAAAATCCTCAAAGTGCGAACTCTGGGGACCAGAAGAAGGAAACTGCGCCGCTCCGGGAAGAAGGGAGGCCCCGAGCAGCTGAGACGGCCGCTCTGCGAGCGAGGCGGCTCGGGGCCCTGGGACGCCGGCATCCCAGCTGGCGGTTCCCTCTGAAGACCTACGTCCCTGCGAAGGCCAGATGGCCGGGACATGACGGGGCATGTGCGTGTTCCGTGTGGTTTTGGGTTTGAGGACTAAATATTCAAATCTGAATCCAAGAGAATCACTTTCTACTGAAGTGGGCAGGGACGGAAAGCTGGGTGTGTGTGTGCAAATGTTTGCCCGGAACCCTAAATGCCATCCCAGGGCGCATGATCCCTGCCACGCTCTAAACCTTTCCAGAGCTCGTCCCCTCTGCCCTGCGGCAGGACGCCGGGAGCACGGTGGCGCCCCCTCTGGTGCAGGGTTGCTATTTTCCGCTCGCGGCTGCTTTTGCAGCAGCAGACTCCCGGCATGCCCCGGTCGGAACACAGACCCTTGTGCTTTAGCTTGACGACCCTCTCTCTGGGTTTTGCTTTGGGGCTGGCCTCTGTGGCCTGGATTCTGATACAAATGTGAGTAGGAGAAAACTGAACCTTGACTGGGGTGTCTGCTCTGAAAAGATCGTGCGTGGGTCTTTATGATTTATTTTTGTCATTAAGGAAGATGTTTGTATGTATGTTTGAAAATTTTTTTTTAAAGAGGAGAAGCGATTTCTGCATTGCATGGAGGGTGTCATAAAGTGTGGATCTTAACATTATTTGGGGGTTGGCAGTTTTATAATCCCTTTCCTGGGCATGTTCTTTTCTGGCCCCTTCTCAGCCTTATGAGCCAGGGCGGTTCCTGTCATCTCGTTACACGGCCTTGGCTGCAGCAACAGGATTTGCCCGGTCTCAGGTACTGATCTGGGTGTGTTACCTCCTGCAGTTTGTTTCATCTTGTCAGTGCCCTGTGGAATCGGCTTTATTGCTCCCATTGTGCAGATGTGTCCATTCACAGCAAGGTCGGATCTTAAGACTCCAAATCCAGTGCTCTCTCCTCCCTCCCAGACCATCCCCCTGCATAAAGACCAGCCAGGGGGTCTGGGACCGAATCTCAGCCTGGCCACCGGCAGGCGGTGTCACCTCTGAGCGGCCCCCTCTTTTCCAACATGGGAGGAGCGTGGCCCTGCAACATGTGACAGTTATGTGGGTTTTTGCAAAGGCAAGTGATTAATCAAGGTAAAAACCTCAATACGTTAAAAATAGCCAGGAGCGCACAATATATTTGTTGAGGACTTCAACAACAACGAGGGTAATAAAAACCACGGCCTCCATTCGGTTCACAGATACTAACAGGACACCTGGTCTGCGCCAGGTACTGGTCTAGGTGTGGGGCACACAGGCTCCGCCCTCCTGGGGTTTTCTGTGGTGTGGGGGCAGGCAGTCTGTTTCCAAGCAGACAAGCTGTGGTTTGAGACTTTGTAAGTGCTGAGATGAACACCAAGTCCCTGAGAAGGCCGCAGGGGCTGGGGGAGGATTTGGAATAATTTACAATGTGTATACGGTCCCTGTGGCAAGGGGAGTAAATGTCACCTCAAGCAATCCTCCAGAGCGGAAGTGATGAGCTCTGCCTGTATTGTCAATAAAGCTTTATTGGAACACAGCCGTGCCTGTTCATTTAAGTGTCGTCTATGGTGGCTTCCCCCTTTAAGGGCAGAGTTGAGTTGTTCATTGCAATGGAGACTGTGGGGACTGCAAAAGTGAAATACTTATTATCTGGTCTTTCACAGGAAAAGTTTGCAGACCCCTGGTCTACAGTTTAGAGTTTAAGCCAGAAATGGAGGCTGTTGCTGGTGAGGGATGGGGCCAGGATGGACTCCCGTTTGCCTAATGCCTCACTTCCGTTCCCTGTGGGCTTAGCACAGTGTTAGCCCCTGTCCTGTGATGACGGGGTGGGGGTGATATGAGGCTGGAGATGGAAGCCCGGTGTATATATATTATGGCACCTGACCCTGGAGAGCTGTTCTCTCGGTGATGTGGTCTGCGCCTGCAAGAAACAATTTCTGAACCATAGAAAACGGGATATCAAAAAGTGCTCAATTATGTGACATTGGCTAGGAGACAAAGAGGAAAGACAGCTGCAACCCCAGAAGGCTTCCTGGAGGAGGTGGTAGTTCAGGTGGGTTAGCATTTGGCCAGCAAAAAGGTCCCTTTAGTCAGACCAGAGAGGAGGCCGCCTGACTGTCACACCCTGACACTGCCCTGTCCCAGCTAGCTCCCTCTGTTCATCCAATATTCACCAGCCACCCACTGAGTGGTCAGCAGCATCTGTCCTCAGGCACATGGATTAGGCCAACCCAGTACTAAATGACCGGTGCTGAGGTGGAGGGTGGGGGACCCCTCCACAGGCTATGGTTGCCAGAGGAGGGGTCCTGGGCTTTTGGTGGTGGATCACTGGAGCCATGTGGTTTGAGGCACCTGGTGATGGGCGGGGGGAGCAGCAAGAGGGAACAGCTTGAACAGCGGCTCGGAGGTGAGAGGACGGGGTGTGGAAGAGAAACACCAGTACGGGCTTTGGCTGGGCAGAGGCTGAAAACACTGAAGGCAGGAACTTGGTGGGAATCCGCCGTCTGGCACCGAGTTCGCTGTTTTAAAACCAACCTACAGCGTCGGCTCCCCTGCCCTGCCCTGCTGGAGGTCAGAGGGCAGTCTTGGGGATGACCGGGGTCCTCCTAACACAGCATTCGCGTCCACCGTCCGCCGCGGGCCCGTCTGGCCCAGAGAGAGGCTGCGGGGGCCCTATCTCGGCAGCATCTGCTTAGTGTCCCTTCCATCTGCCGCTCCAGAAGGAGAGGAAAACATCTCGGAGCCTTCTGCAGAGAAGGCTTTTTTTCTAATTTGGAATGGGTTTTAAAATAGTGATTTGTGGCTGGTAGTCGAGTTCATCAAAGTGATTTTTCCAGATGCTGTAGTTCTGGGCAGCTGACACATTGAGGCCCCCGCCCCCCGCCCCCGCACCATGTTCTAAGTCTCTCTCCAGCCTTCGGCATCAGTCCTTCCTCGCAGCGACTGGCTGAGGCAGGCACTCGGCGTCTTGCAGCTTAGAGAACCCGTCTCTGCCAAAACCGGAAGATGTGGCCATGGCAGGGACTGTTCCTTCCACTGTAAAGAGATCAGAGAGGTTGAGCTGCTTTCCTGAGGTCACACAGCCACAGCAGATGAGTGGAAGGGCAGAAGGCTTCCAAACCCTGAAACTTTGCATTCATATCTGCTTTTGTCTCAAGGGTGCCACTGCGCTTCCTGGAGGTGACAGCGTGTGTGATTCTGCCTCCAGTGAGCCCAAAAGGCCTGCTCTTCCTCGTGACCAGCTCCTCCAAATGCCACTTACTCCAGGCAGCCTTCCTGGATCACTCCAGCCTTTCTTGGGCCTCAGACACTTTGGCCTGACCTCTGGGGGTCTCCGGGGGGGGGGGGGGGTAAAGATTCTTGGACATGCCTGGAGTTCCTGTGTCCCCTCTGCTGGATTGAGTCAAGCTTCACGTCTGCCCGTGACCATGAAATTCTAATGCTTCATGGAGCAGATCTGCCCCCAGTACCTGCTGCCTCCCCTGCCCCCACCCCTGCACAGAGTTCTGAGGGACGGGGATGGTGTCCTTCTCACACTCCCTTGACAGAGAAGGGAGTTAGCTCTATTTACAACCTCTGGTCAAAGGGAAACCTGGCCGAGTTCTCCTAACTCACTGGCATGGATCCACTTTTAAGCTGTTTTGTCTCACGGGATGGGCTGAGGGTCAGTTTTGACAATGAAAACAGTCCGTGTTTGCAAAGCCCTTGGCAGTCTAAGCGTGGTTTTTGCATGCAGCTTGTCCTTGGGTCCCCACTACCTCCCTTTGAGACAAGTGTTCCTTTCCCCAGCACACGGGGGAGGGCATGGCCCTTGAGGCTCAGGCTGGAGTGGGGGGGGGGGGGCGGGCGGGGGGGGGGGGGCACAAGCCCGGTTCCTGTGAGGCTCCAGCGTCGGAAGGCCACTCAGGGGCTGTGGCTGGACAGAGGCAGCTGTCTCTCGGTCCTCTTTCTGCTCCTGCTGACCTTTCTTCTGGATGAGGCAGCCCAAGAACAGCTACTTCAGGCTGCTCGCCTCCGCCCAGCTCTCCAGGCCCAGGGGAGGCGCTCCAGTGGGCGGGTGGGAGCCAGCCCCTTCTCTGAGCTCAGCAGTGAGGAGGCGGGGCTGCTCTGAGCCCACAGGCAAAGGGCAGGAAGGAGTCCCCCCCCCCTGCCAGGGTGCTTTTCCAGAGGGGGTGTAAAGGGTAACTGTGGCCTAAGATCCAGGATGGGCCCTGTTTGGTGTAGCTCAGTGGATTGAGCGCGGGCTGCGAACCAAAGTGTCACAGGTTTGATTCCCAGTCAGGGCACATGCCTGGGTTGCAGGCCACGATGCCCAGCAACCACACATTGATGTTTCTCTCTCTCTCTCTCTCTCTCTCTCTCTCTCTCTCTCTCTCTCTCTCCCTCCCTTCCCTCTCTAAAAATAAATAAATAAAATCTTTAAAAAAAAAAGACCCGGGTTGGGTACCCTGAGATGCAGGCCAGGAGTGCAGCCTCTGACGCGCTCTGCAACCTGGGCCCTGGCCACATGGGCCCACCACTCCGGCTGCAGCTCTCTCCTGCTGGTGGTACCGAGTCAGGCCTCCCACGAGGACGGAGCCTGGGGCTGGGGAGGGGCAGAGCAGAGAGAGAACTGAACCGACCCTCTGCAGTTAGGCCTCTGCCACTGCCTGACTCGGTGACCCTTCGCTGCCACGCCCAACCTCTGGGCCTCAGTTTCCCCATCTGTTGAGGAAAGCCTCGAGTCCTGCCTCGATCACCTGTCAGGGATGCTGAGAGGCTCATGTAGGTCGATGGATGTGACGGTGCTCGGTGGCTGTCCCATGGTCGCGTGTTGGCGTCCCCTCGGCCGGAGGGCTCGGATTCTACCTGGGGATGCTCGGCTCCCACATCCTGACCTCCGTTTCCTGGCCCCTCCCACAGCCGGGCTGCCTGCTGGAACAGTGGCCAGCGTGTATTCTCCACCAGCCCGGCCCCTGGTCTGGCCCGGGACGTGTGGCTTCTGCCATGTGTCAGGTGGCTCCTTGGTGGGAGGGGCTGTGAATGCTGCAGACTTTGGAATTTTACTGAGTGACTGGGCTCAGGCAATGTGACCAGGTGTTTGGGTGGCCAGGGCACCTGAGGGCATTATGATCACCCTGCCTGGACCCATACATGGTCCCTGAGAGGAAGTCCTATTGCCACACCCCCCAAGGAACCACAGCTTCCTGGACTGGGCTGGAGGGTTCAGATTCTGTGTGGCAGTTCATCACCGCAGCTCCTGCTGTGGTCACCGGGCAGTGGCTGGGGCTCACAGAGCTTCACGGCCGGTACCTGGAGGTCCCACTGGCACCGGGGTTGGGCAGGTTCCATTCTCCTTCTGGCACTGCCAGGGGTGAGCTTCGTGACCTTGGGCCAGTCGCCCAGCCTTTCCAAGCTTCAAGCTCCTCCTCTGGAGAGACAGATGGATGTAACACACTTTCCCCAGTTTCTACAAGGGGAAATCCTCAAGAAGAAAGAGGTGTTATCATTGGAAACTTTGTGTTACGACATTATCTGCTACTTACGATTTTACCTGATTATTAATCTAAGATTAGGAATTGAACTAGTAGGGAATGGGGGAGGGGGTGTATCAGGTACCATAAACTTAGTGACTTCAGACACCAGGAATTTATTCAGTCACAGTTAGGGAGGCTAGAAGCCCGAGGTCAAGGTGCTGGCGGGGGCCTGCTCCCCCCACCCTCAGGGGCCCGAGGGGCGGTCCAGCTCCTTGCCGCTTCCGGCTACAGTGGCTCTAGGCACCCCCTGGCGTGCGGCGCATCACCCCGGTCTCCGTCTCCACGTTCACCAGACCGCCTCCCCTGTGTCTGTGTGCGTCGGGTCTCTTTCTGCTTTTCTCCCCTGAGGACACTGGTCATTGGATGCAAGTCCAGGATGATCTCCTCTCGGGATCCGTAACTCAGCTTCATCCGCAAAGGCCCTTTTCCCACATGAGGCCACGCCCACCGGTCCCCGGGGTCAGGATGCGCCCCCGCCAAAGCCCCTGCGGGAGGTAAGGAACAGGAAGGACCCGCTGTGACCCCGTGTCTCGGCAGAGGGCGGGTTGCTTCTCCTGCTCACCACCCTGAGACCCCCCCCCCCCGCCCCCCGCCGTGGCCCTCGCCTCTGCATCTGCCTACGATGCTTTGGGGCCCGAGAGCTGTCCCTCTGCACCTTCTGGGTGGGTTAGCAAGGGCCGGGGAGATGAGAACCCTGGAAGTAGCAAGTGACAGACGGGACTGAAGACCCCTCCCTCGTTTCGGTCATCTCTGGCTGCCAGAGCTAGATGCCGTGAATGGAGCATCTTGAAGAACACAGAGTTATTTATTTCCTCCCACAGCTGGATCCTGGAAGTCCAAGGTCAAGGTGCCGGCAGGTTGGGCTCTCGGCTGGCAGGCAGCTAACCCCTCATCTTCTTGTCCTCACGCGGTCTCTCCTCTGTGCACGCACTCCCTCTGCTTGTGAAGACGCGAACCCCAGGAGACCAGGGCCCACTCCTATGACTTCACTGGACCTTAGTTACCTCCTTAAAGGCCTGATGACAAAATACATGGGGGAGTGGGGGTGTCCACGTGTAAATTGGGAGGGGACACATTTCAGTCCAGAGCACGGCCTTTGGTCAGCTTCACGTAGGGACCACGGTGTTGCCAGATCTGGCCCACTGGGTGTCGGATCATGTGGTTTTCTTCTGGTTTGGTGAATCAGCACCGCCCATCAGAGCTCCAGCCACCGGCATGATCTTCACAGGCCTCCACCTAATAATGCCACTAGTGACAGCCCCCACTCACACTGAGTGCCACGCAGGGCCAGCGCCAGACACTTCACACTCCGTGTCCAGGCCACAGTTCACCCTCCTCTAGAGGTGGGGACAACCATTTGTTCCCCTTGATTGATGAGAGGCCTGAGGCTCAGAGCGGGGAGATCCCCCACTCGGAAGTGTCCCGGATCGGGGGTGCCAAGAAACCACACCTCTGACTGGAGGCCTTCTCCTCCCACTGTCCTCTCTTACCTCTGTCCTTCAGAGGAGAGCTTTCTCAACACCCAGCTCAGGCACCCCCACCGTCCTTGTAGTCCAAAACGGCCCTGGCGCTCCCTCTCCAGCCACTTCCCCCTCTCTCGCTGGAACGCGCAGGCCTGGCCCGATCAACTGTTGTCTTCTTCCCGATCATCCAAAAGCCAGGTCCGCGGGGACGTCACTGGCACACACGGCCTCTTGCCTGCCTGCAATTACGTTTCGTGCTCGGGGGAAAAACCTTCCCCACACATAGCAACGGTTTCCAGGCTGAGCCGAGCTCTGGGCTTCCAAGTAGAGGGGTCATTTGGAGACTGACCAGCATCTTCACGGGATGGAGGTGACCGCCAGCCAGCCAGCCAGCCAGCCACAACGGGTGGGTGTGCCTTTGCAGCGAAGGGCGGTTGACCTTGAGGTTGCTCATTCTTTCCAACGCATGGGGTGTTCTCGTCACTGCCCCTGGAAATCGGGACGCAGCGGCCTGTCGTAGGACGAGCCCTTGTTTGTGGAGCAAAGGTGAAGGGATCCAGCGTGCCGCGGCCCCACACGCATGCTGGTCCCCCCGGTGCCTCTGTTGCCAGAATGCTAGCATGTCCTCTGGTTGGCTCCTGCTTTCCTTCGGGGCCTCGCTGGAAAGGAGTGATTTTCAATCACTTCAACCCCATTCAGTTGCATCGTCAAGGCCGTCTCTATTTTTTACTGTCCTGCGGGGCTGGTCTGCATTTGGTCCAAATTACATGCCTGCCGACAGACGGCGGTAAGAGTGCTTCAGCAGGACGGGGTGCTGGGAATCCTGTCGTCCGGGGAGGGGGACGGAGGCCGCCTGGCTCAGCTTCCCGAGAACGGCGAAACAGGCGAGCCGTTTCATCTTCCAGAGACACGGCTGCCTCCAGCACAAAACCGAGCTAATAACTCTTGTCCCTTTGTTCTCTCCAGGGCACACCACAGCATCCTGGAAGCACGAAGGCAGCTTTCCCCCGTTTCCCCTCGGAGAGGGAGAGGGGTGGACTCTTCAAGTGAATTGGATGTGAAATGGCAGAATATGACGTTGATAACAGTCTATATATTTTTGCCCTCATCTGGGTTTTCTTTTCCACATACCCCCCCGACAGAGCATCTATCTGGGAGGCCTGGTACGCGCGATGTGAAAGCGGTCTGCGTGCTGGGAAAGAGACGCCACCCCGAGTCCAGGGCGAGCGAGGCATCTTCCTGATGAATGCTTGCGATAACGGATGTGATGAGCCAGGAATGTTCTGGACGGGGAGTGGAGGCCGGGGGAGGAAGTGGGGCCGCACATGCCCTGGGTCTCACTGCACCCACTGCTGCATCTGCGAGGCACGGGCCAGCTGAGCTCGGAGCCCCGGACGGGGTCTCCCATGGGTGCCCAGAGCACCGGCAGGCAGACGGGTTGAGCCGGCATGGCCGAGGGTGGTGGCCAAGCAGCCATCCTCAGCCTCAGGTTGCGAGGGTAAGGAAAGGCGGAGATGGGGACCCAGGTGTTTAGTCCGGGAAATGCTTGCTGAACGCTTTCAGATCGGAAATGGGGCTCAGGGGCGCTGGGGTGTGTGGTGAGGGGCGGCGCTGTGGGCGGGGTGAGGACAAGGCAGGCCTGCAGGAGGAAAGGTTGCAGGCCCAGAGTCACAGGTCCACCTCGGACTCTGCCCCCGGGGGCTGGGTGAGCGCAGTCTCCGTGGGAACGGCACTATTTTTAGTCAACACTGGGACGAAGGTCCATGATGAAATGTGACCACTTCCTGCCTTGACCTCCACAGGGCTGCCGTCTCTGTCCCATCGCCTCGCTCTCCAGACTGTACACGGGGCCTTCCTTCACTTTCTTCGTCCCATTTGAGTTTTTCTCCTTCCCCCTCTTTCCCTTGCTTTATTCCTTCCTTCCCGTGTTCTTGCCCGCCCCTGTCACCGTGGCCCTTTGCTGGGGGCTGGGACACGAGCACGGCCCAGGGCAGAGCTCCAGCCAGGGCAGGAGACGGACTGGAAACTTGAGCCACGTGGGGGCAGGGACAGCGTGGAAGGAGCAGCAGGCTCAGGCCCAGTGGAGCACCCAGAGGATGCGGAGTCTTCCCTGGCGACCCCGCCCTGCCTCAACGCTGGTTGCTCTGGCGTTGTTATTCTACCGGGAAGAAAAACTTTCAGAATTAATAAAGAGTTTAAGACTCGTGCCCTAAAGCTTTTTCCAAAGGGGCCACCCACACAGCGTCCCCGTGGAGTTTGAAGAGGCTGGAGTGGGGGAGGGGGGAGGGAGGCCGTGGGTGGACACGCACGGGGCAGGACCAGTGGGGCTGCAGTGGGACCGAGCGCACGGTCAGGGACGGGTCCCCGACTTCCCCTTGGAGCGAGGTTCCCAGGGTCCTCACCAAGACAAAGGTGTCACGGGGCTGGCCAGTGAGGATGACAGTGCCTAAAATCGGTGACAGGTCCCCTCACGCTTCAGAACGTGCCCTGCTCTGTGGGTCACCCGGGGGTGGCGCCAGACAGTGAATGCTAACACAGAAAGCGGTGAGGCGGTGAAAAACCTCTGCTGCTGACACCCGCGTCCACACCGCGCCTGTGCCTGTTCTCACCCCGGAACCCCTACCCAAACCCGCCTCGCACCCGCCGGAAGCACCGGCCTCCGCTCACTTCCGAGTCTGTTTCCCAGGGTGACATAAGTCCCATCTGCCCACGTAAAGTTTAAAACACACAGAAGTGGCTAGCGAGGGGTGACAGCCGTCCCTCCCTCGCCAGTGCTTTTCCCGAGTGTGTTTCGTTACACAGTCCGTCACAACCACCTCTCTCCACCCGTCGTCCATGCGTGTGGACCAGCCTCCTGCCCGCAGTGGGCCGCTGTGCACTGCGATTTGTTGGCCCATCTGCACGCTGCTGGCCAGGAAGCCACTTCTGATCTTTAACCGGCAGGGTGGCCAGCCGGAGACCGCTGGGCGGGGACCCCTCTCGCCCTGTCCCCACCGGGGGAGGTCTGGGGGGACAGGGTCTCGCTTCCCCACACTGCAGGGGCCCATCGCGGATGTGGGCCAGGCTGAGGGGCACCACAGTGAGGGTGGGCTTGTTAAGTTTTTTGAAATGCTTGTTGCATGTCTCCTTATTTCATGAATTGCCTGTTCACACCCTTCCCCATTTTTTTTTTAGATGGGACAGTGATTGTTTTCTTACTGTTGGAGCTTTGGTCAAGTCAGGACAACTCATACTTTGCCAGATGGAGAGAGACAGAGAGGAGAGAGAGAGAGAGACAGAGAGACACACACACACACACACACACACACACACACACACACACACAGAGTCTGTCCAGAAAGTATCCAGCCATGCACTATGAAAAATAGAGACATTTATTGAAGAAGGAACAAGAAACACTGTACATAGGACAATGACGTCTCAGTCCCCTTCAAAGTAGGCACCTTGGGACCTCACCCAGTTCTCCCAATGCCTCTCCCACTGTTGAATACATGGTCTTGACCTTGCTGTGACTTTGCCACACCTTCTTCGGGCGTGGGGAACCAGGGGACCTCCGTTGGGACGGCTGGGCCCTGGTCTCCAGGTCACAGCCATAGACCTGCCACTCACCCCTGGTTAGGGCCTCCTGGAGGAGTCCTGGTTCGGGGGAAGCTGGTTCCGTTGCGTGGTCATGAAAACTGCTCTCGTCACGTTAACAGTGGCGGGGCTTTTTTGGACAGACCTTGCGCATTACATCAACGTTCAAACTGTCATTTGCATTTCACCTCTGTCTGTGGTCTTTTGCTCTACAGAGCATTTGATTTTTATGGACTAAAATTTGTGAGTCTATTTTTTAATGGCTTCTGGATTACATCTTCTCAGAAGGTTCTGTTTCACCCCCAGATTATGACAATAGTCTGCTGTGCTTTTTTTTCTAGTACTTTTATAGTTTGATTTATTACATTTGGGCCTTTAATCCATCTGGAGTTTATTTTCGTTTCTAGGGTGATGTAACAGTTCAACTTTATGTTTTTCAACGTGATAACCTGTTATTCCATGCTGTTTACTGTGTAGCCTGTCACCCCTCACCATCGATTTGTAATACAGCATTTGCTCTGTCTGTCTGTTGTGTTTGTCTGTTGTATCTCTATCTACCTTTCAATGACCTTTTTCTGCCCTGTTGGTTGTGTTCCATTGGTTTATTTGTCTGTTTCCGGGTTAACTGTCCTGGTTGTACGGTACCTCTGATGGGGTCAGATCTTACTCTCTTCCATTAGTTTTTTTCCCCAAGATTTGAGTGGCTAATTTTGTTTTACAATTTATTTTAAAAATCCCAAAGAAGCATTGGCTGGTGTGGCTCAGTGGATGGAGCGCCTGCCTGTGAACTGAAAGGTCAACTATTCAATTCCGGGTCAGGTACAGGCCTGGGTTGTGGGCCAGGTCTCCAGGTGGGGTGTACAGGAGGCAACCAAATGATGTTTCTCTCACACATCAGTGTTTCTCTCCCTCTCTTTCTCCCTCCCTTCCCCTCTCTAAAAATAAATAAATAAAAATCTTTAAAAACATCCCAGAGAAATAAGTAACTTGGTATTTTGACTGGAGTCACACTTGAACGTCATTCATAGGAAAGACACCTCTTTGCAATGTGAGTCTCACCAGTCAGGGGTATGATGCTCATCAGTCAGCTCTTGCTGTGTAACAAACCATCCCGAACTTAGTGGCTTAAACACAGCTATTCATTATTGGTCCCAGATCCGTGAGTTGGCTGGAGACGGGCTGATGTGAGCATGGTGCTGAGTGCTCTCTGCTTCTTTTGTTTAATATTTCATTTACTATCAATTATTCATTACACAGTTCATTAAACATTTTATTTAACTGAATGCAAAATGCAACACTATATTCTCTAAAAACACTTTAAATGTGCAGTGATCCCTGTGCCCAAGGTGTGTGTGTGTGTGTGTGTGTGAGTGTGTCTGTGTCTATGTATCACAGTATGTTTCTGTCTGTGTATGTGTGTGTCTGTGTTGGTGTCTGTGTTGTGTCTGTGTCTATAACTCTGTGTGTGTGTGTGAGTATGAGTGTGCCTGTGGTCTGTGGTGGTGTGTGTGTTGTGTCTGTGAATCTCTGTAACTGTGTGTGTGTGTGTGTGTGTGTGTGTGTCCACAGGAAAGGCCAGAAGGTCTGACTCCCTGAGACCTGGGTTTGGGGGTGTTGTATTTTAAACCCTCATCTCTCGGGTGATCTTTAAGCCTGCTGCCTCCTTCGGGATTACAGCCCGAGACGTTTTCCATCTTTCGGGTTTCTTCCCCTTCTGGTTTTCATCTTCTCTGCTGGCCCACGGAGGTCCCGCCGCCGCCAGTGCCGCGCAGGGTTCGGCTGTCCCAGTGCCCGGATCCCAGGGACCGAGATTTTCCCTCTGTTTATCCAGCAGTCACACCTGATTAATCTAAATCAATTTGCAAATGTCTTTATTTACATGGAAAATCCTTTGGATAAACAAGAACTCCCGTGATACAGCGCGCACTGGAACAAAAGCCCCCGCTCCTTCTCCTTCTGTAAGACAAGTTGCCTGACGCGCGGGCCGCCAGGCCATCCCAGACTGTGTCTGTCTGGCCAGGTGGGATCTGTGTGTGCTCGGCCTGGTGTGAGCACACAGCGAAACCTTCGCAAGTGTGTCTGGAACCTGCCGCTCCTCCCTCAGATGGTCGGGGTCCAGATGCGTAATCAGAGTCGGGCCTGTCGGGGGCGCCTTTTGGAGGTCAGCCCTCTAGGGCGCCATGGTGTGTATTCGTTTCCTGGGGCCACTGTAACAAAACACTGCACGCTAGGTGGCTTAACACAATAGCAATGTATCCTTCCAAGGTTCTGGAGGCCAGAAGCCCAGGACCATGTGCGGGGACACCCGCGGCGCCTGCCCCTAGACCGACCGAGGGGGGCGGCGCAGAAATCCAGGTGCAGCGGCGGACACCTGCCTCCCGTGCAGGGAAAAAGGCATGCATACCTGCCGCTAGTGGACACGCGATGGTCACAGCCTTTTCAGAAACGATTGTGGCAAAATGTATTGAAATTGCAAGCACAGCCCCTTCGACCCAGAATTCCACCGCTGAGGATATTGATCATACAGACAGCATAAGGCTACCTCTGCCGTGTTGGATACATTGTGGGTAATTTGTAATCATTTGTTCTAATTCATTATAACTGTCGTAATGGATAGTTCTTAATAATTCATTGAGCACAATGAATTGGCCCCGTATCCGGAGACCTGCAGTAACCTGCAGGAGGCAGGGAGAGAGAAAACAAGTTCAAGTGTGCACGGTACGAACCTGTTTTCCTAGAACGTTGACAAAAATATGTTGTGTAAGTGAAGAAACAATATGTGTGTGTGTGGACTCCTGGTACGTCTAGAAAAAACTTACAAGCACAGGGAGAACAGGGGAAAGACGAGCCCTGGGCTGCTAACCCGGGTCAAGTGCGGTGGGGTGAGGACGGGGCTGGGGGGCCCGGAACAGGGGAAAGGCAAACGTAAGACGGGAGCGAGCTCAGACCTGACACCAGGGGGTGGAGAGGACGTCGTCTAGGTGTTATTTAAGACGACACACACACACGTGTCTATCTGTCCCTCGTCTCTTCCACACCCTCTGCCTTGAAGTGTATCTTGCCTGATATTAATATTGTCACTCGATGATTCTCAGTGTTACTGTTTGTATGGTGGATTATCTTCCATCCCCTTGCTTTCAATCTGTCTTTATAACTAAAGTACATCACGTTTAGGCAACATACAGGTGGGTCTCTCTCATCCATTCCGATCACTCTACCTTTTCATTGGGGTGTTCAGACCACCGAGATTTAGGTACCAACTAATGCGATTGGATGTAGGGTTCCATTTTATCTATTTTTGGTTCGTCCCTTTGTTGGTTTTTAAGATTTTTATAAATTTTTTCAATTATAGTTGACATTCCACATTTTATTAGTTTCAGGTGTCCAGCACAGTGGTTAGACATTTTTATAAGTTATGCAGTGATCCCCCACCCCCCACCCCCGATATTTTTAAACTGTTTTCAATAATAACTGAAAATTCACAGAGAAGGCGCAAGTGGAGCGGTGGACTGAAAGCCCGTGTCCTGCCCCTCGGTTCGCTGGCCGGAACCCTGACACCCCTCCCCACCCCCAATGGCGGTGTCAGGAGGCGGGGCCTGTGGGAGGTGCGTGGGTCACGAGGGTAGAGCCTTTGGGAATGGGACGGATGTTCTCGTGAAAGAAGGAGACACCAGATCCCCCTTTCTCTCTCTGCCTCATCGGGGGACATAGGGAGGAAACAGCCATCTGCAAACCAGGGAGAGGACCCTCACACGACCTGGCCAAGCTTGACCCCCCGACCTCGGGCTTCCAGGACAGTGGGAAATGAACACCTGGTGCCTACACGCCCCCCAGTCTGCGGCCCTCTGCCCCAGCAGCCAGAATGGGGGACACAAACAATAAATAGTACGGAGAGTTCCCTGTGCCCCTCACCTGGTCCCCCCATGTTTAACATCCAACCCCACACCTTACCGTGGTCCTTAACATCAGAAGTACAGAACCGGCCTTGGCAGGTTGCTGCTAACGAAGCTCCAGACTTTATTCGGGTTTCATGATTTTCCCATTAACGTCCTCTTTTCCACCCAGGTGCCACCTTGCGTGTGGTCATTCTGCCTTCGTCTCCTCTGGTCTGCGACAGCTTCTCAGTCTGGCCTTGTTCTCCTGACCTTGACAGGCTCCAGGCGTCCCGGCCAGGTGTGTCCTGTAGAACGTGCCTCGACTTGGGTGTGTCCGACGCTTCTCTCCTGATCAGACCGAGGTTACGGAGTTTGGAAAGAAAATGCAACGCCATGGAAGTGAAGTGCCCTCCTTGTCGCCTCAGGACTCAGCACCGGTGATGTTCGCCCTCGTTGCTGGGTTCAGGCAGGGCTCACTGGGCTTCTGGGCTGTAAAGCCGCCATCTTCCCCTCCCCACGCCCTGCTCTGCAGAAGCAAGTCACCGACCTGGTCCGCCCCCCAAGCGGGGGAAACGGGGGGGGGGGGGGGATTGCGCTCTCTGCCTCCCAGGAAGGGAATGTCTGCATATGTAACTTGGAATTCTTTTGGAAGGGAGATGTGTATGCTGTTCCTATTTATTTACTCACTCGTGTATATAAGTATGGACGTGTACATTTATTGTTCACTTTGGGGTATAAATCAATACCATGTTACTTATTTTTTTTAGATTTTATTTATTTATTTTTAGAGAGGGAAGGGAGGGAGAAAGAAAGAGAGAGAGAAACATCAATGTGCAGTTGCTAGGGGCCGTGGCCTGCAACCTAGGCATGTGCCCTGACTGGGAATCGAACCTGCGATGCCTGGTTCTCAGCCCACGCTCAATCCACTGAGCTACGCCAGCCAGGGCCCATGTTACTTATTTTTTTGTTCAAACTGTTCCAGCGTCTGTCCCTGGGAATTCTTTCAGGTTGGCTCCTACAGCTGTCAACTTGTCTGTCATCTGAGGTTATGATTGAATCTACCCTGAACTTTTTGACTTTTCAGATCCAGAAGCCAATAAATCTCCCCTGCCCCTTTTATTCTTTAAGCTCATTTGGTTTGGATACCTGTCAGTTGCAAGCAAAAAGAGACCTGATATAATGTACTATATATGATCTATCCGATATATAACAGATACAATACATGCCAGACTCAGATATAGTAGGGCTATTAATATTGTTATTGAGGATTGTTTAAAAATATTAAAGGAACTAGAAAAAATGATCATATTCAAAATTTAGACCAATATAGCTACTGGTGTTAAACAGATCATTTAACTTTGAGCTTCCTGTCAGCCAAGGCAAAAATAGAAATGGGGTGGCTTATATGATTAAAGGAAACATACCAGACTCTTAAGAGAGTTAAAGTAATCCTCATTCCACATGTTGCAAATAATATGTTCTCATGAGGATTCTAAGTCAAGGATATTAAGCAGCAGAAGGCTTTTTCTAAAGATGCCATAACATTCCAATATAAAAGCAAAGGATGTTGTTATTTCAGTGCAATTTAGTAAAGGCATTTCTGTAAGAACTTAATTCACATGGTCTAGGGACCAGCTTTTTCACATTCTAACTTGCCACAGACTGAGAGCTTAGGGAGCAGAGGAGTGGGTGAGTAGACCGGGGCTGTCTTCTTCAGGTGTTCTTGGCTATTTGAAGGATCATAGTCAAACTATTTTTTTAAAATAATACACACTCTGAGCACACACCTATTACTGGAAGGAAAGTGATTTGTAAGTTAAGACTCCAACTCGAACGTATAATCTGGATATTTAACTTCGCAATTTTTCACTGATGCCGATGGGTTCTGTCTGTTTACCCACCAGCCCAGGAAACTCCTTCCGCCCTCTCTGTGGAGTTTCAAAGGATTCTTCCTGAAGGAACCGCTCCTTTATGCTCTAAGGACAGCAGGTTCGGGATGCAAGGGGAAGTGAGCCCCCGGAGAACCCCCTGCCAGACCTTGGCTTCCATTCCGGCCGCTTCTTCCTAGGCAGTTCAAACGGGCTGCACCTGGGCGTCCGCGGGCTGAAACAGGGGCCGCTGTGCACGGCGTCTCTGGCCCCTCCGGGCCTGCCTCAGCCTCCAAACCCACATTCCGTTTGCATGAAGGAACGAACCCACCCGACAGTCGGCAGTCGGCTGGCCTACCTCCCGTCTCGGCGGCCTCTCCAGCAAGGCTTACCTTCCAGCAGCGGAGTTAATCCGCTTACCAAGACTTTGGCTGCTTTTTGACTTCCAGCGGTATTTTCCTGCCACTGGCCAGCTCCCCCTTTTGTCATCAGGCGTCTGCAGCTCTGCAGTTTCAAGTGGGACCCGGTCAGTCACCTAAGGAGAGGCTCCAAGTCCGGCAGCTCAGCAGAGCGCAGGGACTCCAGCCCCCAGAGAAGCTGGTGGTGTAGAAGGGACCCCGGCGAGCATCCTGAACCCCAGCCAGGGGTGGGAATGGTCTGCAGAGCTCCAGGGCCTGGTCCCAGGCAGCGCGGCCAAAACGCCAGCCAGCTGCACATGGCGCGTCAGCCTCACACCTGTTTGATGGTTTACTTCATATTTCTTTGAGCTGTTTCATGTTTTAAAACAAACGCATTTATTGAAAAATGAAACAGCCTAGACCTGATCAGCTGCTCCGTTTTCACTGGGCTCATAATAACGCCGCACAACTTTGTGATTAAACGGGGGGACCCTGCTCACCCCGGTGCAGAGGGGCGCTTTCAGGTGGTTTGTATCAGAAAACGCCGTGAGGGGGGTGTGGTCTCAGCCCGAATCCCAAGTACGCACTTAAAGAGGCCATTCCGGAATTCGCAGAGAGGGAAGAGAAGGAGAGTCCTTCTATGAGGACAGCCCAAGGGAAGGAAGTCCGGCCGGCCACGCGGAGATGAGAATGGCCAGAGAGGAAACGACTGTGAAGATGATGTGACCAGTGGAAGCACCGCGGTGCTGTTCAGTTCTAGCTCCTTCTCTTGTCTGGGGCGGTCTCTGGGCTCCAGTCCGGCTTCGTCCTTGTTCTAAAGGAGCCTCTTTCTTCCAGAAGTCACCAGAAGTCCTGAAAGGGTAGAACAAGGAGGGCCTTGGGCACTGTCAGTCAAGGCTGCCCAGTGCCCTCTTCCCTGGCCCACCTCTCTGGGGGACCCTGGGTGCTGGAAAGAGACCCGACTCTGTCCACACACCACACAGGGCTTCAACCCCTGCTTTGCCCTCCTCAGCCGTGGGCCCCTGGGCAAGCTCTTGCTCTCAGTGTTACCGTATCTAGAGATGGAGACAGTGATGCTGAGTCCTCCCTTTGAGACCTGGTCAGCGGAGGCAGGAGCCCCCCACAGGCGCGGCAGAGCGTGCCTCACATAGTGTGCACCTAGCGTGCAGTGGGTGTTTCGTGGGTGGCTTCCACTAGGAAAAGATCAGGAAGTCCGTGGTGGCACCAAGAGGCCCCAGTCTGAGTCCTGATGGCGTGCAGAACGCAGCCTCTCTCCTAGCTGTGTGGGTTGTAAAAGCCACAGAGAGGAAATGCGCACACAGTCCGCCCTCCCTCGCTGCTCCCACACTCATCCTCACGCCCCTGTGCCTCATCGCTGCCCCTGGAACGGCTTTTACTTTGCTTCTGGGATGTAACAGCAGAATGTGAACACTTGCCCTCTGGCAGCCAGTGCCCCCCCAAATGCCGAGGGATGGTGCCTCGTGTCTGCACGTGTCCCCACCACTGCCTACGGTCGACTTCAGGTCTTCACCGTGACAGCGGGTGCTCCCGTGGCGGCAGCGGCCTGACCCTGGGGACTCACTGTCCCACCCGGTGCTCTGCATGATCCTGGAAAACACTGTAAAGCATTTTCTGACTTAAATCGTTCACAGACATTATTCCTTTAAAATATATATATATTTTTCCCCTATAAGATGGAGTCATTAGAAAACTTCCAGGAGGGAAGCCAAAAAGAGCAAAGATAAGGAACCTGTTCATGGCCCTCCAGACGACGGCTGCCATTGCTTTTCGGTCGGCAGTGCGGTGAACGAACACGGAGAGCCCCCTGGGTGACATGGTGGGTCCCCACTGGTGACAGGACAGACCTGTCACAGCACCGCGAGTGTGTTGTCTCACTAGAATGAGGCCAGCGCTGAGTACGTGTGCGTGTCGGTTTTCCCTGGCTGGAGAGTACCCTCTTGTTTATCCCGGAGGTCTGCTTTTAATAAGTTTTCTCTTTGGATTTGATTAATGGGTTTACATCTTTGCCAGCCATAGGCACTTCCCAAAGCAGGGACGCGCCGCCAATCAACCCTCCCACCCACACTCCAGTTTTGTCATCAACACAATGACGGGATTGCCATAGAGGCCATTAACTGAGGGGCAGCCGCCCAGGCAAGCAGGTCTTTTCGCTGTCCCCATTTTTCTGATGAGGACACCAAGGCTCGGTGACACAGGGCGCCTTGTTGGAGGTCACATGCGTGTTTAAGCGTCAGCTCTGTCTGAGTTGTGGGCTCCTCACCCTGCAGCGTGGTCTGTACGGAGAGAGTCTCAGGAGAGGGTTTCGTCCACACAGGTGGACGGCCCGCAGAGATTAACCAGGAGATGCAGCTTTATCTCCAGGGTGGGCCACAGCACCATTTTCTGTTCTCGTTTTTGCGTCTGCACGTCACCCCCACATCACCCCTCTAAACTACCTACTTCCTGGGGGTCAGTTCCAGACACCTGGTGTTGGGAATCTGGCGGCCCCACAGGGAGAGACTGGGACCACTCCGTGACATCACAGTGCCCCAGGGGCACCCTCCCGGGCCACCAGTCCTTGTGAGGCCTCCCAGCCCATGTCCCCTTCCGCCCTGGACCTGTTCAGTCTTCACGGGGTTTGCAAATCAAAGCAGCCTTCCCACTAACTTTAACAAGGTGGCTACGGATTTCTTCAAAAGAGACTCTCCTTCAGAGGCCAGGAGGGTTTCTGTTTTAAGTCAAGGCCGCAGCCAACCCTCGGGAGTTAGATCCTCCTCTGGTAATTCATCAACAAAGTTTCCTCTGTGAGCCGCAACTCACGGTTTCCAGGATTCAGAGACCGGCAGAGGTGAAAGGAGCCAGGGAGCTCATACATCATGCAAATTGTGAAGTCCAGTGTTTCCTGGAGCCAGAAATGGTAGAAGTGAGGGAAGCAGGGCAATAGGGAGTGGTGGGGACTGCAGTACATTGAGACCACGTGTCCCATGGACGCCAGTAGGTACCATGAGTGAAATGGCCCAGTGTTGCTAAATTGTTCACTCCTTAAGAGGTGCTAAAACTCCCGATTTTTAGATGAAATCATCTCATTTTTATAAATGAGAAATACATTTTAGTTATGAAAGAAAAAAATGCAGGTCAAATGCCAAGCGTGTCCACACACCGACTTTGGCGGAGGGCGAGCAGTCTAAGCTTCGCCCCGGCGGCACCGCCCACTGCACAGATGTGAGCTCGGAGCCCCAGGGCAAGGGAGCGACCACGGCCGACCAGTCTCTGCCCATGAGTTCAGGGCCTTCAGGTAGGAGTTACAGCATGCCAAGGCACGACTGGGTGCAAAAGTTAACACTTATTAACCGCTTGCTACATTCAAGGCCCTGTGTGGAGATGTATCTCATATGGTCATCACAGCTATTTCGTCCACCTGACAGATGAGGAAACTGAAGTTCACGGCTGATAAGTCAGACCGTAGGGTGGCCCAGTGTCCAGCAGTGCCTGACTCCAATGCCCGTGTCCCTTCCACCACTGTTAGATATCTTCTCAGGCAGTGAGCCCCCTGTCCCTGATGTGTCACGACAACACTGTGGAAAAGCAACCTTCCATTGGACCATGGAACAGAACAGAGAGCTCAGAGGCTGGCCCGTGTGTGCATGTGAAAACTCCAGGTACAATAAAGGGGCTCCCACAAGTCGGTGGGGGAAAGAAGGGACAGTTCAGTTGCCAGAAAGTGGAAAAACTGCACTGCCAGATAAAGGCAAACAGAACCCTGGATTCCCTGATTCCGCTTACAAAGATGGTGGCGGACGGAGCGGGGCAAATTCTAAAGTAAGACCAGATTATCAATAGAAAGTAACATAGGGAAAATAATACAGCATTTTTTGGTATGGGAAACTACTGATGTGTGTGTGTGTGTGGGTGGGGGGAGGCATTGCCAAAGCACAAACCATAAAAAAATGGGTGAACTTGATTACAATACAATTAGAGAATTTTGCTCAGTGAAGGTCGCATTGGAGCAAGGTCCCAGATAATGAAACAAAAGAAGGTGTTTGCAAGGTCAGAAATGGACAAGGGACGAATATTGAAAATACTCCAGGGAATCTCTGCAGAACCAGAAAAGACAGGACCTGTGAGGCAACACGGGGCACAGGATATGAGCGGTCAGTCCTCGAAGGAGGATGCCTGGAAGGCTACCAGGCACATGGAGAGAGGCTCCAACTCAGCGGCAAACAGAGAAATGCACGTTAGAACAACGATGAGACATCACTTACACGTATCAGATTGGCGCAAACACAAAAACAGAAAGCAAGATGATGCAAGAGGTGGCAGAGATGTAGGGACCCAGGAAACTGTGTACATGGCTGGGGGGGAAGTTCAGACGGGCACAGCCATCTTGGGGAGTCCCTCGTGCAGCAGGGGTGTGTCTGTCACCCAGCGCCCGGCAGTTCAACCCGGGATGCTCTTTCTCAGCAGCGGTCACCACAAGCCCCTCGGGGCATTCAGAGGCAGCGTCAGAGCTCGTCCTGGGGCAGCACAGCGGACAGGCACCGCGGGCTGTGCATTGCAGGAGCTCTCAGCACAAGTACAGATCTTGGCCCTGGCTGGCATAGCTCAGCGGATTGAGCACGGGCTGCGAACCAAAGTGTCACAGGTTCGATTCCCAGTCAGGGTACATGCCTGGGTTGCAGGCCATGACCCGCAGCAACCACACATTGATGTCTCTCTCTCTCGCTTTCTCCCTCCCTTCCCTCTCTAAAAATAAATAAGATCTTAAAAACAAGTACAGATCTTGAATAATGTAGCACTGAGTAAAAGAAGTAAGAAGTAGACCTGTGGCCCAATGTCGCTTATGTCAATTCAAAACTTGACAAACACAAGCATCAGAGTGAAGGCCCAGGGGACGGGGGCTGGGGCAGGGAGCAGGAGGAACGGGAAAAGTCGATGATGAGTCAAGACGGAGGCCTTAAAGGGCCCCACGGCGGGACAGGGCCAGGGCGTGAGTGGCGTGACGAACTCCACCACCACCTTTCCCCAAAGGAAAAAGTATCTTTTCTTTTCTTTTTTTTTTTTTTTTTTTTTTTTTAAGGAAAACAGAGCCTGCTGCCATTCCGTTGCCGGGGAATGAGCCGATTCCCCAGCACCCTGGCTGCCTGCAGGCCTGCCTTCCCCCGTCCCCGCTGAAGGTCTGATCCAGATTTCGCGTCTCCTTCCCAGCGCGCACCGCTGTTGTGCTGACCTCTCCCGGCCTCGCCTGTCATGCGGAAAATCAAGCGGGTGTCTGCACAGTGAGGGTGGGTGTGTTGTGAACAAGCCCGGGAAATTTGGAATGATGTAATGGCTACGGGCCTTCTGGATGAAAATGAGAAAAAGTCCTCGCGTCACATCCCTGCCAACATTTGCAGACCGTAAATAGGAACATTGGAGGTGAAAAATAGGGAATCGCTACATGGCTGCCTGGGGAATCTCCGGCCTGGCCCGGGGAGACGCGTGGAAGAAGGGGGCGGAGCGGAGGGCTGCAGGGCGCACAGCGCACTCACAGGGTCCATTCCATCCCCGCCTCCACCCAGGGCTCGCCTTTTGTGCGCTGCGGCGCCAACTGCCGAACCCGGAAGCCAGAACGAGGACGATCACGATAGTAATTGCTATTTTATTCTCATTCACCGATATTACTTACTGCCCATCTTGTGCCGAATACCAGGAGGGGACGTTTGCACAAGCTGCGGCTCATTCTGCGGCCCCCTTGTCGTGAGGAGGGAGTTCGGATCCCAGGCTGACCTGAGAGATGCAGAGGGCAGATGTCTGAGCCTCCGAAAGGCCCCCCATTCTCCCCCTCCCCTGGGCTGTCTCCTCCCCAGGGAGATGGCCGTGGAAGGAGGCCTGGCTCAAGTGCCCAAAGCGGAATGCTCTGTGTCCTGGACAAGGCTCTCAGCCTCTCTAAGCCCCCGATTCCTCATCAATCTCCTCATCAATTGAATGGGCGGAGGGGGCCCACCCAGCCCACTCCACCAGGCTGTTAGGGGGATCCGCTCAGGGCAGGCAGGGCCTTCTGTGAAAGGAGGAATCTGTTGATGGTTCATTTAGGGGGAATTTGTGGTATCCCATGGGCTCACCTCCAAAGTCTCACTGATTTTAAGTCCCCCCCCCCGAAACTTTTTGTTTCCTATGCCCCCCTCCCTTCCCTTTGACACAGGACCATTTCACTACCACGCATCCACTGTCTTATAGTCATTGTAACAACTACCATCGTTTTAATGAACACAAAATATGTATGCACTCTTAGGCAGCTTGTATGCATTATCTAAATGTCCCCCGTGTGTGAGTGTGTGTGAGTGTGTGTGTGTGTGTGTGTGTGTGTGCGTGCACAGGAGACAGAGGGAGAGCCTAGTGTGAGAGCGGGAACAGAGTGCACAGTGACTTGGAGCAGTGAAGGGTTTGCCCAGGGTCCCCACTAGTTCATGACTTTGGCCTGGGCCTCTTCCTTCTGTCCCTTCCCTGGTGGTGTTCAGGCGGCTGCTGCTGGGGCGTCCACAGAACACAGCTTTGGGTTCGGGAGAGACCTGGGTTTGAGTCCTGGCTCTGCTGATGACAGCTGTGGGACCCTGGACAAGAGACGTAACTGTCAGATGAGGACAGTGATATGACACCCCCCCCCCCCGCCCCCCACGGACGCCAGTGAGGGCCGCAGGAGCTCGTGTTTGCGAATGCCTGGTGCGCAGGAGGCGCTCAGTGAGTGCACCTGCCTGCCTCCTTCCCACGTGAAACCTCGTGCACTTTCCCTTGCAGCATGGTTAGTCATCGGCCTTTCAGGGACAGGAGGGGAGGGGCAACCGAGGATAAAAGCAGTTCCAACCGTGATGGGTAACTGAACGTGTCAACGTGGCTGGGCCACAGTACCCAGACACTGGGTACCGTGGATGTTGCTGTGAAGGTGTTTGTTGGTTTGTTTTGGATGAGAGTGGCATTTAACTTAGAGGACTTTGAGTAAGAAAAGCAGATTACGCTCCCTAATGTGGGGGAGCCCATGCAGTCAGGTGAAGGCCTGCGTAGGACAAAGACCCATCACCCCCAGTGAGAAGGAATGATACCAGCTCATGGACTCACAGTGCAACTCTGCATCTCCTACCCGCAGCCTACGGTGTGGGTTATGGACTCCTCAGCCTCTATACTTGCGTGCGCCAATTACTTAACAAAAGTATGCATCCCTCCCTCCCTCCTCCTTCCCCTCCTTCTAATTCCCCCCTCCCTGCCCTTCCCTCTCCCACCCTCCCACCCTCCCCTTCCCTCTTCCTCCCTCCTCTTCCCTCTCCCTCCCTGCCCTTCCCTCTTCCTCCTTCCCCTTCCCTCTTCCTCCTTCCCCTTTCCTCTTCCTCCCTCCCTCCCCTCCCTTTCCTTCCCTCCTCTTCCCTCTCCCTCCCTGCCCTTCCCTCTCCCTCCCTCCCCTTCCCTCCCTTTCTCTGCCCTGCCTCCACATGTTCAAACAAACACAGACACAACCCCCTGTTGGTTCTACCTCTCTGGAGAGCCCCCAGTGAACACCAGCCCTCCTCCAAACTCTGAGTTACCCAACACCTCCTTCCAAAGAGTCGGCCCAGACACGCACCCTGGGGCAGGCCTGGCTCTGCCGGCTCACCTGAGCAGGCAGGTGGAGCACACAGCGGGCCTCTGCGCCGCTCTGCTGAGCAGCGAGCTCTGTTTCAAGATAATGAGAAGCTGACCACGAGGCAGGAGGCATCATGGGACTTCCCCAATTTGTCTGAATAATGAAGTGTTGGCCATTGCCTGCATAGCTGACTATGAACAAAATATGTGTTCCGTGCTCTATCCACCATTTGGAGAAAAAGAGAAAACACACATTTGGATTTTTTATGAATGCTCTCATGAAAGTATGCGCTGTGTTCATCGACTTCTTCCCTACCCCAACACCACGCTAATTACCAAAAGCCGCCGCTCGGCCAGCGCTGCCTTACAGGGGCTGTGGCAGTGCAGTTTCCAGGCTTTTCCATGACGGGCTTCTCCTTCACGCCAGGTGTCTCAGCCTGGGTCCTGTCGGCGTCCGGGGCTGGGCCCTTCCTCGTGGTGCCGGGCAGCTCACAGGTTCCCCGGCCTCTACCCGGGGCGCCCCCACTGCAGTACCCCCGTGCCTAAGGCTGCTGGTTCTTTTCCGGGCGTACAAAAATGTTTCCATTTTAATTTCACTTTAAGATCAGAAGAAAAAAAATGAACATAATAATAAATATATATCAAGGAACCCAGCCTGGATTATATTTTTCTTCACACCAACTTAGTTTTAAAAGAAAATGCTTGATTTTTTTTTTTTTTTTTTTTTTTTTTTTTTTTTTTACAGAGGAAGGGGCCCGTGATGGGTGGAAAGGTGTAGCGCCCACAGAGTCAGAGTGGACGGCCCCGCCTCTGCCCAGTAGTTGCCACTAGCCTTCCTCTCCAAAACGGTGACCCTCTGACATGTCTCCAGACCTTGCGGGTGACCCCCAGGGGTCAGGGGAGGCATGCAAAATCAACCGGCTGGGAATCACCGCTTCACACTACTAATGAGAGCGATAATTACTCATTCAGCCAGCAAGTATTCAGGGGGCACCTCCAGGCTGTTGTGGGGCTGCTCTGGGGACCACAGGAAGACCCGAAGAGTGGGGTACTCCCCCGCGCCTCATGGGGTTGCTTCCGGAGCAGGGTGGGAGCCAGACGAGGTCTCTAAATGGGCTAGGTGGGGGTGACCACGGGGTTAGGGAAGTGGGGAAGGATTCCCAGAAAGGGGCATTCCCAACCGGGCCTGGGAAGGTGAGGAGGAGGTTTTCAGACTGGGATAGAACTGAGATGAGGGTTCGTGGGTCTGCGCATGGGTGTGGAGGGGTGAAGGTCACCCTCAGGTCTGCCTTTGGGGTCACTGCCAAGTGTTAAGGGCCGGACATAGGCCCCTTTGTAATAAGCAGAATTGGGGGTGGGAGGAGGCATTTAGTTCCCTGGAATCATGGAAATATTCATTTCTTTTTGAATCTCCTGAAAGATTCACTTCTTCTGTCAGCGCCGGCTGTAACGTACGACGTGCGGCACCCCCGGCTCTGACACCACGGCCAGCCCGTGAAGTCCAATTAGAAAATGAGCGCTGATTTCAGATTTATCAGATTCGAGTTTTGACTTTTGTCCAGAGGAGAACAGGAGCCCGGTGTTATTACAGGCTTGTATTTCACCTTCTCGAGGAAGGAAAGGAAAGACACACGTCGTTTTGACGGGATCCAGAGCCCGGCTCGGGGAGAGGCGCCCTATTTTATAAGGGAGCTGCTGTCTAGAAATAGTCCTGCCCTGTGCGTGCTGTTTAGTTTCTGGGCCCGGCGTGCCAGCGACGTGAAATAGAATGCAGTCCCTGGGCCGCCGCCGCCGCTTTTCCAGGGCCAGGGGTCTGCCGGCTGCAGGGCTCAGTGGGCTTGGCACGGGGCGTGCATTCCCATTGGCACCGGGGGCTTGTGGAACTTTAGATTGGCCACGGTCTGCACTTCGCCTCGGAGAATGCGCCTGCCCTTCTCGGCGCTCACAGGCAGACAGGCCTGGAAACTTTGGAACGGGAGGCAGTCGCGCTGACCTGGAGCCCCCTGCTCCTTTCGGTGGTTGGGCCCTGTCTCAGCCTCCCTTCTACGACTCTTAGTAACACAGCAGCCCCGCCCCCGCCCCTAGGTTTTCACCAGCTGTGCAAAGCAGAAGGACCAGAGTTTGGGGGATCCAGTCCCTCGTCACTGTCTGAGAGGCAGGGCTGTGCAGGTTCGAACCCCTCTTCTGCCACGCAAGTCCGTGGCCTCGGGGAAATTGCTGACCCTGCAGGATAATGGGGCCACGGGGCACGGATGTATGCGCCTTTCAGCTTCACCCATTGGCCATTGCAGCAATCTGGGCCCCGCCCCAGGCCCCGCCCCCTACATCCCGCAAAGGAGGCCGGGACAGACAACCTTTGCATCTACTTCCACGCTGCGGGTGGGTGGTGATTCTTCTCGGAGGGCACAGCCTTGCCAGGTCTCGTCCGCGGAGTGCGCCCGAAGCCCCACGCTGCGTCGCGCAGCCGCGGTGGAGGAGGCAGGCCCAGTCGCCTCTGGCACCATCTTCAAAAATGGAAATAATTTAATACTTGCAAACGCAGCCCTCATTATCTCTCCGAGCAACAAGATCTGTCTCCAAACCTGAGAAGTTCAGATTACCAAGTTTCCAGACCTTTTTACCAACTCAATCCAAAAACAATCCTGGTTTTATAACTCAATAAAAAGGACTCGCGTTTTCAAGCGCGAGCAGAGCAGGCGGAGCGCGCAGGCCGAGGGGCAGATGAGGGAAACGATCGGTCTCCCCAACGGAGGAGGGGAGGGGCGACTGCCAGGCAGGGGCCGGGCGGGCTTTAGGCCCAGATTCCTCATCTGGGAAGGAAACCAGCCAGAAATATCTGCTTCCACGTCCTCAGTGGGATCTACCCCGATGGCAGGCCCAAGGGGCCGCAGGGCAGGTCATCGTGCTCTCTATCTGACAGATGGGGAAACTGAGGTAGAGGGCAGGTGCCTGGCAGAGCCACCCAGGTTGTGGAGGTTTGTGCAGGTTTTCTGGAGGGGGTTGGGGTGGGGTGAGCTTCTGGATTTTGCTCAGCTCCCCAAACCATGCTCCCTGGTGCAAGGCTGCCTTCGCCTGGAGGGGGCGCCCTATTCCAGTTCGTGTACAGGCGCCCTGTAGGTGTCCATCTGGTCTCCCTTTTTCGAGCAATTTTGTCGGGCTGCAGGGTTTCCACGGAATCGGCAGGTCCGGAGCAAGGACAGCCCAGAGCATCTCTTGTCTTGCATATTTTCCCTGAAGCAGATATCTCTAGAGGGGTGTGGGCGGAGCTGAATCTCCGACTCCGGGGGGCTGAATCAGCCTCGGTTTCTTAGGGGCACAGGGAAAATCAAGCTTTCTCTTGCAGCATTAGCTAAGGTTTAAATGAGGTGATGACGAGGTGAGGGGCTGGGGGAGAGGTCCTCTCTCCTGCACAGTCAGGGGCGTGGAAATTGGTTCAACAGTATGGACTTGGTGATCCCAATCAACAACGTTTATGTCTTCTGGCCCAGTAATTCCACTCGTGAAATTGAGCCTGATGAGTAATTTGAGCAAAAGGCAAAGACGTTTGGTTCAGGACCATCCCGTGCATAGGAGTGAAAACACGTGTGCTCACCCATTGATGTAGTTTGCCGAAGGAAAAACAAAGCGAGAGAGCGAGAGAGCGTAGAAAAGGTGAAAAACACAGTAGCCAACGACACACAGTAGGTGTTCAGGAGAAGTTCTGTCTGTAAGGCCTCTTGACATCATGAGTCCCAAGCAGCAACTCCGATCCTTATGTTAGCATTTGTCCCTACTGAAAAAGCCCACGGGTCCGGCTAAGCAACTTTTGGCCAAATTAAAATGGAAACATACAGGCAAAGTAAGGCTCATCGAGAGAAAAAAAAGAGAGAGAGAGAAAAGAGAAAAAAAAAAAAAAAACCCTGACTGTACATGTATATAAAATCCATATTACACCATGCAACAACCATAAATTGGAAACACGTGAAGTTGCCCTGCGTTGGCGTGGAGATGGTGTTTTTGATGCACTGGCTTGAAACTGAGCCATCTTCACAAAGTACCTGAGGATGGGAAGGTGCGCAGCGGCCGCGGGGAGCCGGGAGGGAGTGGCTGCGGCCCCACGCTCTGGGGCACATTTGAGGCCTCTCTTACTTCAATGCAAAGAAGTTAAAAAGGAACTTACTTGGCACCCTCTTCCCACCTTCCCAGTCATACAAGGCAAATGCCAAACAGATGTCCTCAAAGGCTGGAAAACTGAAATGAAAGGCACATTTAGGATTTATAGAGCTGAAAACCAAAAAACCAGTGGAAATTAGGACTCTGATGAGCACAAAGCTTGCTGTTAATGCATAATTTTTTTCACCGTAGCGCTTGCAAATTGGCTTCCAGATCCCCAAGCAGCCGGCGGGAGACCAGAGAGGGGTGTGGCCACAGTGTGATAAAGTGATAGGCTGGAACCAGGCATCCAAAGCCCTTCAGGATCTGGCCAGACCTGCCTGTGAAGCTCTGAGGCCCGTGCCCTGCACTCCTGATGCCCCCTCTCTCGAACACTGCCATCCTTGACATGCCAACCCCCCCATACCCTTTATCTTCTCTCTCTCGAGCATGCCCATCCGTGGCCCCTCCACTCTCCAGCATATCCATCCACCCTTAATACCCCTGCTCGCTAGCATACTCATCCTCGATCTGCTCACTCTCTAGCACACAGGTGGCCAACACAAGACCCTCGGGACAAATCCGGCCCTCTGCCTTGTTTTATCCAGCCCAGCACCTTGTTTCTATCTGGAGGCAGTGCCGAGCTCTCGCTTAGCTGTTAAGGAGCAGTTCCATGTCTACGGTCCTACAATGACATTCGGCCCTTTGAAGGCACCCAGGAGGCTGCTGTGGCCCCCGGGGACAATGAGTTTGACACCACTGCTCCAGCACACCCAGCCCTGGTCCCTCCACTCTCTAGCATGCCCGTCTTTGCCTCTCCCTCATTTTGTATCGCTTGATTTGTTTTTCAAAATATAGTCTGCATTAGGTTTATCATCAGAACAAAAGATGTTTCATCTTGCCAGCAGAACAACACTAGGAGATCACAGGAAAATCTCGACAACAGCCGCCAACACATAGTTGGCACCCAGTAAACGGAGTTCTGTCCACAGGGCCTGTGGACACCACCAGACTGGACGCCGGTGAAACTGGTGGACATCCCCACCCATGCTAACCCAGCATTCCCCTCCGCGCTGAGTTACAGGCAGGTCCCTCTCTGAATCCATCATGCCTTAATGATTTCGTCCCCTCTGCCTAGAATGTCCTCATAGAATCTGACGCCCCCTCACACAGTTTGAGACGTGGGAGGGAGTCGCCTCCCCTTGTGTTGCCCCCCCTCCCCACCCCAGCCCCAGGGATGCCTCTCTTCCCTCGGTGCCTGCACTGTATCTCCTTTGCGGTTCAGGCCTGGCTTCCCAGACCGGAGCCCCCTGGGGGCAGGGATAATAGCCATTCCGCTCTGGCCTAGAGGGCGCTGTTCGGGAATGAGGATACCCCACGGGATTCTCCTTTTCACACAGCATATAGTATGCACTTCACTGGATGAATGAGTGAATGAATGAGTTGGACCTCCGCTCAGCTGCTCCTCCCGTCCTCTCCACCCGCGAGAGGACCCCACGTGAGCCTGGGTGGCAGAAATAAAGCAATTCCAGGAGCAAGCAGATGCCGCTTATCTAGACCAACTCTCTACTGCCCTGCCTCTAGGCACTCAACAGATGTTAGTATCATTTAATCGCCTATTCCATTTTTCAGATGTTGAGACTCAGAGAGGCACAGTGCTTTGCCCAAAGGTCACTAGCTCGCTTTTGTCAGGATCCAGGAACCTGGGTTTGGGGATAGAGTTTGGGGGAGATTGAGACCCTGGGCTGGGTGTGTCAGAGGCGGAAGGAAAGGGCGATCAGCTGGTTGACCTCAGGAAAAGCTCGCTGACCGCAGGAATGAATGTTAATTTCAATTTCATTGTTGCCTTTGTGAGCAGATATCTGCTTATCTTCCGAGACTAGGATTCCTGGAATCCTTGAACTTGATGTAATTGGTGTCACGATTACATCATGACTAGGATTCCTGAATTCCTGGAATCCTTGATGTGATTTCCCTCAGCGCAGCCCGATAATAGACCAATGATATTTTACCCTCATGAACACCCAAAGAGGTGGATATTATTATTATGCCATGTCAGATGCAAAAACTGAAGCTTAGAGGAGTTATTAAGTTCCCAAATAGCCCGGCGGCTGAGCCATGATTCAAGCCCGAGGGGCCTGACTCTCAGCCTGTGTCCTTCCAACTGTCCCGTGTCACTTTTATTTCCCTCTGCAAGTTTGGGGACCCTGGCCAGGGACAAGGGTGGAAGTCCCATCTTGGTTCTTGGCAGGTCACCTGGTCCTTCCTTTAGAATCAGAGTCGGGGTAGATGAGGGTTCAAATCCCCACCAGGGCCCAGGGGCCCGAAAGGACCAAGCCAGCCCCGTGAGCTCTGCGGCAGCATTTACCGAGCAGGCCTGTGACCCTCTTGAACACGACGGCCATTTACTCCTCTGAGCTCGTGTCCCCAGGACTGGAAATGGCTGGAAGCAGGAGCAGAACTACCTGCTCCCTACAGCCACGGGCGGAAAACAACGTCAGAACAAACTGCAGCCTCGTGTTGCAACAGCCCAATAGCCCAGGGGCCACGCCACAGCACCCCCACCCTTTTTAATCCAGGTATAATCCAATGAAAGCTTGAAGGCCCTACTCCCTGCTCCCCTGTGCTGTGTCTCTCTCTGAATCACGTCCCTCTCCTCTCTCGGGGAGTAAATAAAAGCTTGACTCTCTAAGCTTTCCTCTCTTTGTGAATTCCCTCACAGCCTGCATCACAGACAACCCTAAGCCTTGGTGGCCTGTCCTGGGGACATTCTCTATTTCTCCCTGGGGCCTCCTGAGACTTGCAACTAAGGGAGCAATGGGAGGTGGAAGCCCCCTCCAGGCTAGCCCCCTAGCCCTGTCTCTGCGAGGTTTGGAGAGAGGATTCTAATCCTTCTCCGCCTGTCCGGACTCTGCCGACAGCCTCTTCCTCACCGTCTTCACAGCCAGCAATCAGTGAAGTTTCTCTGAATCTCCGGAGGAAAACATCCCACTCATCTCATTGTTGACACTCTAAACCCCTTGTTCTGGGTCTATCACTTTCTCGCAGGGTTTCAGCTGGGAGGGATGCCTCCAGCCGTCTCCCTGCTGGTTCTGTCTGCTCTTGGGGCCCAGGGCCGCCTGGCTCAGACCTGGCCCCATTGTGCCCATGTTAATAAAAACAAGGTTACAAAGAGGAAGAAAATCTCACGCCCCTCCCCGACTGGAAAACACTTTATATTCTTCTCCTGGAGACCAGGGAGCTGCCAAATCCTGGGAAAAACTGGGCCTGCCTCTCCAAGCAGAGAAAAAAGTGACATTTTAAACTCGAGCTGCTTTTCTGCCCCTTCACCTGATAAAACGAACTCCTTCTAGGAGAAGCTTGTTTTTCTTTCCCTGCCTTTTGGAAGTGCAAACACCTGGTTTTCTCTAAGAACTCTTGTCCAGGCCATCTTCTAAAACACAAATTTGGGGAAGATAACCCTTATCAAAAGGGGGAAAAGCTTTGCTATATCTGAGCAAGTTAATTTAATTCATTCCAGCCATTCTTTTCCAAATGAGTACATTCTGATAAAAACTATTGACTGTCTAGGTATTTTGAAATCCCGTGAAATGCCAAAACATAGCTCGCTAGACCTACTTTTGGCTTTTAATTACAAAAAGGCTGTGAAGAGAACTTGTAGCCGTAGACACACGCCTTGTGCTTTGCTGGAGGGGTCTTTCCTGCGAGCGGGAATGTGCCGGCCAAGAGAGGAACCTGTGCTTCTAACGGCCCTGCACGGTGTTCAAAAGTCAACCTAAGGGATGCCGGTTGCTTGCTTTTTAGTACCGACTGCCTTTTAGTAAAATCTACAACCGCGTCATTTTAAATGTGGTCATTTGTGAACAGTCAGTTTAAATGCTGCAATGCATTTGCAAATGTCTCTTTGGTTAGGTTCAGGAAGAGGACTCTAACTTACTCTAAATGACAGATATCTACATAGGGCATGTCTTTAAAGGAAAAGATTTATGGCACCCGAAGGAATAACTAGATTGGCGGAAACATTGGCAAACAGTCAGGACAAATACGGTCAGTCACACGGGACCGAATGAACTACAGATAACTGTCATTCTTATGCCTGTGTTCAAAATTTTGCTAATTTTAATTCCTTTTGTTTTCCAGATATAAGAAAACTTGTCTTTTTTTCCCAGAGCAATTTTTAAGTTCTGTCCTCATAAGCAATATTAAAACATTTCTAGTTTCTCCCTATCGAATTCCTCTAGAATGCAGCAACTCTTGATGAGTCAAGCATTATTTTCACGGCGATCTGTTTGCTTGCGTGAACCCAATAAGAATCTGCCCTCTTTTTTAATAGCACCCGTTTCAAAATGTGGTTTTATCAACCAAGTCTTTGTCTGGAGTGTCACAATCGAAGGAGTCACGCCTGGACTCTGCGTGTCACCGGAAAGCCCTAAGGAATTAAGACTGACTTCTGAAGCCAGCAAGAGCCCCTTGGAGATACACCCTGGGACCTTGCTCGGTCACGTGGTTCAGGGGAGTCTTTCCAGGTAAGGAACAAAGGTTGCTTTCCTGAAAGATGGCAAGGAAGGAACCTCGAGGCATTTTGGGGACCTCAGACACTTGAGGAGTCCACCCAAACATGTAGGCATTTTGGGCAAAGCCAGATGGCACCGTACAGCTTGCCTTCTGCGCCCTGAGCGGCTGCCTAAAGCTGGGTCTGAAGGGTCCTCGGAAAATTCCAGCAAAGCAGATTTAAAAGAACCTGGATGATCAATTACTATTCTTGTTGTGATCGTGCAAATAATCAGGCCAAGTCGGAACCAGACTCAACGCAGTCTCTTTAATAAAGTGAAAGTGATTTGGGGGAGAGGAACTGTGTTTCCGGTGGAAATCCCAGTGTCCAATTGTCACCCACGAACCGATTGAACACTTGTTTTCCTAGTTTCCTTCCAAGCTAAAGTTTCACTTTTTTTTTTTTTTTTTTTTTTTGCATCCTTTGATTTGGAATCATTGAGAAAGACCAGTGCAGTCTCAGCTGTATGGAATTCACCAACCACTCCCCCTCTCCCTTTTTGGGATTTTAAGGCCAATATCCGGTCTTGGTTTTCCTGGCTAATTCCCTTCCTAGGACCTAGAGAAGCCTTTTCCTCTACCTCATTGTCAGGCCCTGTCTCCTTGAAGACCTCATATCCTTCATTCACCAGAGCGTCCAGGCTCTGGGGATTTCCTTCCCAAAGGGCCTCTAGCCGCAGCTCTCATTGTTCAGGTATGACGCCCCAACAGCCCAGCACCCCCCACCTTTTTAAAGTCCAATTATAATCCCAAAGCCCCCACTCCACAGTGCTGGCGTCTCTCTCTGCACCATGCCCCTCTGCTCTTTTGGGGAGCGAATAAAAGCTTGACCCCTTACACTTTGTTCTCTTTGTGAATCCTCTCACAGCCCACGGCACCGACCACCCTAACAGAGCCTTTCAGACCTCCTGCAGTCAGTCAGTCCATCTGCAAACGTGTGCCTACTTTGCGCCAGGTCCTATGCTTGGCACTGGGAGAGTGCCCTTGGCCTGACACCCACGGCGCTGACAGATGAGGAACGACTGAACAAGTTCATGAACAAGATCACTGCAAGTAGCAGGAAGTGCCAAGAAGGCCTGTCATCCCAAGCCGTCCAAGCGTGCCACCCTGCCACCAAGGATCAGCAGATGCTGCTTTCCAAAGATTAGGGTGTGTACTGAGTCCAAGGCCAAGGGCATAGCCATGCCAATTCAAAGCCTGTCTTTGTGGCTCTGTGTCTCACAACTCCTGGCAAAGATTGTATCAGTTGGGGTGCACCCAGGCAAACAGGCTGCAGGAGGCACTCTGGGGAAGGGGGTTCATACAGGGGGTGGTTGTCACAGGTGACAGGGACCCAAAAGAGAGAAAGTGGGGCATGGAGCTGAGCCAGGTGGCAATGCAGGAAGCAGCAGCCACCTGTGGGGAATGAGAACCTGGAGGAGAGGTGTGTGGAACTGGGGACAGAGCCCTGGGAGGAGAGAGAAATGAGCCTGCAACTGACTGCAGAGCTGGGGTGAAGGGTCATGTAGCTGGGCGGGACCAATAGGGACAGCCAAGAACTGGAAGGAGGGTGTGCCTCCCACTGCCTCCTCGCATCTGGTCCCTCGGGTGCCCCACCTGGCAGAGCCCAGTGGGGAGCCATCTGCCTGATAGGTCTGAGAGTGATGCGTGCCCGCCCCAGAGCCCAGCTTGCCCAAACACAGTGTGGACGGGTGGGTGGAAAGCTGAGAGAAGATAACCGAGGCTGCCACTTGCTAATTGTGACTTCTGGAAGTGTCTTTAACATCTCTGAACCTGATCTATACAATGGGCTAGTACTGGTCATACAATGAGTCCCCATACAGGAGATGTATGAGATACTGATGCAAACCGCCTGGCACCCGTGGGCATCCCTAAATGGGATTGTGTTCTTTTTCCTTTTTCTTTTTTAATTAGAAAAGACTCAAAGTTTCTTGCTCTAGGATTTCATAGCTGTAAAAGGGCAACAATGTCCTCCCCGCTCCAACCCCCTCTCCCTAAACAACTTTTCTGCTTTTAGTTTTCTCAACAGCATTATCATCAGCTAAATTACAGTGTCATTTACTTTTAAAAATCCTTCTTCATTTACTGTTCTCCTCTCCCCCATGGAATGTGAGAGAAACTGGGGCAGAGATTTCATCTGCCTCGTTGACCCAGGACCAAGACTGCGGCCTGATGCCTGGTTGTGCTTAGTAGCTATGGAGTTGATGAATGAAATAACAGGACTTCTGATTAGAGTGAATTCAATCTTTTCCTTACTCTTCTCCTTCCCTCCCTCCTTCCTCTCTTTCCTAGGGTAGTTACCGATGGCTTCCATGTTCTAGGTGTCAAGCAAAGCACCCGAAACTTTTACCGACCATCTTGTTACTGATGACGTTGGCTGCAAAAGGGCACGAGGTGTTACCAGAGAAGCTGGACTTGGCTCTTGAGTTTGGCAAAGAAAGAATTCAGATGCAAGAATTCAGGTCATAGAGGTGGTGGGAGTGAGCCGGCTGGGCTGTGTAGGCTCAGGAAACAGGTGACAGGGGCAGAAGGAGGGCCTTTGGAATATAGGAGAAAGGCCAAGGTAACGTGCTGGGAGAAGAGGAGGCAGAAGGGTAGGTGCCAACGTGCTCCCAGAGGGAAAGAAAGCACCAGCTGGGTCCTTCATCTGGAGGGTCTTTAAGGCCGGGTGTTTGGGGGGGGGTCCTCAATGGAATAATCTTCAGCTTTAGGCCGACGCGCTAAAGTGAGGTTTGACCTCCTGACTTCATCCGTCCTTGGGTGGGGTTGGCACCCACAGCACTAATTGGATTTTTGCTATCTAGTCCCTTGAGTAGGGTGGTTTAAACTATTTACGCCCTGGCTTCGGGAGCAGAAGTGCAAACCACTTCCTCTTCAGTGTCCTTAGTTGGGGAAGACAGGATTTTGTGATTGATTAATGGCTGTAAACTGCTTGGCTGTTTAACTATGTCTCAGTTTCCCTGTCACACTTGTCCTGGCTCACGAACCTGTCCCACTCTCATCACGCGTTTACCTGTTGTGTCCTCGCTTGTCAGCCCCCTGGCCCCAGTCTGGGTCTCCTCCTCTCTGAACACTCAGACCACCTAGGCTCAGGTTCTTGAGCCCCACCACACACTGCTGGTGTGCCCTCTGGGTCATTCCTTCATCTCTCCACTCATTTACCCATCAAATACCAAGTTCAGGTACATTCCCAGTGCCCTGTTCAGGGTGAAAGCTGTGCAACTGTGAGATTCCAGAGCAAGGTCCAGGAGGCCTTCCTGGAGGAGGTGGCCCTTGTAGGATGAGTTAGAGTTGGGTAGGGGCAGAGAAACTGTGTTGTTGATGATGACGGCTGCTGCTAAGACAGCTAGCATTTAGGAAATTTATCCTGTGCACGTGCTTATTTATGCAATCCACACGACAACCTGATTAGGTGGGTACCACAGTATCTCCATTTATAGATGAAGAAACTGAGACCGAGATCACATAGCTCATTAAAATAACCACAGGTGTTGTTTATTGTATGCTTTCCACGGGTGTCCAACCCACAGCCTCCAGGCCACATGAAGCCCAGGATGGCTATGAATTTGGCCCAACACAAAATCGTACATTTCCTTAAAAGATTATAAGATTTTTTTTTGTTTTCATTAGTGTTTGAGTGTTTAATGTGTGACCCAAGAAAACTCTTCTTCTTTCAGTGTGGCCCAAAGACGCTAAAATGTTGGACACCCCTGTAATAGGGTTAACTATTTCCCAACTCTTAGCACATTTAATATTTTTTTACCAATCCTATGGGGTAAGTACTGGTCATTTGGTTCATGTTTATGAATCTTATTTCACAAATTTGGAAAATGGGACTGGACAAGCCAGTACTCACCACTGTCACACACACAGTCCCCCAGCAGGGCAGGCAGGATCCGAACCCAGGCCCCGCCGTCCCGAGCCATGGCATTCATCACCTCGCCCCTCTGCGTCTGCACTTCCGGCTCTGCTGGGCCCCGCCCCCCGAAGGTTGCACAAACAGGCACAAGGCCGGGCACGTTCATTTCAGAAGAATTTCTGAAGCAGCTGCTAGTGCAGATGCTGACAGCAGCACCCCCCTCCTGGCCCTCCTCCCTGCACCCCAGCTTCACGGGACTTTCCAGCATCTCGGCTAGGGACGGGGCGACCTCTTCTCACACCCTTCCTGCTCTCCGTCCTTTCTCGCCGTCTTTGATGCGTTCATCTGAGTTCTCCCGAAGAGGAGCGTCTGACTGCCGCACGAGCCACATGCTGAGCCAGCGCTTCTAAACGTCTGCAGAATCGCAATGAGGGGTGCGCTCGGGTAATGAAGCTGAAAACTCTCGGAGTCGATGGCCTTGGGGACTTGATTAGCGGAGACTCGCACCTCACTGCAGAATTGGCAGATAAAGTGGCGCTTGGAGCGAGTGCAGGACGAATTTATAGAACTTTGGAACATTCGGTCAGGAAAAGCCAGCCTTTTCCCAGCCTGGCGGGGACCCAGGCAGAACCCCGGGAAGCCCGATGATCCCACTGCGGTGAGGGAGTGGAAAGACTTTGAAGATGGAGATTCCAACATTGGCCCCAGCGACGCTGCACGGTGATCCTTCCGCCAAGTTTCCAGACCAGCCTGAGCCTCTCAGCCTTCGTATCTGTAGAAGGGGCAGATGCCTCCTACCTCAAAGCATCCTGGGAGGATGAAATGAAATACAGAAAGGACGGGGCACAGTCAGCTTTCGTGCTCTTCATGCCACGTTTGTTGCCCGCAGCATCCTTTCCGTGCTGCCAGAGCCCTCCAGCTCCGTTCCCTGCTGCTCTGTGCCTGGGACAGTTGCCCCTGTGGACTTCATTTCCCAGGTTCCCCTGCTCTGTGGTCTCAGCCAATGGCAGGGCACGTCGTCAGCTGGTGGCAGCGGGAGAGGCTGGAGTATTCCCTGCCCTCTCCCTCCTTGTTTCACACGGCTGGCAACCAGGGGGTAACTGAGTCCTTCTGCTATTATGACTCCGACCCGGGCAGCCCCCTACCAGGCTCCAGCTCTCACTGGGCTCCAGTAACACCGTTTTCTCCAGTCTGATCGCAGCCCTGAGGGGTGGGACTGCGTTTCTTTTGCTGGTCCCCTTGCCTGGCCCCCACTCCAGGACGGGTGGGTCCCTGCAGGGCCCTCTTCCTTGATGCCAGCTGTGGATCGCGCCACCGTTTTTCCTGCCTGGCCCCTCAGTATGTTGTGCTCGATATATTTTTCTTTTCCCTCTAGTCCAGCTCCGCCACCAAGAGCCGACGTGTGATCGGAGACAAGTGCCTCCTGTTAACTCCACATTCCTCACGTGTCCGTGGAGGGGACACTGTTCTCCCCCCTGCAGGACAAAGAAGTGCGAGGGAGCCAGTCTGGCCTCTCACCGGCCCCCGACTCCATCTTTTCTTGGGGAGGAGGAGTAACTTTGGGATGGGGAGCAAGGGGTGCATCCCACCCCTCCTCTGGGGAGCAGAGAGGCCTGAGCTGCACGGTAGAATGAACTCTGTGCAGGAGTCTTAGCGATCCAGACCAGGCCACACGTCGAAGCCTGGCTCTCTGGTCCGCTGTCCTGATAAAGCCGACGTTGCAATGTGCCATTAATTACGTCCGCCGCTTGGCGCTTCCCGGATCTTTGGCTCCTGAGTCCCGACACCTCTCCGAGGTTGGTCTCCTCCCCGACGAACGGCAGGGCGGCTCCCAGGTTTCCTTGCTATACACGGAAAGTCATCTTTCCCTGTAAAACGAAGCAAAATGAAAAGCAAGACTGTATATTTTCGTTGTTTGTCTGCTGGAGGGTGGGCCAGGGAGACAGGCTTTCTCTCAGCTGGGAGATGGAGGAGTAGGTGATAGAGAGGTGTTCAAAGCGGTAGCCCAGCCCAGCCTCTCTTCCCCTTGACACAGTCAGCAGGACTGGAAAGGAACCCTAAAGGGACTAACCGTCCCACGGAGTGGCTGTTCTTCAAGGTGCTGTCTGGGGCTTCCCCCAGCCACCGCTGGCCCATCCCTGCCTTTGGGTGTCTCTGCTCCAGACAGAGGTAGCTGCATACCGCGGGCATTGCTTTTGCACGAGGGGTTTTACAGGAGACCGTGGACATCATCTGTGACAATGTCCACCTCCAACTCCGGAGAGGTCCCAAACACAGTCGTGGCCTTGGGCAAGTCACCGTCTCTCTGAGCCTTAGTTTTCTCACCTGGACCCTCCTGAGGTCACTCTGGCTCTGACCCGAGCGTTCCATGGGGACCTTCATTGCTCAGTTTCAGGGATACAGGTGTTGGCGCCAAAGACACCTGCATTTGGCCACTGCTCTGTTCCTCACTAGCTGCGTGGCCTTGGGTAAGGCACCCGCTCTCTTCGAGCCCCATTTCTTTAGGTGGAGATATTAGTGCCCACCTCAGAGGTTTGTGTAGGAACGGGATGGGGCCACTTGTTCCGGCCGCCTAGTGCACAGCAGACCGCTCCGGAGTTCCCGTTGGGTGAATGCATGCACGAACACAGCACCCATGGGCCACAGCAATGTGTGTGGGGGTGGCGACCCCAACAGTACAGATGAGGCCCTGGGGCCCAGGAGCTAGGTGCCTCGGCTGGGTCAGGGCAAGGGCAGGGGCCGCGAGAAACTTTCCCGGGACATGGATCTCCACTTCCTCCCATGATGCTGTGCTGCTTCCAGGACTCTAGTTCACTGCAGTGGGGTCTCATTGTTATGGCCCAGGTTTGGGACCTTCCTTATAGGGGCTCTGGGAGGGGCTTCTGCTTTCCACTGACTTGGGAGCCGTGATCACCATGTAACCTGAAGAAGACCTTGGGTTTCCACTGGGGCACAGGATAGGCAGAGGCAGGCCCTGGCAGGGATGCACAGGGGGCAAACAGAATGCCCTTTTCCCTCGGAGACTAACTGAGCCGTTGGTTCAGGTACCTAAGTGGGGAGCAAATACTGGCCCTGAGCATCTGAGGTCAGGACCAGCGCTTGCAGGGAAGCCGGCACCTGGGGAGGCAAAAGTAGCCTCAGACACATCGCCCAGCTCAGACAGAAAGGGTTAGTCTAGCCCTGTGCTCGGCACGACCCCAGGTCAGAAGTACCTGGGACCCAGACGGGTGTTCACCAGCCTCTTGCACAAAGAAGATAACAGTGTTCAATTAATCGAAGGAAATGGCCAGCCCCTGCTCTGTGACCATGAACTTGAATTAACTGTATAGGAAAGGGCCGACTAAGGGGGCCGAAGGAAACGAAAAGTTCATGACCACCTGCTCCGCGCTCGGCACTGTACATGCATGCTAACTTCTCTTTGGCATCAGGACGGCCGGGAAAGTACAATTTACCTCCTTTGCGCAGATGAGGACGGAGAGGCTCAGTCTGGCTAAGACCTTTGCGCCAGATCACACAGCAGGGAAGAGAGTGGGTGTGGAAATGTCTGGGGAGTTATGTGCATCTCGCCCCTTCCCCCAGGAGGGCCCCGTCATCCTGGGGAGGTGGTGGAGGAAGGAGGGGGCAGCTCTTCCTGATCCTCACTTGGGGGGGACTTAGGAAATGTGGATTCGGGGATGGCTCTGTGATGAGCCTAATTATACTGTTTACATCTGGCCAGGTGCGAAGGGGAAGGACAGGTGTTCTCTTCACCCCCAGCCCAGTGTAAGCGGGCTTTGTTGTGAAGTGTGAAGAGAACCCTGTTTGGGGATCTCCTTTAGCTGCCTAATGGGAAGAGCGGAGCGTCTGCAGAGATGGGAGTTGGAAAAGGAAAGGAAGATGGTGCTGGACATCTCATCAGAGAAAGGGCTCTCCAGACCCATTCGCCACCCATCGACCTGCCTGACTGTCCATCCAACCATTTATTGTCTGTTCAGCCGTTCTGGTTATCCATCCATCCACCGACCGTCCATCCACGGTGTCCATCCACCCGTCCCGGGCTCTGCCGCTGACCTGCTGTGTGATTCTGGGCAACCAAAGCAACCCCTCTGAGCCTCTTTTCTACCCCTGCAAAGCAGAGCTGATACGAGCTTCATCGGGAGAGGAAGTCCCACATCGGGAGTGGCATCTGTGTGAGCAGGCCCTGCAAGTGCCCGGAATGGTGCTTGTTGCATACTTGGCACTCAGGAGACGTGGTTTCCATCATGCTTCCTGTCTAGGACGTGCGGTTCATTCATTCTTTCCCATGTTCGCTCCTGCCTGGCGCGGCGGCAGGCCCTGCCTGGGGACGCAGCAGGGAGCAGGAGCAGCCGAGCCCCTGCCTGCATGCCGCGTACAGCCTGGCTGTTGAGCAAACCCCGCCCAGCACTGAGATCGCAGCCCAGTCTTCCTCATCCAGCCCGTACGTGTGTTCGGCTCGGCCAGCAACGTGTTGACTTTTTAAAAAACAGACTTTACTTTTTAGAGAAGTTTTAGGTTCACAGCAAAACGGAGCAGAAAGTACAGAGGTTTGCCAGCCCCTGTACATCTCCCCACTGATAACAGCTTCCCCCAACCCAGACCGGTTGCCAAGGAACCGACACGATCATTGCCCCAAACCCGTAGCTGACGCTCAGGCTCACTCTCGGTGGGGCACGGGCTGGGAGCTTTGCCAAATGCTTGGTGGCGTGAGTCCGCCACCGCAGTCCCATACAGAACGGCTTCACCATCCAGAAATCCGCTGTGTCCACCTCTTCATCCCCACCCCGCCCCCGCCCCCTGCTCCCCACCAGCGTGGCACCCACGGAGCTCTCTGGTGTCGCCACCATCTCGCCTTTTCTGGGTCGTCACGTCAGCGGACTCCCCCGGCACGCAGCCCTTCGGGCTGGCTTCTTTCGCTCAGTAACGTGCACTTAGGTTTCCTCCGTGTCTTCGAATGGCTTGATAGTCCATTTCCCTTCTTTTTTTTTTTTTTTTTTCAAATAAGAGTCTATTTCAGCCAAACTGATGACATATGCCAGGGAGCAATGTCTCAGATGCTCCCTTATTTATTTCTTCTTAGCCCTAAATTGCATTCCTCTGTCTGACAGGCCACAGGGCATTTATCCCTTCACCTGCTGAAGGTCACCTTGGTTGCTTCCAGGTTTGGGCAATTATGAGTAAAGCGGAATAAATGTCCATGCACAGATTTTTGTGTGAACGTAAGTTTTGAACTTTTTCTAAATTAGCTGCCAACATTGAAAAGTGGAGAGATTTGCCCTGGCTGGTGCGGCTCAGCGGCTTGGAGCGTTGTCCCACAACTGAAACAATGAGGGTTCAGTTTCTGGTTGGGGCACATACCTGGGTGGCAGGTTCGATCCCTGGTCCGGGCACCGGAGTGTGCAACTCTCAGTCCAGACACACGCAACCCTGGGTGCAGGTGTGTCCGAGAGGCAACTGCTTGGTGCTTCTCTCTCACATCCATGTTTCTTTCTGTCCCTTCCTCTCTCTAAAATCAGTGGGAAACAAAGCCGAGAGATTTCACATTAAAAACAAATACTCAGACAGGACTTCTAGCTTCTCCAGAAAATAGAAATCCAACATTCAGTCCCACAGCACAGAGAGCTCAGGAGCAGAGTGGCCGCTGCCCTCGCCAGGCTGGACCCCTCAGGTTTGCTGTGGGCTCCCCCAGTGCCCTCAGCTCATGTGCGTGTTGTCTGATGTCTCCTGGCATGGGGTGTGAGACCCCTGGGGACACCATGTGTGCCCTGTCTTACCAATGCTTTATTACCTGGTGCTTACCTAGGGCCAGGCGCTGTCCTGAGAGTATTCCAGAATTCCTCTTTCTATTTTCATGGATACCCTGTGAGGCCAATACTGCTATGATCCTCATTACGCATGTGAGGAAACCGAGGCAGAGAGAGGTTAAGTAAGTTGTCTGAGGACACACAGCCCAAAGCGTCAGGGTCAGGATTTGAACCCAGGCTGCCTGGCTCTTGGGCACTAAACTGTGCATATTCCGGGGATGGTGGGCAGAGAGGCAAAGTCAGGAAAGGGCAGGTAAGCATCAGAGAGAAGCCACAGAGCCACGGAGCCAGTGGTTGGGAGGCCGGAGAGTGCCCGGGCGCTCAGAGCAGAGGGAACATCACCCTGGCTCTCATCCGTCAGTGCTGCACAAGACAGGGGGGGCTTCCCGGAGGTGGTGTCCACTGGCCGGACCTTGAGGGCCTAGAAGAGAGTAAGTAAGAAATGCTTCATGGTGAGGGGACAAGTTCCATTAGAATCACTTAGGCTTGACAAGGGTCACTGCTTGGGCCCTTGGTTCAAGTCCTATCCCAAGGCCTGAAGTACAGGGTAGGTGCGCCCACCTGTACTGGCCATGGAGAACGGGCAGGCATCTCCCCGAGGACTCTGTCGGCAGATTTCCCCAGCACAGCCGTCAAGGGCAGCTAACCTGGGCTGGGCACCGGGCAGTGGGCTGGCCTGGTCAGGGTCTGCAGCACCGGAAGGACAGGAGCTGCACGAACACCTGGGAGCCACACCCCTGACTATGACCTGTCTCGGGCAGGGGTCACCTGGGACCTCTGCTCTCAGACTGGAGTCTGCATTGGACAGGAGCGAGCCCTGCGGAGGGCCCGCAGCCTCAGGGGGCTGTAGAGCCTGCGCCTCCCTCCATCCAGGGAGAAACTGAGACCCAGGGAGGGAAGGCGGTCCCTGGGTTGCAAATTTGAGATTCAAGGGCCCAGAAATACTAGCTTTGTGCCAAAGGCATCCATTGCAGTGAACCGAGGCCACCGCCGCCTCTGTATCTTACCATGACAGTTGACAAAGCATCCTGGCTCCTCGAGAAAGCGGGTGTGGCTTTAAAAGCCCGCGGGAAAAGCATTCAGTGACCTGTGAAGGCGGACACACACACACACACACACACACACACACACACACTCTCACACCTGCCTGCTGCACTCTGCCCCCAGCCCTCGAGGGCCAGGCCTCTGTCTCCACAGGAGGGCCCAGCAGAGGCCGGCCTGCAGGCCGCTGCGATGTAAGGAGGAACGGGATGTCTTGGCGGCTTCGTCTTCCCTTTTTCCTTCTCTCTCTCTTTTAAACCAGGCTTTTAAGCGCTGGCCCACAGCCTGCTGATTGCCTCTCCGCGAAGCTATTTAGAAACTTCCTGTTCCACATGCTAATTAAACAGTCTATGAATTTAACTTCCACCCGGGCCATGCAGCTCCAATGCCCCTTCGTGGGGGCCGGCCTGTGCCACTCCAAGTCCTGGACGTGTTTTTCCCGCTTCCTCCTGACCCGGACGCACAGGGGGCCTGGCAGGATGGCCGGTGGTCCAAGGACCGCTGCGATTTTGGCCAAGGGAACCGGGGTGGCATCTTTATCATGACCCACCTTGCCATTCTGGCAAGTTCAAGGCAACTTGAACTTGGGCTCATTCACCAAAACAGCTGCATGACAGGGGGTCTGTGCCGGACACCCGCCTCCGTCCCCAAGATGCTCCAGTCTTAGAGCAGACAGGGACACAGCGGTCATTCCGGGGAATATTCGTGTGTCTATTCTCCACAACAGCTCCTGTGGGGCCAGGGTCCCTTTCCAGACAAGAAAACCAAGGTTCAGTGGGACTGAGTGGCTTGCCTAAGGACACCCAGCTAGTAACTGGCAGAGTCGGGATTCGAACCCAGGCACTCTGTGTCCTGGGCCCATTTTTTCTCTTGAGTTTGGTCTTGTTGGTTTGTAGGAGGTCTTTAAGTGTAAAGGAAATTGTCTGTGATATCGTCTCTTTATCTGTGATATGAGTTGCAAATATTTCTACCTGTTTGTTGCTTGCCTTTTGGTGTTATTTTTTTTCTTGCAGTTTTTAAATTTTATGTAAGAATTAAACAACCTTTTCTTTAGGGCATTGAAGGTTTTTTAATTAAATTTTTAGAGACAGAAAGGGTGAAGGGAGAGAGAGAAACATCGATTTGTTGTCCCGCTTATTTATACATTCATTGGTTGATTCTTGTACGGGCCCTGATCGGGAATCGAACCCACAACTTTGGCATGTTGGGACGACACTCTACCAACTGAGCTACCTGGCCAGGACAGCCTCTGAGTTTCGTGTCATGCTTAGAGGAAGCACTAGCCCCATTCTGGAATTACACATGGAAATGCTGTGGCTTCTCCCAACATTTTGGAAGTTTGGCTTTTTACGCATAAATATTTGTTCCATTCAGAGTTCGTTTCGATGCCCAGTAGGAGGGTGGTTCCCCCTTTGGTCAGCTGTGATGGGGTTTCCCTCAATCAGGAGAGCTACGGCTCAGAATGTGGGAGTGACTGTGTCCGTCCAGCAATTGCTGGTTTGGGGGATTCTAGGACAATGGAAGGAGGCTACTGTCCGAGCTTGAATCGTGACTTAGACCAGCCTTCCCTATTCTTCTAGGACCCTCTGCCACGTCAATGGCAACTGAAATTCAGGGCCCCTTGAGCTGGAGGCCTGGGCACCCTCTTGGGCCAAGCTGGGCACAGGTGCGGGGGGTCCAGGGTTAAATAAGTCAGTCCCGCCCCCAAGGACCATGCAGACCAGTGGAAAGACAGACAGACAGACAGACCCGTCGAGTGAGCCGTTAAGAGAAGACCCGCCCGGGCCACAGTGGTGAGCTCTAAGCAAGTGTCCCGGGAGAGTGGAGACGTGCCCACACAACTGGGTGGCGGGGGTGGGGGGGCTGTGGCCAGCAGGGGCCGCAGAAGAGTGGGTGTGCAGACCCAAACAAGGGGGCGGAGTGGAGATGTGGCCCAAACTCGAATGGAGGCGTGTCTCTTCCTCCCACCAGTGCTTGAGTGAGAAGGACAGGAGGCTGGAACCCGAACTGCGACATGCAGGATTTCCATTGTGTGTTGTGCACACGTGTGTACAGCTGCCCTTGCTGGCCTCATCCAGAGCTTCCCTGGGAGGCGATCATGACGTCTCCTTCCAGTTTGAACATCCAGGGTGTCCCTTGCTCAGCTGGCACCCCCGCCCGCCCGCAGCTGGGAGTGACACCGGCCTCCTGGGTTCTTAGCTCTGGGGGGCCGGGAAGGCCTCTTCGCCTCCCCAACCACTCTCTGCTTCTGTGGCAAGGGGAGGACAACGTATGCTTTTGCAGAGTTACTGTGGGACCGGACGTGATGCGTGTCCAATTCCTGGCAGGGGCTGGTGCTTGAGAATTATGAATGGTCATATTGATGTTGATAATTATTATTATCTAATGATTATTGTCGTGTAATCAGTGTTCCACACACACATGTGTCCGTGTCAAGCCCTCGGCTCACGGTCCCCACATGGTACCGGTGCGGGGAGGTGGCACCTGGGGGCCCATGGGAGACGTGGCCTCCTCTGGCTGGGGAGCTGCCGCCCTGGCTCAGTGGCCCCCTCCTCCACCCTCCACCTGTCGTCTCTCCGACTTCCTGTAGGTGACGATGGTGAAAGCCATTTCTGCAGGCCCGGAGCACAGACACTGGCTGAGGACACCCCACCCCCGCCCTTGGGTGGGAATTTCAGTTTGTTGGAGGCAAGTGACCTCACGTTGGCTGTGTGGCCCTGGGTACTTACACCTCTCGGGTCCCCAGGCGTCCTCAGAATGAATTGCAGGACCAGATGCCTGAGTCCCCACTGGTGGGTGATTTCACAGCTTGCTCTGTGAAGATGCCCCACACGCACTTCTGACGTCCACAGCGGCTGGTGTCTTAAAGCCTTTTTCGGTGTCTTTATTTTTTTGGCCCAAAGCATACATGTGTCTAGAAGAACAACTTGAAAAGCTCCTTCTTACCCTATATTGCAGGCGGCTCCAGTTACCCCTGAAACACGGTTCACAGTACAAGAAGGTGGGGCAGGGGCAGGTGGGGGACCTCCGGGGAGGGGGGGCACTGTTTGCCTCTGCCGGCCCCCTGGGGAGGCAGCAAGATGCAGAGAACCCGAGACTACAGCCCTGTGATGATGGCTGTGCGGCCCCGGCTCACAGATGGCCTTCTCTGAACTGAACTGCAAGGAGAGGCAGGCCCGGGGCCCAGGGCATGCCTGGCTGGAAAGCTGTGAAGGGTGGGGGACCGCTAGCAACCCCCCTTTCCTGCTTTGTGTCTGGACGGATCCCTCCACTGTCCTGCTCCATCTCCTTGCCGCTGACAAACGAGGGTCGGGGCAGCTGGGGAACTTATGTAATTCAGGGTACTTTAGGCCGGTGGAGGGTGTCTTTGAAAAGCTTCTAATCTGCTGCCAGAGCTTTCTCCTACCTGGTCTTTTCCAGAGCTCTTGGTTAGGGGCCCGGGGGCTGGTTCCATCCGCCCCTCCTGCCTGCCGCTCCAGCCTTGTGGGGATGACCCAGCCATAGGCGCTGCTCTGGCGCCGCCTAGTGGCGGATGCGGCGAGCGCACACGCGCCTCGTTCCTCTGTCCTAGACCCATTCTGGGGGTCCCAGCCCTCTCAGCTCTTTTGGCTTCACGTGAGTCTAAGCCAGCCAACAAAACGCCTTTCCTCTTTCTCAAACGTTTAGGTTATTTGCAGCACGTGAACTGTTCCTTTTCCTCATTGGTTGGGTGTTACATTTTATGCCGTCGCTTTCCTCATTGAAACTTCATCATGGGGGAGCAGCCCAGGGCCGACGTGTGTGGGGCCTCACCCCGACTCTCTCTGCGCCCCAGTTTTCTCATCTATAAAGTCGGAAGTCAGATTCTGGGATTTCTTACAGCCTTTAAGTGCGATGACAGCTGTGAATCTTAGTGATGGGGGAAACGCTTGTGTTGAAACGCTAGGTGAGAAAGTTAAGATTTCATCCAATGCGGTGGAAATTGCGTTAGTTTCTATGAACATTTAACACATTTATAATTGATGTGATGTGCTATGTAAATACAATATGTGGCACACAGTACACAGAATAATGTTTGTGTCCAGCGAGGCGGGGGGCAAGAACCACAGTGATGGCGCAGGGCATGCCCTGAGCTTGCCGTCACCATTCTGGGAATTTGGAAACAGAGGCTCTTAGCTCTGAACTTGTCCTCAAAGCAGGGAGGCTGCCGGGACAGGGAGTGAGTTCCCGTCCTGGGACATCTGCTTACCAGGGTCCGATGGCCTCGATTTCCTTGGCTGCACGTTAGAATCACTGACAAGGTTTTTATAAATCCAGATGCCCAGGCCCCACCCCAGACGAATTAAATTGGGTTGTTAGGCACGGGCCTGCCATGTGTCCTGCTGAGCTTGGACCTGTGATGGCCGGAACACCAGGCAGGAGGAGCGGTCTCCTACAGGAGAGCGGGGTGCCAGTGCGGGCTGTGTTCTTGGGCCACCGGTTCGGAGCTCCACCGGGTGTGTGTGTGTGTGTGTGTGTGTCCATGTGCACCTGTGGGAAGCACTGGTCTGACAACGCGTGAGTGCTCACTTATCATCGGGCACGCGGTGTGTGATGTGCGTGCACTTCCCTGCTGGGCCACCTAGGAGGTGGGTTTATGCACCCCATGACCAGGGCGCCAACAAAGCCGGGTAACGAAATGAAAACAAATGGAAATTCATAAGTGGACAAACAAATCAATGCGTGCCTGGGAAAATCAATAATTTAAAGTTGCAATCAGAAAAATTCAGGAAGAAGTTACTTTTTTTTAGCACACATGCACATTTTCTGACATCTGACTTCAAAAAAAAATAACCTTTTCTTTCAAATTCCGTATAGAAAGCAGGGAGTCTCCGTGAGCTGTTCCATGCTCAGGGCCTGTTAACGTGGTACGTGACCCGGCACACACAGGCGCTAGTATACGCATGTGTGAGCTCACAGTGTGCACGTGATGTGTAGTCCTGGGGCTGCCCATGGGCGCCGTTGGCACGAATCTATGCATGTGCTTGTGTGGGTGCATAGGTGTGTGCACAGGTATGCACAGGTGGGTGCCGGCAGATGCTGGGCTTCCACAGATTGCTCTGTGCACCCGGCAGGCACGCAGGCTCTGATGGGGCATCTGTGGGTGTGCTGCTGTGGGACACGCTTTTCTGCCCACGGAGAAGAGGCCTTTCGTAGCTCAGCCACCACCTCTTCCCTGCAGTGCAAACGGCAGAAACGAAAGTCCTTAGGATGGAAGAAGGGATTCTAGAGCTGAGTGGGTTCCTTGACGCCTCACAGCTCAGGCACGCATCTCCCTTTGTCTGCAGCCTCACTCGTGCGCTGGCCCAAACTCAGAGACCAGTGAGCACATGCGTGTTTGTGAACATGGAGACAACCTGGTAAGTGGGAATCAGCCATCCCATCCTGCCCAAGTCCTGCATTCAGGTCTATTAGGATTAGGATGATCTGAGAGTTTTGATCTACCAGTAAAAAATGACTACAACTCAGTAAAAGCAAGGTAAGAGAATATTCCAGCAGGTGATTACCATTTTAGCTGGTAGGTAAGGCCTGCAGGAGGGTGAGGGTCGTAGAAACGTGTTACCACAGCATTCCCACTTCCTGTTGCCACGCTGTGATGGTGCCTCTTAGCGCCCCCTGGTGATGGGTTCTGCCTCCTGCAGCTAGATCTGGGAAGGAGGAGGGGAGAGGGGCTCCCTCTAGGGCACTGCCCAGAAAAATACAGATTATTAACCTGGATATCCTGGAAACTCTCTCATCCTCTGCCTCAGGACAAAGTCATGTGACCTGCCCAAGAAAGCCAAGTGACCTGCCCAAAGTCACCTGGACCGTGCGTCCAGGACAGGGTGCCTTCTCCTGACCTGGCCGTGCTTGGCCACGCCCCAATCCTTGCATCCTGCAGTCCTGGCCCCAGCTAGGTCCCCCACCAGAGTGTGAGCAGCAGGCAGGAGCAGGTGCTAACTATGATTTCAAAGTGCCTGCACCCTGGCAATGTCTGCCGCTTGTGTTCGTTCAGCCATAGCCTCAGAAGGTCCCCATTAAAATGAAACTTCCCCTATGTCAACTCCGAAACATTTTCTGTCAAGGGCCAGATAGTAACTGTTCTCAGCTTTTCGGGCCAGATGGACTCCGTCGCCATCGAGAAACGGCCCCGGGAGAGTGAAAGCAGCCTCTGACAACACGGGAGCCAACGAGTGACACTCCTCTTCGTTGACAAAAACAAGGGTCAGCTTTGGCCCCTGGAACTTGCAGCCCACTCCGGGTCTATGGGGCAGCCCTGTGTCCCCCACCCCCCCCCGTCTGCCCAGCGAATCCATGCCCGCTTCTGTTGGGAAAACAGACCTCCCTGTTGAGAACCAGCCTTCCGCATTTGCAAGTGTCCAGCGTGTGGGCACTCAGCCTTTGGTGGCCTGCTGGGCCCGGGTTAGTCTCTGTGTCCTTCCCTCTTACCACCCCCTCAGATGCTAGTTGTTGTTTTTTTAATTTTATTCATTAATTTTTAGGGGGAGAGGAACAGTGTGTGGTTGCCTCTTACGTGTCCCCTGCTGGCGACCTGGCCTGCAACCCAGGCATGTGCCTGAGACTGGGAATGAAACTGGTGACCCTTTGGTTTGCAGGCCGGTACTCAATCCACTGAGCCACACCAGCCAGGGCTCAAATGCTAGTTTGTTCAAGAACAAACACCTGACCCAGCGGGTGCCAGTGGCAGTGAGGGTCTATGTTCAACAGGTGGGGGAAGACACACCGCCCCCGAGGCTGCGAGGTCTGGCACTTGTGCAGCGAGTTTGAGTCTTGAGGGAGAAACCATGGGACTGCCAGTGGTTTCTCTCTGCTTCCCACCCTACACTGTGGAGCCCACGGTGGGAGGCAAGGAGGAACAGTGGGAGATGCCTTCTCCCTGGTGACATCCTTTGAGCCCCTAGATCAAGCCTTACCTGAAGCTCAAACAATTGTTGGACTTCTCAGTTATGAGAGCCAAAACATTCCCTTTACGGCTCAAGCCATCTGACCTCAGTTTCCCATCACTCACAGCCTCACTCCCTAACTGATATATCACCCATATGCTCTCCTGGGGCCAGTGCAGGCCAGCCTCCTGCGTGACAAGGGGCGTGAGGTGCTCCAAGGTCGCCTCTGAGGTGCTGGCTGTAGCCTCTCCCACACTCTGCTTTCAGGGCAGCCTGAGCACAACCTCTCCGGGGCCCCAGCACCCTGAGCCAAGGCTCTGGCTTTGGCCTCCAACCAGGGCTGAACTTTGCCATAATAGTTGGGAAGCCTGGATTCTTTCTCCAGCCCGTGAACTCGAAAATGTTCTGTAACGGAAACATCTGGGCCCTCCTCTGGCCCCAGGGTGCACACCTCTCAGACTGCCATAAGTCACAACAGCGTGCCAAGGGTTTTATTGGGGTTATGAATTATGGATATGGCCCGGGCTGTGCACTTTTCATTATTTTTTTTCCTGCCTCAATTAAGCCACAAATCATACTTGAGAAATGGGAGGGCGACCGAATTAGTCAGGATTCGTTCATAATAGGCTGACCCTGGAAAAGTCATCCCGGAGGGGGCGGATGTTCGTCAGGTCCCAAGAGCGCAGGCCTGGGGACGGCGGTGTCCGCTCACCCAGGCTTCCGGCTGATGGACTTCGGACCCCGAGAACCTCCCACCACCCAGGCGGGGCCTTCGTTTGGCCTCAGCTGGAATGGAGAGACGCCCCACGGAGAACGGATGAGGGCGGAGGCTGGGTCGGCCCCCCTTCTTGACCGACTGTCAGACCAAGGACCAGTGACAGCCCCTGAGTGGCTGAGATGAGGAGTGACTGGGACCATCCCCAAGTCCTGAGACTCTGGGATAATAAGAGGGATTTTACCCCACCAGAGCAGGTGACCCCTTACCTTCTTGATTTGACTTTTTTTGTTTAATTGAAATAGAATGGACACAGGGAAAAAGTGCAGAGTGCGATGAATTTTCAGCCCGTGGACCCAGATCGATGCGAGGATTTGCTGCTCCAGAGAAGGGCGGAGTGGGGCAGGCCTTTGGGCCCTTGAGGAGCTCACAGTCAGCGAAGAAGAGGATGCACGAACAGCTCACAACCATGTTAGCCGGCACAAAGTCAAGGTGCAGGGCACCAGCGCGCCGCTCTTCAGGCGGAACGTGCAGTGCTGTCTGCTGCCGATAGGAGGAGCCCGCCTCTCTCCCCTCCTAGGGACAGGGAGGAACTCCCCGCCCCGTGGATCAGGTGACTGGTTCTGGCCAATCAGTGTGAGCGGACATAACCCCGGTCACACTGAGATGGAGCCCCTGAAGGCGGAGAAGCGGAGCCCATGTCCTCCGCTGGCCTCAAAGGACATGCCCACGGAGCACGCTTTCCCGATGAGCTGCTGAGACTGCGGGGCCGACTGCTAGCACAGCAGAACCGAGCACATCCCCGCTGATACGAGGCCGGTTCTGCTCATCCTTGCTGGGTGTCTGCTGACAGCGCCATTGTCAGCTGATAGCCAAGGCTGACAATGAGGATGAGTAATTCGTGTTACTTAGCTGTTGCTGAAATCCGTAAGATAGTGGGTGATGGGCGACCCAGATAACTCCCCCTGCGGACACCACCTGATGCTCCATCCCTGTGTCCCTGCTCTGCGCATTCCCGTGACCAGGCCGGCCATCTACTCCGGTGCTGACCGTCTGCCTGTCTCCTTCTCTCCGTCTGCCACACATAGCCCAAAGTAGCGAGTGCTCAATGAATATTGTTGTTACTGTTTTATGACTACAGTCTTTGTTTGGAAGCTCAGGGTGTGAGAGAGATCCAAGCAGAGCAGCTGGGGGCAGAGATGTCACAGAAGCCCCGACATCCGCCCCGAGGAAGTTCCTCGAAATTATAAGATCCCTGCAGTGCCCAGTGGGGGACCACTGGGTTCTGCCAATCAGAACTGTAGGTTGTAAGCAACAGAACTCCCTCCAGGTAGTTTGAAGAGGAAAAGGGGGTTGTAAAAGGAGATGGGCAGCTGGCAGGATCTCTGGGACAGCCAGAGGTACAGGCTTGGAGGCTCATGGGCAGGAGCAGTGTGGGCACATCTCACCCCAGTGGAGCACCCGTACCACGGCAGCAGGACAGATGAAAAGCAGGTGAGGATGACACTGGGCACTGTGCATTACCACACGTAGCAGGATGAAGTCAGCAAGTCTACAAGGTATCTCTTATCATTATCATTGGCTTCCAAATAAAGCCTCCCATGGCTGTATCTGATTGGTGAGTTCAGGGTCACATGGTTGCTCCCTAGCTGCAAGGGAAGCTGGAAATAGAATTGCTGGCTTTTATTGGGAAGGCTAGGATTTCTAAGAAGGATATTGTTTTCTTCTTCTTGTTTAGATTTTATTTATTTACTTTTAGAGAGAGGAGAAGAGAGGAGAGAAATAGCAGTGTGTGAGAGATACATCAATCAGTTGCCTCTCAAACTCCTCCAACTGGGGACCTGGCCTGTAACCCAAGCATATGCCCTGACCAGGAATCGAACCAACAACCTTTTGGTTCGCAGGGCGGCACTCAATTCACTGAGCCATACCAGCCAGGGTAGAGGGCATTCTTGAACACAGCAAAAGGGTTCAAGGGTTCTGGGACATTAAGGAGCACCACACACATCCTCCATATCCACACTGGTCCTTTCCCACACCCACGAACTTTCTTACAGCTCTTCACTGCCCCACGCCCTCTCAAGGCTCCTTCCTGGCCCTGTTCCCGGGTGATCTCTGATCTAGCTCCCCCGCACAGAGCTTTTCCCACTTCCTCCCACTTCCTCCCCCTGCCTTCCCCCTGGTCCGTGCCCTGCAGCGCCTGTGCAGACCTCTGTCCCAGCATCCGCCGAAGCCAACTGCCCTGATGGATTTTCATATCTGTCTTCCCCCGGACGGAGTTTCTGGGTCAGCGGCCATATTTTTTCCACCTCTGACCAACACACGCACTGGCTAGCAGACACGCAGTCGGTGCCCCGGGCGCATGCGCAAAGCAACCGAATGAACGGCCAAGCCCGTGTCGCAGAGTTTCACGCGGCCCGCGGCAAAGGCATCTGGAAGCCCTCACTTGCTCGGCGATCGGAGGCTTCCAAGTGAGCTCACATTCACCGTGCAGACCTTCTCTGGATCCCCCAAAGAAAACAGTCTTCCGGGGGGTCTCTCCAGCTAGACTAGTACTTGGGGGTGAGCCCAAAGGAAAAGAACCCAACAGAAAGGTGGGTCCGTTTCCCGGGTCCATGTTGCCTCTCCACTGCGGGGGATGTGGGGGGGCGGGGGGGTGGGTGGCCCTTCCGGTTGAGTTAGAGAACGGGCAGCGGGCCTCGGCTCCTCCCGTTTCCCCCCCCCTCCCCCGCCCCGATTCCTTCTAACCTCTCCAGGAGAAAGGACGTGCCGTTGGCGGGGACAAGGAGTTAATCTGGCACTAAATGAGTAATTAAAAGTGAGGCCTTGGATGTTTGCGTAATGAGCCGAGCGTACTTTCCACGAAGCTGTCATGCAGGCTCTTTAATCAGCGCTGTCTTCACCGTTAACGGCAAATGACAGTGTTTATACAACGGCCAGGAGGAAGAGACGGCCTTCGGATGGCCCGGCCCGGCCCAGTCTGTCTCCCCGCATCCTGTCTGGGTTTCCGTGTCCCTCGGGTCGCCGTGCCAGGCCGGTTGGGTCAAGGCCGACCAGGATTTTGGCTCGAGGGTGGCAAAGGTTGATGGGATGGTTCTAGAAGCCGGTCTTGCCAGATGTGGGGGTCAGGGCCAAAGACCTAAGGGAGGCCTTTAGGAGGGAGAACACATATGGTGCATGTCGTATGATGTGTGTGTTTGTGCATGCTCTTATACGTTGTTTTTTAATTCCTCAGCGGATACTTGCCTACCCATTCATTCCCCAAAGACAAAGGGATGAAAAGCCTGTGATCCCCCTCACTACCCCTGCCCTTGCGGTCCCCACACCCCTGCGCCTGTGTACAGATGCATGAGGGTACAGACAGTCACCTCTCTCTCTACCCCTGGATGCTGTCTCAGGCCAGTCCCGGCTCATAGCTTTCCCCATCGCTCCTGGTTGTTAAAATGTCCTCTGTCTACTTTTAGCTTAAGAAGCAATTCCTTGTTTAATTTCTTAGTGTAATCATGAGAATATGGAATTCCACCCAAAGGCAAACTTCTCCTTGCCCCACTGCACACTCCGGTGGTGGACCCGGTGGGGGGGGGGTGGCCAGGGTGGCCTCCTCCCTCCCCTGGCCTCACCAGGCATCCTCCCTGCTGCTCCAGCGGTGAGGGAGAGAGTGGGGAGGCGAGGTGCAGAAAGGTCCCACCGGACGGAGTAGGGGCGGTCTGGGCTCCGTGACACTCACTGAGCATCACTCTCGCCAGATGCCTCTGTGGCATTCTTAGCCATTCCCCCAAGGAGCCGCAGCTGCACTTCGTGCTGCTGGACATATCTCTCACCCTCTGGGCTCTCTGAGCACGCCCTGTCCTGGGTGTGGCACGGATAGCACACACTCAATGTCTTCCAAAGGGCCAGCCAGGTGGGTTCTGCAGCCAGGAAGCCGCCTGCTTTGTGAGAGCCTCCTCGCCCACCCCACCTCCTCAGCCGGGGCTCAGGAGCTCCAGGCAGCGCGAGCTGGTGTCAGAGACAGCGGCTGCTTCTCCCTCTTTTTTTTTTTTTTTTTTTTTTTTTTAAGGGAGGGAAGGGAAGGAGATAGAGAAAGAGAGAAACATCAATGTGCGGTTGCTGGGGTCATGGCCTGCAACCCAGGCATGTACCCTAACTGGGAATCGAACCTGTGACACTTTGGTTCACAGCCCAAGTTCAATCCACTGCTATGCCAGCCAGGGCTTGCTTCTCCCTCTTAAACAGTGGTATAGTCACCCCAGCAAATGTGCCCCCACGACGTGCTGTTCCGGCACACTCTCTACTTGGAGTTCAAGGCACTGGCCACACAGCAAAGTCAAGAAAAAGAAAACATGAACCTTCCTTCTTTTTCTGAAACGCAGATGACAGAGCCCCGTGACAGGGGTACTCCTGTCCCAGAGGGTCACACTCCTGTCTCCAAGAGCAAAAAGCCGAGGCCCAGGCTGCTCTACACCAACTGACCCGTTCCAAGCACCGCCGCCTCCTGTCCGCCTCCCTCCGTGGAGGGGCCACGTTCCCCAGCGGCCGCCCCTTGCCCCGGGCCTCCCCCTCCGCGGTGGCTGGTGTATGAACAGCGCTATTGACTTTGGCATGTTTATCATGTATCTGGCCACATTATTGAACTCTCATTACTTTAAATAGCTTTTCAGATGATTCTCTTGGGCTCTTGATATACCACACTGTCTAAAAATACCTGATTTCATCTTCCCCATCCAGAAATAATATCTGCTATTTCTACTTTATAGAGACTTGCGCTGGGTGGGAATTCAAGAACACTTGACAATAAAACACTCCCAGCATCCTTTTATCACCCCGATTTCACGGCAGTCCCTGTGGTACCTCACTGTCCAATGTAAGATGAAGCTTGCGATGCTCTGGTCTTTCTGGTTTCCTAAAAGGTCTCAGAAATGGAAGTTGAAAAGAAATATCACATTTTATCAAATGCCCTTTACCAGTGGCATTTGTGGAGACTGTTTTCATGAATGAATTTTAACTCAATTAACAGTTTACCTGCTATTAAGACGTTGTTATAAACTGATCTGATGTGGGGCTTGCGGATGCTTACCTGTTTCTCCGCTCACGTTTTGTGTCGGTAAGTGCTCGTCCGCAGGTCCGTGTGTGCGGGCCGTTCTAACCTTTGTGGGACCCACGGTGAGTCACCGAATACAGACCCTGCGGTCAGAGTATAAATAGGGGCCCACCCACCGTGCCTAAACATTTAAAAGCTGTAAACCAGACTTATAAGCCACTAAGTGATACATATTCTGGTCTGCCTCTTCACATATACCTTTACAATGACAAAACAAATAATCTGTAAAGCTATGATTTTTATACGATTAAAACTTGGCAAAATATTTGCGAAAGAACTTAATTATCACAGCACACACGTGGGTGTTCTGGTGACGGGTATCAGTGGTTGGATGTGTATGTAACTTGTAAAGAGAAAATCCTTAAACCGCTATACATTTATTTCAAAAACTATTTTCATGTCTTCACTTATTCCTTCGTTTCAGCAAATTGCTGATTATATCACTATGATCCAAGTTATCACACAATATTTTCCGTTGAGAGTAATGAGCTAAAGTATTGAAAAATAAATATGATTGAATTCAAAGTATATAAAATGTGAATATGTTTTCATGAAATGTAATAACAAATATAAAGGACAAAATTAAAAATTGTTGATGTTTCCTACTTGTTTTTTTTCTTCTAAAATATTTACAATTATCTTTTATTAAAGGACAGAATGCGGATTTTCATTAATATAACATTTTACATTAGAACTACTCAGAGCACAATGTATTTTTAATTTTAATAATACTAAATATTGTATTTTATATTTTTAAGATTTTATTTATTTATTTTTACACAGAGGGGAAGGGAGGGAGAAAGAGAGGGAGAGAAACATCAGTGTGTGGTTGCCTCTAGCACTCCCCCTAGTGGGGACCTGGCCCACAACCCACGCATGTGCCCTGACTGGGAATCAAACCCAAAACCCTTTGGTTCAGAGGCCGCACTCAATCCACTGAGCCACACCAGCCGACTAAACGTTTTAATAAATACAAAACCCTTTGCAAGTCTAGCATATTTGGCAATGTGAAACACCTACCCTAAGTGTCCTGTGGGTTTGTCTAGACCTGTGTTATGCAGATTTGGGAGCAATAGCAATTATGTAATACTGGACAAACTTCTCCAGCTGTTGTGAGCAACCGTTTGGGAACATGGCGCTAATCGGTGAGTATCTCCAGCGGCACACACTGCCAGTAAGAGAAGCAGAAGCACGAACGTTAGGACTTCTGGAAAACGACACGTGATCACAAGAATCTGCAGCGTTCTTGCTCCCGGAGAGGAGGGGTGGACAAGGCTTCCTTCTTGCCCCAGCACTCAAGCCTGCCCGCGTTCAGAGGCAGCCTCCGTCTCCAAAATCAACAGGGACACAGCCCACAGTCCTTCCCAGCATCTGGACACACTTATTTTCTGTTCTGACAACGTGGGGCAAAAATCGTGGAGCACACTTCTGTTTGCCTGGGCCCTGAACAGTGTGCATCGTGAGAGGAGGCATGTGCGCTGGGGCTGGGAGTCAGAGGGTGCCGCCTCGGTGTTCTTTAGTATATTCCATGCGTGTGCACTGGCACACTGCGTGCAAGGGTCTACACGTGTGTGTGTGTGTGTTTATGTGTATATACACATGTGTCTTGATGTCTGCAACTGACTTCAAATGGATGAAAAAAGATGTGTGTATGTGTGTGCATGTGCACATGTATGTGTATGTGTGCACAGACGTGTGTACTGTGTAGGTAGCCACAGACCGGAAAGCTGTGCCCAGAGCTTAACAAGAGGCGAGGAGAAGCCCCCCGTTTGTTGAGTGGATGGCTTGCAAGGGGCAGCCAGCACTGTAAGGGACGAAGGGGAGGGAGTGGGGCCTCCCGTGACATGCTGTTTGCAAGGAGCTTGAGCATTTCCAAGTGCAGGTGGTGAGGGCTTAGTCCTAGGGGCTCCCACCAAGATCGCCCCCAAGTGCAAAAGGTCAGAGCGAGAACTCCCAGCCCCGCGGTGAGCATGTGCGTGCAGGCCCGGTGGCAGTGGGCTGCTCTCTCACCCGCCCTGTTCAGCTTCTCAGCGCCGCCTTGATGCTGAGCATCCACGGGGACCATGACAAGAGTATCCAGGGTGTGTACACTTGTGCTAAAATTAGCTTAAAATAGTTCTTATTCCAACACATGGGGTCAGTCATGCTCAATCAACATTGTTCTTCGGTGCATACAACACCAGCTCAAAGAAGCTCTCAAAGTGGACTGGACTACCTTATGTGACTCCTTCAGCTGAGACTTCGGTTCCTCCAGATGGGCCAATGAGAGACCCTTCTGCACTCTCTTGGTCCCCTACTGGGGTGACAGCTTGCAGGTGTGGGGATGGGTGGGACCACCCCCTATGGGGATGGAGGGTGGAGCTACGGGAGTGCGTCTGGGAGCACTGTTGGACCCTGACCCAGCACGGGTCAAGAAGTGCGTTGACACACCCCAAGGTGGTAGGCAGGCAGCGACAGGCAGGGCTGAGCGGTGGTGGCAGGCAGACACAGCTCTGAACAAGTGTGTCCCGTGGATGGACACATAATGTCAGGTGGGTCGGCAGTGCGAAACACCCCAAAGACAGTCTCCCCCACAAACTATTAGCCACACACTAATAACAATAAAAATGTAGCAGGTGACTATTTTACTCCCGCTAACTCAGCTGGACAACAAATGTTACATTTTCTTATTTTTTAAATTTAAATTCATCTGGCCCCAGGGCCCCATCCGGTTGGCTGGAGACCCGTTACCCAGCCTCACCAGGGAGCGGGTGCAGGCGGGTACCCCTCTCTTCCAGGCAGCTGGCGAGGAAGCTTCCGCGGGGCTCGTGACATTGGAGACACTCCCGGGTCTTCTGTCCTCATGCTGCTTCCGGGACGCTCGTTGGCCAAGTGCTGTCACGGGCGTGGGCCCGGCTCTCTGGTATCTGCTCTAATGGGAGCCCATGGCTGTCCTCGCAGCCCCTGGGCAGGGATGGTTTTGGAATGTGGCGGGTTCAAATCCGGGTCTCCCTGATTCGAAAGCTCTTGCTCAGGCTGACCCAATGCCCAACATTTTCGAGTGGGCAATGTCGGGTGGGGGTGGACCTCTGCATGGGAAGCCCAGTTTGACCCGCAGCCCCTATGAAAGCATCCCAGCTCCCCGATGCATCATCACTGCCCCCCCGCCCCCAGGTAACCTCAGGTTGGTATTTCTCAGGTGTGGCCCCTGGTTTTGGTAGATATAAAACCCTCCATGTGCACAGAGGCCTGTGGGGGCCTTCTCCACGCCAAAGGAGGCCGTGAGCGCAATCGTCACGGCGTCTGCCTAAGGTAAGAAGGTACGAAATCCGTCTGATGTCCTGGAGCAATTTTATAGCTTTAGTTAGGAAAAAAATACCTGTCTCTTAGCTGAAATGGAATTAGAGCGACCTTTTAAGACACTCTTAGGTCTTAGCTTTTCTGAAGGGATGTCTTCCCATTATGAAACACACGCAGCCCCGCGCGGCAGGGAAATTGTGGTCAATTGCCTCGAACCTTCTCGGTGTGAAATTTCGGAGGCACGGAGGGTTACATACTTGTTTCCAATGCTCAGAACACACACAAACACTTCATGTCATTCCTGGATGGGTCCTAGCCATGGACTTGCAGTGGGGGACCCCGGAGAACCAGTCACCCCGGAGAGTTTCTGGGCTCCCCCATCCAGTTAAAGTTGTTCTTTGAAGATGTCATATTCCCCTTGTTCAAAATTGAAAGTGAATGAAAGACATACAATAACATCTTCCTCCAGCTCTGGCTGGCATAGCTCAGTGGATTGAGCGTGGGCTTCGAACCAAAGCATCGCAGGTTCGATTCCCAGTCAGGGCACATGCCTGGGTTGCAGGCCATGACCCCCAGCAACCGCACATTGATGTTTCTCTCTCTCTCTCTTTCTCCCTCCCTTCCCTCTCTAAAAATAAATAAATAAAATCTCTTAAAAAATCTTCTTTATGTTCCTCAGCAACATTTAACGTTTTTCCCCATCCACAGCTTGCAGATTCATCAAGTGTGGTCCTGGACTAATGTGTTTGTCATAATTATTGCTGTTGCATGAAAAGGAGTCCTCCCTCCCTCCTCCCTCTCTTCCCTTCTCCTCCTCCCTCTCATCTCTCTTCCTTTTCTCTAGCTTTCTTTGCATGTGTGAACATCATTAATTCCCCCAACCCCCTTTCAAATCATTAAACTGGAGGCAAAGGGAGAGGGGAAGAGGCATGACCCAAAGTTAACATGCAGGTAAATTAGAGTCACTGAAAGACATTTTCTTTCCCGTATCTAACCAGCGTAAGATCCCAGGATAATGAACTTGAGCTCTAGGATATTTATAAAGTAGGCTTTTTGGAAAGCTGGCAGCATGGAGGTAAGTTATTATAAAAAAAAAATTACTTGAAAACTCCCAACTTAGGCAGCGCCGGGCACTTTCCAGGCAGTGAAACGTCTGATGGCCTCACTGGCCTGAGACCAAACACCTAGGAGGGCTTCAGACCTGACAGTGGTTCTCAGGTACTTTTGGAAGAAAGCTGAGTTCATCCATAGTGCGTTAGAGCTAGAAGGGGTTAAACCTGGCCAGAGCAGGCTCTCCGCTCTGGTGGCTCATGAGCATCGCCCGAAAGAACTTAGAAAAAGCACCAGCACCTAAGCCCCCTGCAGACCAGTGACGTCAGAAGCCGTGGGAGTGAGGCCTGGGGGTCAGCACTCGCAAAAACTTTCCCAGATGGTTGTCTGTAGCCAGGTGAGAACCCGGCTTCCGCCAAAGTTCTCGCTGAGCAGGTGAGAGAGTGGGGAGGGAGAGGGGTGAGATGTCCCGGCTGAGTGGGGACCAGAGCTGGGTCCCCGGGTCCCAGACCGGGTAACAGCCGCCAGACCCCGTGAGGCAGCCGTGGGGACCTGCTCCTAAGTGCTTCAGGGTTAGCGACTCAGGTACCTCACCAAGCACCCCAAGGAGGAGGCACTAAATAACCCTTTTTTACCAGGAGGTTAGTGAAGTTAGTTCTGGGACTTGCTCAAGGTTATACAGCAAAAGAGAGCAGGAGAGGAAGAGAGAGAGAGAGAGAGAGAGAGAGAGAGAGAGAGAGAAGAGAGAGGAGAGGGAGAGAGAGAAAAGAGAGAAGAGGAGGAGGAGAAAAGGGGAGGAGGGGAGAGGGAAGAAGAAGGAAGGAAGGAAGGAAGGAGAAAGGAAGGAGGGGAGGGAAGGAAGGAAGGAAGGAAGAAGGAAGGAAGGAAGGAAGGAAGGAGGGAGGGAGGAGGGAGGGAGGGAGGGAGGGAGGGAGGGAAGGAAGGAAGGAAGGAAGGAAGAAGGAAGGAAGGAAGGAAGGAAGGAAGGAAGAAGGGAAGGAAGGAAGAAGGAAGGAAGGAGGGAGAGAGGGGGGAGGGAGGCAGAGCGAGAGAGAGGCCCTAGGGTGGCCTGGCTCAGAGGCCTGAGCGCCGCAGGCCAGCCTCTTGTCCTCTCCGGCCACGAGACCCTGGGATAGTACCCACCACCTCCCCCACCCTGGGAAAATAATTAAATTCTGTATCAACATTAAGAATCGTTTACATGTTAAGCATGCTCAGCAGTGCAACCTCTTTCTTAGCCAAAACCTTACTTCCGGAGCAGGGATCAGAGCCGCCCAACCTGGGCCGGGATGGGGCACGGAGCGCCACCTGCTGGCCCCTCTGCCCTCAGAGAAGCTTCGTTTGAAAAGCGCAGGAGGGCACGCCCTGGGGACCTTTGCCCGCTCTGACATGTGACGAAGACTGAAATAGGACAGGAATGAGAGGAATTTGCTCCCCATTCGTCCCTCCACGGGCGTTCAGGCGGTCTCCACCGCTCGGCTACTGTGACCAATGCCGCAGTGACCGCGGTGGGGCAGGCGTCTCTCCCTCCCAGATCTTGATTCAACCCTTTCAGATAAACATGCCCAGAGCGGGGGGGCTGGACCATCTGCTGACCAGCTTTGGTTTGCTGAGACACCTCCAGGCTGGTTTCCGCAGCGGCTGCAGCAGCTGACGTTCCCGCCAGCAGTGCTCAAGGTTCCGACTCCTCCGCGTCGCTGCCGGCACTCACCTTTGGCTGTTCTGATAATGGTCATACTAAGGGTGTCAGGCGACACCCCCTTGTGGTTTCCAGGTGCACTCACCTTTGCTGGCTGGATAATGGTCGTACTAACGGGTGTCAGGCGACACCCCCTTGTGGTTTCCAGGTGCATTTCCCTGGTGATCGGTGATGCTGAGCATCTTCTCACGAAACGGTTGACCATCTGTGCGTCTTCTTTGGAGGAAAGCTGTCCGTTTTTAACAGGGTTGTTTGTGTTTTGGGTATCACGTTGTAGGAGTTCCCTCTACATTTTGGATAGTAACATCTTATCGGCCACATGGTCTGGAAATAAATTTCACCTATCTGTAAGTTTTCTTTGCACCTTTTACATACAGCGGATATTATTTGGCCTCAACAGAAAGAAAACTCGGAATCTGTGACACGTGGTTGCACCTGGGGGACGTGATGCTGAGTGGGCCAGACACGGAAGGACAGAGACCTGTGCGGCCCACTTCTGTGACGCATCTAAAGTGGCCGGACTCATGAGAGGAAGAACTGGATGGTGACGCCAGGGGCTGGGGGAGGGGGAAACAGGGAATTGTTATTCGGTGGATAGAAAGTTGTATTACACAAAAATGAAGGGTTCTCGAGGTCTGCTGAGTGGTACTGTTCTTGCCGATAATAATACAGAATCGTGCACTTAGAAGTGTGTTAAAGGCCCTGGCTGGCATAGCTCAGTAGATTGAGCTCGAGCTGCAATCCAAAGTGTCGCAGGTTCGATTCCCAGCCAGGGTACAGCCTGGGTTGCAGGCCATAACCCCCAGCAACCACACATTGATGTTTGTTTCTCTCTCTCTTTCTCCCTCCCTTCCCTCTCTAAAAAAAAAATAAATAATAAAATCTTAAAAAAAAAGAAGTATGTTAAAAGGGTGGATCTCCTGTTGAATGTTTTCCGAGGACAAAAGAAAACAAAAGGAGGGATTCGCTGGGTCCCCTCACCTCACGCTGCATTTCCTCCAGAGCTTCCTATGAGTTTTTTGTGTTTGAGATTCGAGGACCCCAGACAGCAGACAGAGCCCCCTGCTTAGGGACAGCCTGGCCTTTAGGGCCACACCTTTGGGACTCTCGGGTTACCCTCCCGGCCTCTCGTGATGAGCAGATGGGCATCGGGGGGTGTGGGTGAGGACCAGCCATATTGGACCATTTTTCTCTGCCCCCCGCCCCCCAGGCTCAGGGCAGTCAGAGGCCCGGATGCCAAGCCTGGTTTGGGGAGATTTTCTCCAGCAGGCCCCGTCCGCCCTGCCCACCCCGCCTCCTCCCGGTCCTGGCAGCTGCAAGGGGATCTCTGGACCTGCTAAGTGACGGGGCTGTAGGGGCTGGGGGTCCAGCTCCAAACTGCCTCTGGAAACAATTTCTCACTCTGCTCTGGGAATCGGTGCAATTTTCTCTCCTGTCTCCCCGCTGCCTTTCTCTGTGGCTGTCCCTCACTGGGGGCCTGCCTTCCCTCTTACCCCATCCTGCCGTGTGTGTGTGTGTGTGTGTGTGTGTGTGTAAGGCCGAGGATGGGCTGTGTTCACACCTCTCTTTCTCTCTCCTGGACCTCCATTCCTCTATCCTCTGCTCTCACGTGGGGAGTCGGGTCTGCACGGGTCCAGCCGGCGAGCATCCCTGCATGCCCACCCTGGCCCAGGCGCTGCCTCGGGCCCCTGGAAGTGGGCTTAGGTGTGGTGCTCTGTGCCGTAGGCACGAGAGATGGACACTAGACCCAAGATACCCAGGAGGGAGGCTCAGGGCTCAGGGGATGTGTGGGGGACACACACTGGGGGCTTCCGGGGCAGACATGGCCTCCTTTAGGGGTCTCAGGGAGGAAGTAACTTAAGCCTCTGTCCCTGAGTTTGTTCTGCTGTCCAAACATAAGGAGCCTCTTCCTCAGAGGGTCATAGCAAGGACTGGAGAGGATGCCAGGCTCTGAGACGGCCCCTGGTGGGGGGTCAGGTCATTCCAGGCTCCATTTTACAGACACGTTTGCTCACGGTCACACGGCTAGCAGCCGGCGTCCTGCTGCCCCTCAGACCGAGGCTCCCAGGGTCTCCCCGCTGGGCCACCTGCCCCCTCTCCTCCCTGTCGAGCTAGATCTGTCCTCGATTCGCCCCCCACCATAGCCAGGGTTGTCTGACATTCGGCCCTGGTGGGCACGGCCCCACGTGAGCACCCCCAAGGTGGGGACTGCATCAGGCTCCCCCACATGGGGCAGGGCAACCTAACCCCAATGTTTCCTGTGCTGCTGGGGGGCTTGCTTGTCCCAGAAGGCAGAAAAGCCTTTGAGCTTCATCGTCACAGGGATTTCGGGTCACAGGACAGAGAACCACATCACCAGACAGCCAGGGGCCCCTCCGGCTGTGGGACTGTGGGCGCCTGAGGACTGGGACCAGATCATCTGTGGACAGAGACAGGTGAGTGGCCAGATGGGAGCGACCAGCAGGAATGAGTCCCTTACACTGGGGAGGGAGGAGGTGGGGTACCTGGAGCAGGACGCCAGCCTGTCACTCCCTCACAGAGGCATGGGGTCACCTGGGCCTTGGGAAGAGCCTCTCAGGGATAGGTGGGAATGGCCAGAAGGGACAGGTGGGGGTCCCAGCCAGGACAGAGGGGGTGTCTCCCAGCCAGGCCCTCCAGGAACAAAGTATGAAAGGGGACCGCTTTCCATATGCGCCCAGAGACTGGCAAGCTGTCAGTCAAGCTAAAACCAACTGCTGGATAAAGTTCATCCCTTGAGCTGTGGCTGCTGTGGCTTGGTTGGTTGGAGTGTATCCCATACACTGAAAGGTTGTGGGTTCAACTCCTGGTCAAGGTGTGTACAGGAGGCAACCAATCAATGTTTCTCTCACATCAATGTGTCTCTAATCTTTCCTCCCTTCCTCTGTCTCTAAACACAATGAAAAAATGTCCTTGAGTAAAGATAAAAAGTTTTTAAATTCCCTTGAAAGACAAGACCCTCAAAACAAAAGACCTGGAGATTCTGTATACAGCGATAGTTGTACACGACTGAAAACCAGAATCACCAGAGATGACCGGGGTTAGTTTTCCTTGCACGTGTGTAGGGCCGACCATGTTTGGATGAGAAAAAAACACAGACATGGGTATGTCACAGATCTTCATATACTTCCCATAACATCTGTTGTATTTGTCTTCACGTCAACAAAATCACTGACACTGTCGTGCTAGTTCTTTCTATAAACTGGCTCTGTTGACAGAAATGTCTAAAGGATGTGTCTTGCAGGTTTTTTGTAAACCGTGGTCAGACATTTCTGGGTCCAGACTTACGTTTGCCTGGGATTTCAGTCCAGGTCACACCCCTCAGGCTCCTCAGTCAACCCGAGGCACCTTGGCCCAGGGCCAGCCTCGGGGACCCTGCAGACCGGCCTCCACTCTGACCAGCTGCCTTCTGGATCCCTGGCTCGCTTCACTGACCTCACTTATTGTTGGCTGCTTGGTTCTTTTCTTTTTTTTTTAATTGAATGTGTTGTCAAGATTCAAAAATGGAAACATTTCTTACATAAAAACCAGGATTTTAGTTTCTCTCAAAACTTGAAAAGCCAGCAACCCTTGGACACCTTTCTGCAAGGTCTAACTGAGGCTGGCAGGAGCTGAGACAGAGGCTGTGGGAGGTCTAATAACCAATCACCCCTTCTTCTAGACTAAGAGAACTCCCAGTTTGGGGCTGGGCACAGGGCCACCGTAGCTAGAAATGACATTTCTCTGCCTCTCTTGCAGCTATGTGTGTCACGTGACTAGATACTGGCCAATAGGGGGAGAGCTGAAGAGAGTGTATCATTCGTGGATTGTACCTTTAAAGGGAGCGAGTTTGCCCTCCCTTTTCCCTTGCCCCCTTCCTGTTGGCTGGAAGGTGGAGACATGGATCAGTGGTCTTCAAACATCCAGAAGAAAATAACACCCTAGGAATAGCGGGCCCACAGCTTAGAAGAAGCCTGGTTCCTGATGACGGGGTGAACTAGAGCTACACACACACTGACACTTTTATATGAGGGCAAAATTTAAATTTCTCTCTTCTAAGCCACGGTCACAGGCAGGCCACCACTGGGTGCCCCCTTTAGGTGAAGCCCCACTTTCCAGTTTACCACAGTCCCCACACTCCTTACATTGCCCCAACACCACAGTCAGCTGATATCTGCTACTAAACTTGTGCTCTTATTTTTTTCCCCAATCCCTGCCTACTGCCCACCTGGCCTCGTACACATTAGGGTTTAGGATCCCCCACTATCGACCCTCAAAAACCAAAATGTAATAAGACATCCAGTTTCCAGCACTTTGGAGCTGCTTACCATCTTTTTTAGGGGATACTCTCAGTGGCTCTGGGGCTCCCCTTTCTGGAGAGGCCCACTTTCCTGACTCTTTGGTGCTTGTTGGGCACCTTCTCACTTGAGAAGATGAAAAAAATCAGTAAGTTTTATTTCTGGCAGTAAATGTGAAATGAAGTTTTAATGGGATCACACACAGCCCCTTGAGTAGCATTCAGCTGGTCTTTGGGTCTGCCTGCAGTCCCGTCACGCCCCTGGTGACATCTAAAGATCTGGGGGCGGGATTTGGTCTTGGGTGGGTCTGGCCCCAAAACCTGTGTCACTCCTTCTGTGCAGTCGGAGACACAGGGACAGGGCCAGCTGACAGCCCAGGTCTCAGTTGCAATGACTGACATGGAGCATAGCTACATGGCATGCCTAGAATGGGCAAAAAAGCCTTTGGCACTTATTTCCCCAAAATGCTCATTAACAGATGACCCAAAGCAGCTTGTCAGCTGGCGCGTAGGGTGTTGCCAAATCTGTGCCCAGCCCCATCAAGGAGCCAGGGCCACTCCTCTGCCCTGCTGACCACACCAGCTCAACCCCTCCTTGGGTCATGGAGACAGAGCATTTAGCACCTGCTGCTCCCGTGTGGTCATCATGTGGTCAGCAGCCTCAGCACCCCGGGACCTTGTGGGGAACAATGGACCTCAGACTCCAGCCGAGACCTGCTGAATCAAAATCTGTTTTCCCCAAGACGCCAGGGGATTTGTGCACACAAGCAAGCGAGAAACTGATTTAGCAAAAGGGATGAAAATGCCGAGTTCAGGCTTTGAAATAAACAGCTCCCAAATCCCAGCTAGGCCGCTAACTAGCTGCGTGACCTTGAGCATGCGCCCTAAGTTCTCAGCCTCCGCCAGAAGAAGCGAGAACGAGTATCAGGTGAAACCACACGAGGTCGCCCTTTTGTGCGGGGTAAGAGAAAAAAGGCCAACTGTAATCAGTCTCACGTGGTTCAACCTGGTGCTAATCTTGTTAGGCTGTTGTGGAAATTAATTTTAACATGAGATAAAATGTACGACGCATCTGGTGCCTAGCAGATGTTCGCTCGCTGGCGCCGCCTCGACCCCCCCATTTCTGCCCTCGCCCCGCAGGCCCCCACGAGAACCGCAGGACGGACAGAGCCCGGGCGTGCGTGCTGTCTCACTGAACGAGGGCTGCGGCAAGGGATTCCTGCGCGCGGCCGGGGGTTCCTCCGCGGCTGCGGGAAGCCTGTGCGGGGGCACCCACCACCATCGCGCTCTGGAATAATTCCCGTTTCACTTCCAGACGGAGAAGGAACCCCGAGCACCCTGCTGAGGCCCCCAGGGCCCACGGAGCCCTGGATGCCAACTCGTCCCCTGCCCCACTCCCAGGTGCACGCCACAGTCACCCCGACGGGTTCACAATCTTCCCCAGGAAGAGCAGGCTTCCCGTTTCCATGTGGAAGGTCATCACCAGGAAGGGTCGATGGAACCCGGTGTCTGGGGCGGGTGTGGGGTCAAGGTCAGGGTGGGCCCTGGAGTGAGCTGGATGCTGGTGGCAGCAGCGGCCTCGGCGCCGTCCTCATCCAGAGCCATCACAGCCTTGTGAGTGACCTGCGAGGGAAGTTCAGGCGTCGTCACGGACACCACGGAGGGACCAACCAGACCTTGACTTTCGTACCATTTTTCCTAGTCCCTCAATGAACCCCACACCTAGCTGTCGTTCACTTATTGGCTCACCTGCTCTGCATGCACCCTTCATTCACCTACTGGCACCCACGTGTGAGCATGTATTTTGCTTGTTCGTTCTTGGCTTCCCATCCCTGCCTAGGTTGTACTTGCTCTGTTCTCTGCTCTGTCCCTGAACGTGATCTATGCCTGGGACCTTCCCCACGCTATCAATGCGTCACCTTCGTCATCACCGCTGTCTGTGGAAGATCGCCTCACCTAAAGTCAGAGACCCGGCTCTCCCCAGCCCCTCACACGGGGCCCAGGGCCCCCGGTTAGCCAATGAGGATGCCGAGGCTCAGCAAAGTGCTGTGGTCGGAGGTCCCACAGCCAGGACGGGACAGAGCCAGGGCTTGGGCTTGGGTCTGTCTGACTTCAAAGCCCACACTCCCTCACTCTCCCTCCACTGTCCCTTCAGAATGTGTGTGACAAGGAGGCCACAGGGACCCAGGGCCGTTCAGAAAAAGAATGTCCTTCCGGCCAAGATGGAGGCGTAGGTAGACACACGCTGTGCCTCCTCGCACAACCAAAATAAGGACAACAACAAACTTAAGAACAAGAAACAACCAGAACTGACAGAAATCAAACTCTATGGAGACTGACAACCAAGGAGTTAAAGAAACACTCACTCAGACCGGTAGGAGGGGCAGAGACAGGCAGCCAGGCAGAGAGGACTCTCAGCAAGGCGGTGGCTGGAGGACCAGATGGTCCCACTTTGCGTGCAGAAACCGGGAGGAACAACTGGGGACGAGACAGACCACGCAACCCAGGGTCCCAGTGTGGGGAAATAAAGCCTCAAACCTCTGATCGAAAACACCTGTGGGGGTTGAGGCGGCGGCAGGAGAAACTCCCAGCCTCACAGGAGAGTTTGTTGGAGAGACCCACAGGGTCCTAGAACATACACAAACTCACCCACCTGGGAATCAGCACCAGAAGGGCCCGATTTGCTTGTGGGTAGCAGGGGAAGTGACTGAAAGCAGGCAAAGAGCAGAGCAAATGGCATTGTTCCCTCTCGGACCCTCCTCCACATATAGCATCACAAGGCAGCCACATGGGTTGCCCCGCCCTGATGACCACCTAAGGCTCTGCCCGTATACATAACAGGCATGCTGAGAAAAAAAAAAAAAAAAAAAAAAAAAAACATGGCCTAAATGAAAGAACAGTTCAAAGCTCCAGAAAAAATACAACAAAGCAACAAAGAGATAGCCAACCTATCAGATGCACAGTTCAAAACACTGGTGATCAGGATGCTCCAGGAACTCACTGGGTACTTCAACAGCATAAAAAAGACCCCGGCAGCAATGAAGGTTGCATTGTGTGAAATGAAGAAAAAACTACAGGGAACTAACAGTGACGGGAAGGAAACCAGGACTCAAATCAACGGTTTGGAGCAGAAGGAAGAAAGAAACATTTCACCAGAACAGAATGAAAAACAAGAATTCAAAAAAAAAAAAAAGAGAGGCTTAGGAACCTCCAGGACATCTTTAAACATTCCAACATCCATTTATAGGGGTACCAGAAGGGGAAGAAGAGCAACAAGTGGAAAAGTTATTTGAACAAATAATAAAGGAGAACTTCCCCAATCTGGCAAAGGAAATAGACTTCCAGGAAGTCCAGGAAGCCCAGAGAGTCCCAAAGAAGTTGGACCCAAGGAGGAACACACCAAGGCACATCATAATTACATTAGCCAAGATTAAAGATGAAGAAAGAATCTTAAAAGCAGCTAGAGAGAAAAGGGTACAGTTACCTACAAAGAAGTTCCCATCAGACTGTCAGCTGATTTCTCAAAAGAAAGCAAGAAGGGGCTGGAAAGAAGTATTCCAAGTCATGAAAGGCAAGGACCTACATCCAAGATTGCTCTAACCAGCAAAGCTGTCATTTATAATAGAAGGGCAGATAAAATGCTTCCCAGATAAGGTCAAGTTAAAGGATTTCATCATCACACAGTCCTTATTATATGAAATGTTAAAGGGACTTATCTAAGGAGAAGATGATCAAAAATATGAACAGTAAAATGACAACAAACTCACAGCTATTAACAACCAAACCTACAAAGCAAAACAAAACAAACTAAGCAAACAACTAGAACAGGAACAGAACCACAGAAATGGAGATCACATGGAGGGTTATCAGCAGGGGAGTGGGAGGAGCAGAGAGGGGGAAAGGTACAGAGAATCAGTAGCATAGATGGTGGGCAGAAAATAACAGGGGGAGGCAAGAATAGTATGGGAAATGTAGAAACCAAAGAACTTATATGTACAACCCATGGACATGAACTAAAGGAGGGGAATGGGTGGGAGGGGGTGTGCAGGGTGGAAGGGATACAGGGGGGAAACAGGACAACTGTAATAGCATAATCAATAAAATATATTTTTAAAATGTTTTAAAGGACAAAAAAAAAAGAAAAATGTACCGTTGATGTTAAACGGCTTCAGTTGGGCTCGACACTGACTAGCAGCCATGACCGGGGGGGGTTTTCTTAGCCTCTCTCAGCCTGGTCGCCCCGTCTGGGAAATGGGAATGACGGCACGCACCTGACCCATGTCCTGTGAGACGGGCATGGTGCCTGGCCCAGAGCAGTGCCCGGCGAGGCCCGGCGTGGGCGGCGTGCAGGTGAGGCTGGGTGCTGTGAGCCTCGTGCTCTCCCTCCCGCTTCCTCCTCCCGTGGGTCTCCCCCGGGGCTCCCAGCCCTGAACGCTGCCCTCTGTTCTCGGTACCTCGAGCCGGGTTGACTGTGCCCTCCACAGATTTTCTGAATCTTCTAGAGCATAAGTATGGTCACGCGTACAACTCTGAGTCCATCCCTTTGGCTTCAAGACAGAGTTCCAGGTCACCAGCGTGGCCTTCAGGGCCCTCCAGATCCCCTGCTCCACCCAGATGAGGGACTCTCAGTTTCCATGGCACCAGCGTCTCCTCCCAGGCTGTCCCCAGCTTCCCTGTCAGTCCCTGTTTGACACAGCTTGTCCCAGGCCCACAGCAGGAATGCCTCCCAGGAGCTTCCTCTGCGTACCTGTCCCCGCCTTCCCCTTCCTCGTCTGTCGCCTGAGGTGGGGATGGGGACCTACTCCCATGGGCCCCCCATGTCTTGGGTGGTAGGTGTGCAGTAATGTGGAGTAAACGCAGAGAATAAATACACGGTGACCTGCAAAGCTACAGAAACAGCCACACCCGCGTGTGTAAGGAGACCCTGGACGCTCCCCCAGCAGGGGCCCACAGATGCGGAGAGCCCGCCGCCCCGGACCCTGACCCGGCTTACCCTGGAGATGTTCAGTCCAGGCTGCCGGGGGGCCTCCGCCCACCGGCTCTCGGGGAGGAGCAGCTCCAGCTGGGAGGTGCAGGAGATGGAAAATTTGGGGAAATGGAAATCAAGTTCCCTGTGGAGAGACAGAACGGTTTGCTGTTGAAGCCCCGGAAGGGAGGGGGGAGGGCCTCAGCGGGCTCCAGCCTCCGCCCTCACCAGCCACAGGCCCGTGGCCTCCTCACCCTGGTCCCCACCCCCCGCTGGTCTCTCTGCCCCCGGAGCCCCCCCCTCAGAGAGAGACAGAGAGCTTTCTAAAGTGCATGCTGTCCCCCACTGTTGAACTCTGCCTGTCACGGGGTCACACAGGTTGGCACCAGAGCTGGGACTAGAACCCACCCCCCTCGCCCCGACTCCTGGTCCAGTGCCACTGACCAGGTCCCACCCTGACCCCTGCAGGGAGGCCAGGGACAGTGCCCTGGGGGGGACAGTGCCTTGGGGGTGACAGTGCCCTGGGGTGACAGTGACTGAGGGTGCTGCGTGGTGGCTGAGCAAGGCGGCAGGGACCCGTCTCCCCGGCCCCCACTGTGAGCCGTCTACCTGGTCCTGAGCAAACTGTCCCACTTGATCAGGGTTTCGGGCAGCAGGGCGTCTTCCAGCCGCCCCAGCTCGCCCCGCTGGGGGAAGACGAAGAAGGTGGCTGTGTCCCCGGCGTGGTCCATCTGCAGCACGGTGCACTGCAGCTCGGGGTCGTGGAGGAAGCGGTGGCGGGCCTTCTGCCGCATCATGGGCACTGGCACAGTCCTGTGCTCGTCCACAAAGAACTCCTTCGGGCGGGTGGCCTGCGGGGCGAAGGGTCTCACCCACCCGGCTGAGGGCGGAGAGACGCTGGTGTCACCTTGGAGGGAACTGAGAATGGGCTCGGGGGTCACCCATGTGGCAGCCTGTGGGAGTGGGGAGTCCACAGTACGGACGCCACGCCCGGCTCACTCCCTCTCGGCTTGTCCTCTGTCACCTGTGTGACCCGGGGGACCGAACCCCGGGCCACCCTGAGCTTCCGTCTCTCGTGTGCGAAATGGGGATACGTGCTGTCACAGTGTCACAATACTTTTATGCTAGTGGAAGTGCTATTTCACCCTCTGGTCTCCTTGGTCTCGTTCACAGGTGGCGAATTTTAAAGGGAAAAATGCACCACGCGGTGCAGGCTGCTCTGCAAGCGTGTGGATCTGAAGGCGAGGCTCTGCCCGGCTTGCCGGTCTAAGGCAAGTGGCCGCCCACCGGGCCTCGGCTTTCCCGTCTCTCAAGTGGACGCAATAATAACCACCCTGTTGGGTCACAAGGAGAATTCAATAAAAATCAAATAAATAAGCCCTGGCTGGCGTAGCTCAGTGGATTGAGCTCGGGCTGCGAACCAAAGATCGCAGGTTCAATTCCCAGTCAGGGCACATGCCTGGGTTGCAGGCCATGACCCCCAGCAACCGCACATTGATGTTTCTCTCTCTCTCTCTCTCTCTCTCTCTCTCTCTCTGTCTCCCTCCCTCCCTCTCTAAAAAATAAATAAATAAAATCTTTTTAAAAAATAAATAAATAAATAGGCACAGTGACCAGCGTGATAATAGGGACTTTACACTTCAATGTGTGTGTGTGTGTGTGTGCAAACACACCTACAGAAAACGTACGGTAAGTACTCCTAGGCGTGTATTTGAGGAAGGCCTGAGTGGCCCAGGCATTCACTTCTTCTGTTTGAAAACCTGTCTGCTCACCTGTGAAGTGGGCACATCCATCCTAGCTGTGTCAGCCTCCCCCACGGGAGCAGGCTGAGTGAGTTGGGAGCGCGAACACCCCCGGAGACCCGCAGAGCACCGCACAGGGTGAGGAGGGCAGGAGGCCTCTGCGGAGTCAGGTGTGCGCCCTTGCTGGCTGTTTTGGGACAAATAAAGGGTGTCCCTGCCTTGGGGTGCTCCCTGCTGTAACCCATGCTTTCTGGGACCTGCCGGAGGAAGGGCATTCACGCTCCTTGATGTGGTTGCTTTTGGGGTTGCTCAAAGTGGGGATCAGGGCCTCCTACAGCAGAATCATCCATGGGGGGGGAGGAAGAGGGCTTCTTCAAATGCAGGGTCTTGGTCCCTGACTTAGCTACCCCTTAAATCAGAATCTTTTGGGGATCAGTACAGGACACCTGCATTTTAAACAAGTTGTTCGAGGAGTACTTACGCACACTCGAGTTGGAAAAATTCTTTTTAAAAAAAAACCTCAGTAAGTAGCATTAGAATGGGATAGGTGATGAGCTCCCTGTCACTGGAGGCATTCAAGCAGAAATGTTGAGGATTCAGTGGACCTCCTATATAGAAGTCAGCAGGGGAGGCTTTCTGGGTGCTGTAAGGAGCAGGACTGCGATGTGGCCGGACCCCAGTCCCCAGAAGGAGATTCCACGTTGGATACACACCGTCTTACCTCTGAGAAGCACGTGACTCACAAGGACGGCTGCAGTTTCGTTCCCGAGTTCCTCCACCCAGGCCCCAAGCTTCCCCTGGGTCTGCTTCTCTACGTACTCCTGGATGCATTTCTGGGCCTCCGCCGGGTCCCGCCCAGCCCCGGGCCCAGGCCATGGAAACGGCGCTGGCCCATGGTCAGGAGGAGCCGGGGGCCCCTCGCGGGGAGCCGGAGCAGCAGGTCCTGGAAGGCCTCCTGGATCTCGGCCTCGGGCACCACGGTGAGGTTGAGCCCCAGGCCCTCCAGGAGCTGGGCCCTGCTGGCCGCAGGGGCTCCGAGGAACAGCGCGGCCAGGGCCGAGGAGATGCTCGCTGGGGAGAAGAGGATGTTGTCTCCGGGGGCGTTCAAAGCCAGCTGTCTGTAGAGGTTGAAGGCGAAGTCTATGTTGCTCACGGAGAGCTTGTGGCAGGGCAGGGCCGGCCGCGGAGGGACGTCCCGGGGGTCGGCGTGGACGGGGTCAGAATCTTCTTGGCCAGCCGGGGCCAGACAACGGCCCATAGCCACAAGCACAGGGACCAGCACCACCACCGAGGGGCCCCCATCCTCCGGCGTCCTCGGTCTGGAAGCAGGCGCATGTGGGCGGGGTGGGGTGGAGACAGCAGAACGACAGCTGTCATTGTAATCACCGACAGTCACACGGCGTCCACCCCGTGTCGGGCACCGTGCACCTACTTCCCCGCGTGTCCTCTCGCAGCCTCCCCGCAGCCCAGTGGGGGAGGCACCGTATTTCCAGCCCCATTTGACAGGTAAGAAAACAGAGGCCTGGAAGGGGTCAGGGATTCCCCCAAGGTGGAACGGCGGTGGGTGGCGGAGTGAGGACCTGAGCCCGAGCCTGCGTGGGGTACATTCACGAGGAGACGAGAGGAGCACCCACGCGGACACCCTGTCCGAGCAGACGCACTCACACCCTGCACACCCACCGGGAGCACCCCGGCCCCAGAGCGCACGCACAGGCTCTAGTTGTCCCCAGGGGCAGATCCCGAGTCGTCACAGGTCTCCAGTCGGCTGAGTCTCCTCCAGCTGTTTCTGTGGCTCGGGAAGACACCCTCTGCCCTGGGTGGGGCGGTCCCCTTGGGTCCCCTCCCTCCCAACCACCTCCTTCCTGCTCACACAGGGAAGGGGTCTCATCGGACACTCTCAGAGCCCCTCCTCCAGCTGACCCCCCTTCAAATCCTGGCTCTGCCCCATCCCCAGGATGTGACCCGGGGCGTGCTCTCGGACTTGCAGAGAGCCCCCGAGGAGGGATAGGTCAGCAGGCCCTTCGCCGTGCAGGGAGTTGTCCTGGAGACCTGGGCTCAGCTCAGGCTCCACTGAGACGTGGGAGCCCAGAGACCGGGACGGTGGTCAAGTCACTTGACCCCTCTAGGCCTCCACTTCCTCTCTGCCTGTGGGACGATGCTAAGAACCCCCATGCCCAGGGCTGTAGAAAGTCAAAGCGCTCGTGCCCCGAGCTGACCCTGCCCAGGGCCGGGTACAGGCCAGGCCCCCCGGAAGCAGCGGATATTGTTACCCCAGAGAACCTGAGGCCCCGCCCCTAGGGATCCGGACTCAGCAGGCCCATCGACCCTAGGGTTTATTTTAGCGAGGGCCTGATTCGACCCTGTTGGTCCACTCTGGGTTTGGGCAATTATTGACAGAATTAGTCAATACTACCATCCTGCTTCTGAATTTTCCACATGACCTTGGGCAGTCCTGGACCTTTCTAAACTTCAGTTTTTCCACCTGTAAGAGGGGACAAACAACTGGAACTCAGCCTTGAGGAGCACCTCATGGGTGAAAGGTTTGTTCCGTGTTGTTTATCTATCGGCAGAGAACAGACGGGTCTCCATTTGTCCAGGTGCCCGGTAATCTGCTTTGGAGAATGCCTTGCTTTGATGACAAGTTGGTGAAAAGCTCATTCCCTTATTCCATTTAACATTGATTCACTCATTCATTCATTCACTGAATAAATATCAACTGTAAGTCCGTCGGGGCTTGAGCTACAGGCCGGGGGTGCAGGATGGATGAGAGCAGTTGCTCCCTCAGGGAACCCGGGTTCGCTGGGGGCAGGCCCACAGAATCTGTGCAGGGCACTGTGTGAGCAGGTCCCCCAAACCGCAGAGTTTTCGAGCTGAGAGAGAGGTCACGACCCAATTCGAGCGTCGTGCAGGGGGGAAACTGAGGCCCAGAGAGACGCGTGTTCAGTCCTGTGCTGGCTCAGTCACTGAGGGTCAGGGGACAGGAGGGACTGGCAGCCCGGGCCCCTCCTGCCATCGGGAGGGGCGGAAGGTCGGATGGCTGATTGCAGCCCCCCGAACAGCGGCAGTCAGAGGGGCTGCCTGGGCAGGGTGAACGGAGAGCCTGCAGGAGGCAGGGTGTTCCTGGAGGGCTCTCTGGAGGAGGCAGCCCCCGACCTGGGACTGGGAGATGGGTCAGGAGAGAAGCAGGAAAGGGGTTCAGCAGAGGGAGAGCATGCTCAAGGTCGTGGAGGCAGGGTGAGCCAGCACCGCTCCAGACTGTTGTCTGCAGGTGCAGCTCTCGGAGCAGGAGGGTGCAAGTAAGTGTACTGTGTGCGTGCCCCTGTGTCTGTGTGCGCACGTGTGACTTGGGATGAGATACCTTGGGCAGGTTCACTGAGCTGGCTGGGGGCCCCTGACACCAGCCGCACCCACAGCCCCATGCTCACCTGAGATCAAACGTTTCCCGTGAACCTCCGAAGGAGAGCTGGAGAGGTTCAGCAGGTCTGCACGGCCCTGGGCACAGATGCCTGTCCCTGTGGGGAGGACTGGGGCAGGCTGGACCTCTGGGACCAACCGACTGACCAAACGGAGGCCGCCCTTGGCCCGAAGTCAGCGGTCAGCTCAGCCAACAGCGAGGAGAACAGCCCCCTTGGCTTGTGTTGGGTGGAACCCCGTGCACAGGGAAGAGCTCTGGAGCACAGGGGTGGGAGGGGGGATGGGAGAGGTGGAGGGGAAGGGGGGGGCCCTGAGTCCCGGGGCTGAGTCTCAGTTCCACCCTATTGCAGCGTGATGGTCTCCTGAGTGTCGGATTGCTCTTTGCTCCCCTTCCCACCAAGGTTGCCATGAAGGTCAAATCCAGGGATGCATGTGGACAGTCTGTAGATAGGAGGAGAGGCTGAGTCTGTTGGGGCCACGCACCTATGGACACCCGCTTCCTGCCCGATGCCGTGCGCGGCACAGCCCACATCCCAGTTCTTGCCTCCACGGGCTGTGGGCTGTGATTCTCTAAAATGTGCTTGCTGCTCAGTCTGGTTGCAGCGTTTTCCAAGTTGCCCTGGCTAGTTCTTCAGAAACGTCGATAGACCTCGCCGCTTTCCGCAGCACAAACAACAAAGTCCGTGTGTGCTCAGCAGCAAGAGAGCTTGCGACACTTCCGCAGCGCAGATGCAGCTCTGTCCCCAGCTGGCTGGGAGGCAGGGAGGGTGCCAAGGTGGCCTGCGGACTGAGTGCCCTGACAGGGATTCTGCGGGCTCCTGGGTGTGAGCCAGACCTCGTTTTCTCCCAGGTTCGTTTATTATCACTGTATTTTTATTCTCCTCATCCACTGCCTGGACATAAAACCCACGCAGCCACTTCTTGTTGGGCAGCTCGGGATCTTCAATTTCTCTCTTGAGAGTCGCTCAAGGGAGATACAGCGGGGTCTCTTCCCTCATCACTCGCTGTGGAGCGCCCAGGGCATGCTGGGGAATAAGGCACGCTGCTGCCCTCAGGGATGTTCTTTGTTTCAAAGTCGGATCTGGGAGAACTCAAACACACACAGCAGCAGAGAGAATGCTGTAGCGAACCTCGCTCTCATCGGCAGGTAATGGCACGTGAGGACAACATCACTTCCTCCACCCATCCCCCCTCCCCTTTGGATTGTCTTAAAGCAAATCTTCCACACTTCATCTGCAGGGATTTGTAAAAATCCTCGCCCCGGCAGTCTGGATCATGCCTTTGAACACCCATAATTCCTGAATATCATCGAATTTCAAGCCATTGTTTCCCTAATTGATTTTCCTATTGTTTTTCACAGTTGGTTTGCTTGAATTAGGATGCACACCAGGTCCACGCAGGGCAGGGAGTCCCTACAGTTGCCCCCCACCCCCTATCCACAGGGATGTGTTCCGAGACCCCCGTGGGTGCCTGAAGCCACAGCGGGACTGACCCCTAGGCCGCGCTTTCTCCTGCACACCCAGACCCAGGATGGAGTTTAAGGTACAAATTACACTAAGTGCTCGACCGCAGTGACCCAGAATAACACAGGAGGAGCGTAACGACACACTCGAATAAAAGTTAGGTGGACGCGGTCTCTCTGTCACGCCAGCCCGCCGCCCCTCCTCGCCCTCCCTGCTCCCGTGATGCGGGGGCCGCCAGGGCCCTGGCGCGGAGTCTGCTGTGGGAGGCGTGACCGTGAAGTCTCCGCTCTTCTTTCTCCTCCTTCGCACGGTCACAGGCGAACACCCGTTCTTACTGGACATCCCAGCAACGTCGGCATATATACCACTTTCTCTCTTCGCACGTTGAGAACTTTGGCCTTTTCACGTAAAGGAAGGACTTGGTGGATTCTCCAGGGCCTCCCCACATGGCCCACGTCAACGCCCTTGCACTTGGGGCCATTATGAAGTCAACTAAGGGGCACTGCAACACAGTACCCTGACACTGGGAGCCACCACTGCACCCCATGGGCCCATGCATTCGCCGGTTTACCCCAAAGTCCCGTCCCCTAGTTACTCTCCTCCTGGTCCTGGGGCGACACCGCTCCGCGGTTCTCCCCGCCCCCTCGGTGAGTGGCCCTTCCTTAGACGACCCCACAGTGGACCGTGGTCCTCCTCTACACACCCCGTGGAACTCATTTTAGGGGACCTCCTCCCCCTCACTGCTCACCTGCCCATCCCCGGGGGCGGGGGGGCGAATCCTGACAGCCCCCCTCCAGCCCAGACTTTTTCTCCTGCACTCAGTGGAACCTGAGGCTGTCTCCTGGGAACCACAGGGTTTTGAGCGTGTCCACATCTGAATATGCCACCTTCTCCTCCCAACACGCTGCCCTCCTGGTGTCTTACCTCAGGGAGCCCTTTGCCGCCACCAGGAGCCTCACCTGAATGCGGGTGTTTCTCCTTTCTTCCCATATCCACTCACAGCCACGCGGGCTCTCCTCATGGCCTTCCGATCGTCCCCCATCTCCCTCTCCCACTGGGACCCGCTTTTGCCTCAGTTCCTACAGCAGCGCCTCGAATGCCCAGCCGCGAATCACTTCCACACCAGCCAGAGTCATTTTTCTAGTGTGCAAATCTGCGCACAGCGACTCTCTGTGTAAACTCCTGCAAGGCTGCCTGCGGCCCCAAGGGACCCCGCCAGAGCCCTTCCTGAGCTGCCCGGCACTCAGCGGTCTGGCGGCTCCCTCCCCGCTCCTTCCTCTCGTCAGCCCCACCATCCGTCCTTGCTCCGGAACTGCCCAGCTTCTTCTGCTTTCTTGAAAATTCCCCCATCAGCCCTGGCTGGTGTGGTTCAGTGGATTGAACGCCGGCCTGAAAGCCAAAGGGTCGCCGGTTTGATTCCCAGTCAGGGCACGTGCCTGGGCTGTGGGTCAGGTCCCCAGTAGGAGGGCACATGAGAGGCATCCACACACTGATGTTTTTCTCCCTCTCTTTCTCCCTCCCTTCCCCTCTCTAAAAATAAGTGAATAAAATCTTTCTTTAAATTATTTTTAAAATGCCCCCATCACTCTTTCTCCTACCCAGAACATTCTCCTCTCTGTTGACTTCACCATCGTCTACTCTTCCTCTGATGGCAGGACAGGAGTCACCTCCTTCAGGAAGCCTTCCCTGACTTCCCCGTCTGAGTTTGGTGCTCTCCGAGTCTCAGCTTCCAGGGTTTTGTTTCATCATCTACCTTGCCTGCAGGCCGTAGGTCCCACGAGGGCCATCACTGTGATCATCTTTAAGGGCAGAGCCGCTGTGTGGTTTAGAGGGCTCCTGAGACGTCAGACGGGTTGGGAGGACACCCTGCTGGCGTCAGCTACCAGCTGTGTGGCCTTGGGGGGGATGGGGATCACCAAGCCCGTGGTCCCCAGTGTCCTCACCTACTAAATGAGACTAGTAATATGGTTCCTCTCTCACAGGGTCGGCACAAGGACTGAAGGAGTTACGGGGGGCGGAGGTCGCAGCGCTTGCCCGGCAGGAAGACCTCGACTGTGCGTTCGTCACCGCTGTCTCTTGCTGGTGCCGGTGTGACCCCCCGAGATCACCCACGTGTTTTCGGGCCACGTCAGAGCAGTGAGCGACTGCGTGATCACTTTTACTGCAGGTGTGTGTCTCCTGCTCATTCGTTCCCACGCCCTCACCCTGGTTGTCGGGGCCGGGGGGTGGGGTCTGCCAGGGGGAGCACTCAGAACTGGGGACCTGGGAAGCAGCCCCTCTCCCCAGGCTGGGGGGTGCTGGAGGGCGGAAGGGGGGCATCCTCAAAGGCGGAAGGCCCAGCTCAGCGGCAGGAGTAAGGGATCCAGGGACCATGTCAGTCGTGCTCAGGGTGGGGAGCCCCTGCAAGGGTCAGCACATGGGCAGATCCTGGGGGAGGGAAACGTGACCCTGGACCTGGGGACCAGAGAGCCCATGGACGTAGGAATTGCACAGCAGGTCCCCCTTTGGGTCCTGGCCAGGCTGCTGAGGGTGAAGGCGCGGGGGGCGGGGGGGGGGGCCCCGACTGGGCAGTGGGGCAGAGCCCAGGAGGGAGATCTGGGGGCTCGGCCCTGTGCACGGCCGGCTGGCAGATCAGGGCAGAAAGGCACAAGGAGCACGTCCAGTCCAAGGAAGATAGTTTATTGCCTCAGGAAAGCCTCAGAGCCCCCAGACGGAGTCCGCAGACTTCCTTTGCGCGTAGGAGCCACCAGGCAGAGTAGAGTCCCTGGCACTTTCCCAAGAATGAGCGGGCGGGGCCAGGCTGTGCCCAGAGACCCCGGCACCCTCAGCGGGAATGCGCCCCCCCCCCCCCCCCCCAGCTTGGAGAGGGGCACTAGGTTTCCTTGGGGTTGACGACTTTGGCCAAGAAGAGGAGGCTCTGGGTGTCTTTGGAGAGTATACCTAACAGGAAGGGCCTGTTGAAGGTCACGCTGATCTCTGGGAATCTCAAGGACGTGGTGGAAAAACTGATTGCTGTGGCGGCAGCTGCTTCCGTGCCATTCTCCCCCACGTTGATCAGGGTCTTGTGGACCACCTGTGAGGACAGCAGGGCATTACCCACCAGCGGCAGGGCATGCGGGAGAGAAGCAGCCTGCCTGCGTGCCTCTGCAGGGACTGACACTTACCGAGGACCCACTACTGACCTGTCACCATGCTGGTCACCTCATTCAGTGTGTCTGTCCCTCCCAACAACCCTGCCAGCTAGTTTTGCACAGGTGCGCTGTGCAGGCGTGCAAACTGAGGCTTGTGGTTGTGAGTGACGTGCCAGGGCCAGGGTAGAGACTAGGGGCGCCCTGGCCTGGGCTCCCCGCTGTCTGAGCCCAGAGGCTGTGCTGCCCCCTCCCGAACACCCGCTCTTTAGGCGGGAGGGACAGAGCGGAGGGCTGCCCGGCCGCTCCGCTTTCCTCTGCTCTGCTTCTAGGAACACAGTGCAGGGTGCCCGGTCTCCTCCGCTTGGCATAGTGTGTCTGCACCGCAGTTGCCCTATAGCCATTGTTGCTACCTGTTGCCTCCTACCCGCTCTGCTGGGCGCGGTGCATGAGCCAAAGCCCACCACCCCGTGTCGCCAATGATAAGACTGAGGGGAAGAGGACTTTAATTATTTGCCCCGGAGGCAGTAAAGGGCAGAGTCCGGGATGGGATCCACCACGGGCTCTTCCCCCGACCAGCTTCTGTCACTGGATTCTGCAGGGTTGCGGGGACCAGCCCCCAGTATCGTTATAACCCGGGGCTCCAGCGCTCCGCCGAGCCCCAGGGCGGGAGACTGGCCAATGAGAAATACAGCTCTGAGCATGCAAAGTCGAGGGTCCCCAGACGCTGCCTGGCCCTCCCCATCCCGCTCCCACACGGAGGGCGCATTGTCCAAGCTGTGAAGGCTCACCTGAGTGACCAGCAGGTTCCTGGCCCCTGTGACCCCCGACAGGTCAGCGTGTTGGTGAAGACTTTCTTCATGCCCAGCTGGGGGAGTGTCTTCTCCAGGTTGTAGCTGCTGGAGACGGAGAACCTCGGCAGGGAGAGGTCTATCGATCTAGAGAAGTGGGAAAATGAATTTGAACTTCTGCTTGCCCCGGCGTCCACCTGCCTCTCCCCTCACGGTGTGGTCTTCCTCCCTGGCCTCCCTCCAACCACCCTCTTCTCGCTGGAAGTAAGGGTTTCTTCCTCCCTCTCTCCACCCTGTGCTTATTCTTCTGAATTCATTATTATCGACTGGTGTCAGCAGTGCCAGCCCGAGTGCCAGGCCGAGTGCCGGGGCTGGGGCCGGGGCGGGGCATGCACCTGGCTGGCCCTCCCCTGCAAGCGTGCAGTGCAGCGGGACTCACGGTCACCCAGCAGAGATCTCATGGCATGCCGGGCGGCCGTGCTGGGGCAGCCGGCTCCCTGGGCACCGGGAAGGCTCCCTCAGGAGGTGATAGCAAGCCTGGGTCCCAAAGCAGGAGAAGGAGCTAGCTGGGTGAGCGGAAGGCGGGAGGCAGATGCGTGAACTTACAGGGGAAGAAGAAGGGAATCGTCCATGATGCAGAGGGCACAGAGGGAGAGGTTGGACGGGGGCTAGGAGAAGGGCATGAAGGGACTGGTCCGAAGGGCTTCCGAGAGCTGGAAGTAACCTAAGGCCCCCGGCTGGCCTCCCCAGCCAGCTCCTTGAGAGCAGAGGCTGCTGCTGCTGCTGCTGCTTCTGGGCAGGGCTGGCACAGGGCTCTTGGGGCCAGAGGTGATCGCTCTGGCCTCCAACCTGCCCTCTCTCACTGTTTCTACCCCCTAAGACTCTTGTCACGGCAAGCCTCGTCTTACAGCTGCCAAACACAAGGACACTTGTGTCTTCCATGAGACTCTGAGTCCCGTGGGAGCAGGGACCTGACCTACCAATGCTCCCTGTCACTCAGCCCGCTCTAGCCACTCGGGTCTCTCTGATCCCCGAACACATGAGCCTTGTTCCCGACTTAGAGGCTTTGCACTGGCTGTTCCCTCTGCCTGGAATGCTTTTCCCCAACACACTCACGTGGCTGAGCGCCTCACCTCTGCCATGCTGATACTCAAATGTTACCTACAATGTCAAATCACACACTGCCTTCCAGTCCAGTTTTCTTAACCCTTTTACCTTAAACCTATTATCTCCCCTTCTCCTTTCTTACCCTTTGGCACACCAAATACTTTATGTATTATGTTTATCTAATGTCTCTCTCCCCAATTATAAGGCAAGCTCCACGAGGCCATGGGATTTTGTGTTTTACTTGCTGATGTACCCTCAGGGTCTGTGTGCTTGGCACACAGTAGGTGCTTGATTAACCATTCAACAAATGCTGAATGAACGAATGAATGAGTGACTGTAGTAGCCAGTGCAAAGCTGCCTCTCAGAGCCTGTCTCACCCCTGCCCCTGATCGATCACACTTCAGCCCGCCCCCTCGGCCCCCAGGAGGCCGAGACAAGGAGAGAACACGTGAGTGTGTTGGGGGCCGTGTGGAGGCTCCCTGGGACTGAGAGAGAGCGTGTTAGGGTCCGAGGAAGCCTCAGCCCCGCCCCACCTGATGTTATCATCTTACAGAAGCCAAACCACCCAGGCCCAGAGCCACACGGGCAGCGAAGGGCGAGGCAATCCCGCACGCACGGCGCCTGCCCCACCATCGCACACCCGCTCCGGACCTCAGCCGGGCCTAAGCGGAGAGGGGCGGGGGATGGGGGGATGGGGGGAGGGCAGGGCTGGGGAAGGGTGGGGACAGCCGATGGCCCCGGGTCCCGGGGACAGGCACCTCATCTGCAGTGAGCCCGTCCACCTCCTCAGCGTCTCGGGGAGCAGCGGCCTCCACCTCCTCCATCTTGCCCTGGTCCGGGAGGACGAGGAGCATGCTGTCATTGCTGGTGTACCGCAGCCCCACCACCGTGCAGGAGAGCTCCTCGTCCCGGAAGTAGGGCGTGCGCAGGTTCTTCAGGCTCATCATGGGCACCATCACCTGCTCCCTCGGGCTCACGTGGAACTGGGAGTCCATGGTGGCGTAGGGGTTGAAGGGCGTCATCCACTTGGCTAGAGGCAGAGGGAGTGGTGGGAGAACCCAGTGAGTGCGAGGGCTGCCCTGCCTCCATGCCCCCGCCGCTCCGAGGACAGTGAGGACCGTCCGCACCCCACCAGCCAGGCCACAGCTCCTCGTAGGGATGGTTTGCAAAAGCACCTGGGCAGGCGGGGAAGCCTCACAGGGGAGGGTCGGAAAGGGAGCCATGAGCCAAAGACCCGGTTAATCATGCTCAGTAAAAACCTGCAGGGATCTGGGCATAGGAAAGGCCGGAGAGAACCCGGGCCTTGGGAAGGGGGGAGGGCACGATGGTGCCGTGGCAGCCTGGGCCTGGGAAGAGATGGGAACCCCTGACCCCTTACAAGGCCAAACCAGCTGTCTGTCACTGGCGCTGCAAGACGGCGTGCACCTGGAGCTTGCAAAATAGGCTGAGGCAGCCGCACAAGGGGAACCCAGAGGGCAGGGCGAAGACCACCTGAGGACAGGAGCCCGGTCTGCCCCCTACTCCCCAGGGCGGGTGGAGGTTCCTGCGGAGATTATCCCCAGATCAGAGATCTGGGGCTTCCTTGGAAATGCGTAGCCACTTCTACGGTCCCCTTTGTTTTCTACACCCCTGCGTGTCCCCGAGTCCCCGTTGTTGGAGGCAGGAAAGGGGGGAAGCTGGGCTGGCCCGTGTCCCTGGGTAGGAGACTTTGAAGGAGAGAGTCCCAGGATACGGCAGGGTGGCAGGGAGGAAAACAGAGGAGACTCAGAGACCAAACTTAACACGCCAAGCCTGGCTCTGTTTGACCGAGGAGCCTGGTTCCGCGTCATCATGTGCTGATGATGAAAACGGGCCCGGAGGGCTTGCCCAGGCCTCGGCCGGGAGCTCCTGGCACGGGGCTCTCTCGTGGCCCTCTTGGTGTCTCTCCACAGCTCGTGTGTCAGGCACCTCACTGCCCTCTGGCTCAGTGATCGTGCTCTGTGTTCCTGTTGAGTTTTTGTCCCCACGGGGACTGCTGGCTCCAGGAGGTGGAATCTCTCTGCTCACACTCTGCCCCTCTGACACTCATGGGACAAGGTTTGCACTTCTTGCATTCCCATATATGGGGCTGGGCGCTCAACCCACTGGGAAGGGGTCCTGTCTCAGGCAGTGCCCTCCCCAAGGCTCTTCCCGGCTGGTGGCCACACCGTGTCCACCCCTTTAGATTGTAGGACAGCACAGTCACAGAACTGGGCACAGCCGGACTCCTTGGAGGCTGGCTTCCTGTGGCGATGGCCACCCGTCCTGCAGGGATCCTCTGTGCCCCCTAAACCCACCCAGGAGCGATTTGGAAGGGGCAAGTTTAAGTCCGAATAAAAAGCGCCACTCTGGCCCAGATAAGCATTAACGGGCTCCCCCACAGTTAGTCCTGGAATGAGCAGCTGATGTGGGAACCCCAGGAGAAGATGGGGCCACGGTGCCCCTGCTCCCTCTCCCCACCCCCCACCTCCCCCACACACACACAAGCCAAGGGCACCCTCCTCAATAGCAGTTTCTCCTAATAACACAGGTCACTGAGCTTGGACAGCAACAGCCCTGACAGCTCAGAAACAAACTCTGTTTTCCTTCCGAACCCCGGGCCAGCCACCCACCTTTAAAGAAGATGTAATTCACAAGGACCATCACTGTTCCTGAATCAAGGCTCTGCATCAAATCCACAATTTTCCCCTGGGTCTTCTCCTCCACATAGTCATTGATGAGCTTCTTGGCCGAGGCAGACGTCCGGAAGTTGGTGGAGGAAAGCCTCAGAGGCGTACAGCGCCTTGGCATCGTCCCTGAACTTGTCCAGCAGCTCCAGGTTCTTTTGAATGAACATGGCATTGCCCACGCTCAGCTGCAGCGGGATGTCGGGTTGGCTGAAGGCGCAGGAGGGTACTGGAAGCCCTGATGGATTTCTGCCTCAGAGGTCTCCGTGAGGTTGAACTTGAGGCCGCTGAGGATCTCTGTCAGGGTGGTGTCCCGGCCCCCAGGGACACGAAGGCCAAGGCCATGGAGATGCTCATCGGGGAGAAGACAACGTTCTTATTGGGGTTCTTCAAAGCCAACTGCCTGTAGAGGCTGAAGGCAAAGTCGGTGTTGCTGGAGGCAAACCTGAGGAGGTCCACAGGGGTCTCCTTGCTCTGGCCCCCCTGGGTCACAATCTTCTGTTCTGGCACAGCCCCTGGGAGGCCGTGGACAGCGGGGCAGAGTCCAGCCACTAGCAGCCCCAGAGCCAGAAGGAATGACATTTCTTTTGCCCTTGACTCTGAAAAACAAAGCTCCTGTAAGTCTCAGAGGGCCAGGCGGTGCCCTGACCACCTCCCACCGCCCTACATGGCCTGTTTCCTGCTCCGTGCCCCTTCGAGCTTCATGGCTATGACCTCCCAGGTGTCAGCTATCTCCCGGGCACCCAACACACATAATCACGCTCTGTGCTCCCTCTCACTTTTTGAGGCAAGTACTGTAATTATTGCCATTGTCCTCCAGTGGAGAAACTGGGCACAGAGAGGTGAAGGGGCCTGCCCAGGGTACACACAGCCAGCCAGTGGCAGAGCGGAGGTGAGTAGCTCAGGTTGCCGGGCTCTAGTGGGGAGGCTAGTGATGGGTGTGAGGTGCTGCCGGTCAGAAAGCGCCCTCCGCTCCTGCTCGGTGAGCTAGACTCCAGCCAGAGGGAACCAGATCACAAGGCCCCTTTTCCTGTATGTCCCTTGTCTACCCCCAAGGAGAATCCCGGGAAGGAGCCCTGGGCCACAGCCCTGTGCTGGTCTCTCGATGACAAGCTGTGGGCAGGTGCTCCCTGCATGGGCAGGCAGCTGGCCGCAGTAGGGGCTCATTTAGAGAGGGTGCAGAAGGCCAAGCTGCAGCAAGGGAGCCCTGAGAAGGGCCAGTGCCAGGGCCCCCAAAAGGAAGCACGTTCTTTTTCAGCCTCTGCCCAGTTGATAGCAGGTGCTTTTCTCTACCTCTTCTCCCAAATGCCTGGAAAGGGATCCTGGTAGGCGGGGGGGTGGGGGGGTGCAGGGGGGGAGCAATGTAGGCTTCCGAGTCCCAGAGGCCTGGACTAGGATTTCATTTTGGCCACTTGGGACGGCCGGGTGGTGACGAGCAAGGGACCGAACCTCTCTGAGCCTCCATTCCTGTGTCAGTCAACAGACTGAGTCGCTCAGGAGAGAGAAACGGACGGACAAGGGGGCCTGGCTCCCGACAGGTGCTTGAGGGATGCTATCGCCTCTCACAGGCCCACGGGGAAACCATAGGCCAGAGCTACGGTTCCACGGGAAGGGGGAATGCGGCCACTGAGGACCAGGGAGAGATGGGTTCAAAGCTGGGGACTGAAGCGAACAGGGTGGTTTACCTTCAGCCTCTGCCCACTCAGCCCCTGAGTCCGGAGGGAAGAAGGGAGGCTAAGGCGGCGAGGAGGGCAGGGGCAGGGAGAGCAGGAGGGAGGGAGGGAGCTGAGTGAGTACCACCCACGAGGCAGTGGGACACCCTTCGGATGAGCCCTGGGGCAGAGGCAGTTCAATTCCCTCAACTGTTTGCTCTCTGGATTATGTAACCGTTCATTTCTTAGGGAAAGAGTTCAACCTTTTCTCTTCCCCCAAAACCACTTCTGGAGAAAGAAGGCTTGTCTGTGTGAGCAAGCTGGCAGGCCAGCTCAGTGTCGGAGCAGCCTCTTGGGTAGCTGGACAGCGGCCTGCTTGTCTCCTTAGCCGGCTGGAGGGTTGGGGGAGGCCAGAGCCCGGGGGCAGCCCCCGCTGAGTCCCTGTGGCCTCTGCCCAGGGGGACCTAGTGCAATACTTCTGTCTGCGTGCCCTCCGAGAGCAGCGCCCTGCACCAGGTGAGGGGAGGCTCCTCCTGCCCCTGGGTGGGGGGGGGGGGGTCCGGTCCTGAGGGTGCACACGCAGCTCTGTGGGGTGTGTGGCTGACTCAAAGCAGAATCCAAGTGTCAGGCACAGAAATGACCCTAGATGCCCTCGTGGTACATTTACCTGTTTGCAGGTGTAACACTCGGGCCCAGACAGAGGATGGTCCTCGGAGGGCACAGGGACTCAGGCTTGGGCTCGGGACTCAGGGCTCCCCGCACTCTGGCACACCTCCTCCCGGCTCCTTCCCTCTGCACAACCCACAACTCCAGGGCAAGACCTAGAACCGCCCTGGAAAAATAGATTCCTTCGCTCCCAGCAGGGGCAGCATCAGGGATTACCTGCCTCGGAGAGCTGGGTGCAGTGAGAGTATGCCAAAGCCACCGCCTGTCCAGGTGCTGGACCCTCCAGGGTGCGAACGCGTATTTATCCCTGCCAAGGACTCCTCCCCTCGCTTGGGCAATGCTGGCAGGGAATGCCAGTGCTCTCTTCGCAGACTGGAAATGACCCACTGAGCGTTTCTGGGAACAGGAGCTTACCAGATCTGCTCAAATAATCCAATTCTGGGTACAACTGAGTTTTTGTCTCTTAAAAACCAAAGCAAACCTTTCCTTGGTTAGTTTTTTCCTTGTTTATGAAATATTCATTGAGGAACGTGTAAAAAGCCAGACATATATAAGAAGGACATGAAAACTATTTCCCAGAATAGTATCACCCAGGGAAGTCCCAGCTTTATGGAAGGTCTCATATCATTTTTCCTTGGTGTGTGTGCGTGCGGGTGTGTGTGATGACTCGCCATACAGAAACTCAGATGTATTTTTTCAAAAATATAACACTACTCAGCCCTGGCTGGCATGGCTCAGTGGACTGAGCACGGGCTGAGAACCAAAGTGTCTCAGGTTCGATTCCCAGTCAGGGCCCATGCCTGGGTTGCAGGCCACAACCCCCAGCAACTGCACATTGATGTTTCTCTCTCTCTCTTTCTCCCTCCCTTCCCTCTCTAAAAATAAATAAATAAAATCTTCAGAAAAAATAACACTACTTTTATAGCTCAGTTTGCATTCTGGGGCATTTCTCCCCAGTTCCCAGAGATGTGCGTCTGAGGGCCCTGTGCGTGTGGAGGGCACGTGTGTCCTGGGGGCCACCGGTCTCCTGCCCCATCTGTCTTCAGGGGCTTCTCTGCACTACAGGTTCACCCTGAGAGCTGGCTGACCCTCATCCCCGACCTCGAGGTCTCCTCAGGTCTCTCTCTGAGCTAATCCCAGGCCTTCCTTGGGCTTGTGGGAAAACCTTCCCCCTGGTCCCAAATCATCACGACCCTCCACCTGTGACAACCTTTGACAAACCCCTGTGGAGGCCCTACACAGAGCACGGCTTGGAAACCACTGGGTTCGTGGGGAGGGAATGGCTTTGGCATGAGGAAAAACTGGATTCTGAAGGTACCAGTCACCAGCTGTGCGACCTCAGAAGATTTCCTGGAAATCCTTCCATCTTGAGTTTCCTCCTCTGTGAAGCACAGGCCAGGTTTCCCTGACAGGGCGGCTGTGAAGATGAAGTGAAATAATACTAAATGTAAGCCCCATTAGGACCAGACTCCCATCTGCCTGTTCTGTGTAATGCTGAACCCTGAGAGCCCTTAATAAGTAAGTGTTTGTTGACAGGAAAGCACTGAGGTGACCAAGAAGAGTTTGGTCTCACCCTCCATGAAATGGGGACTTACATCCTTCTAGACTCCAGCTGTTTTCAGAGTCGAATACATATTTTTCAGTGACATGGAATTACAAAGGACTAGAGACCAAACAAGACTCGGTGGAGGCAGTGGGTTGACCTGGTGGCTCCACATTGGGAGGAAGCCAGGCTCCTTCCCTCTTGTCGCGCTGCCATTCCTGGTGCTTGTTTCACCAGGTCCAAGACCACTGACTGCTATGTCCACCTCCAGTTAATAGGAAGGGCAAGAGGGGAAACGAAGGGTATATCCTTTTGTTTGAAAGGAACAATCTATAATATATATGTCACCTATTTTATTTCTGTTTGTGTGCCACTGGCCGGAGCTCGGTCATATCGCCACATCTAGCTGCAAGGGAGGCTGTGCAGCGCAGCCAATATTCTACACTATGAAGCCATGAGCCAGCTTAAAATGTGGGGTTCTTAAAATTTGGGGTTCAAGAGAGAAGATAAAAATGGACATTGGGCATGACTAATAATCTTGCACCAACGTGGGCCTGAGTGTTCCCAAATCCTTCAGCCCCTGGAGAGCCATCATTGTCTTTAAAACTGAACTGACTTAGTGTGGAGGGAGAACATTTTCTACTTTCTCCAAATACCTCTGAGGATGCTCGTGGGAGGCTGCCATGTCCTGGGTCATCTGTTACCCGGAGCTCCAGACCGACACTCCAGGGCCACACGCACTATACCTCTTGCCATCTCTCAGACTCTTCTCTGGGCTCCCACAGCCTTCCTGGGTCTGCCTTGCCCCAAGCACTGGTACAGGCCCTTCAGTTCTGCAAGCACTGTTCACACAAGGGTGGCCACGCCACAGAGTTCTCTGTGGTCTGGTGAGAGCAGAAGGAATCACAACAGGAAAAGAGAAGCGAAACTAATGGAAGATGCTATTATTCCAGAATCCACTGGCTTCTCCTCTTCAGCATCGTCCCTTCCTAGTCGTCTGTCTTACTGGCCACTGAGGCTGCAGGATCATTGGAGACTGTCTTGTGGTCAGTAGTTCTTTGAGAATAGTCTTTCTTCTGAATCAAGTGGACCCCCACCATATTTCTGATCCCCACAGGAAAGAAAATAAATTGGAAGCATAGTGATGTGTGCAGATACGCTGGTGCCCATGAGGAAGAGAGCTCTGACACACTTACCCACGTGCCACACTCAACGTGTGGACTAGCAGCACAGAGCTTGTTCGAAAGACAAACCCTTGGGCCCACCCCAGACTCACTGATTCAGAATCTGCACCCTAATAAGCACCCCAGGTGATCTGTGTGCACCTTGCAGGCTGAGGAGGTGAAGGGAAGCAGAACATCTCACACAAAATATGTCTTTTTGACTGCCCTTTTGTAAGGGACACTTATGCTTAGAAGAGAAATGCCCATGGTAAAGGTGTCTTTCTTTCTGTATCAGGAAGGGGAAGATGGGTAAGCCTCTAGAAACTCTTATCAGTGGAGGAGGCTAGGACTTACAAGGTTATGTCACAACTATAACCTTGACTGTGGTGCTTTTCCTGCTCACTTCCCGTAACTGGCTCCTTCCTCCCCCAATCTCTTCTTTTGCTTTTAGCCAAAGATAATATTTAAGGTGCTGGCTTGGGCCATTTTGGGGAGTTACTTGGTTTACCTAGGTATCTTCCATGTAGGCAGGAGGTGTACATGTTACTGAACTTGTTTGTTTTTCTCCTATTCATCTGCCTTTTATTACAGGTCTCAGCCAAGAACCTAGAAGGGGAGAGAGAAAATTATTTTTTCCCCTACACCTGATTGGGATCTCTTCTCTACTTTTGCTGCCTGGCTTGACATTTTCTGCCTCTGCATAAAGCGGCTGCAAACCCAGCTGTCCCGGAACCCGTGGAGGGCCTTGTTCAAGGGCAGAGCCCAGCTTCCCATCCAAAATTAGAAGGGGCCGCAGTATTTTGAACGAGCATGTATTTTTGTCTTTGTAACACACGAACTTTTTAGGTTACCAAGTGCTTCCCATACATCACTCACTTATTCATTGTTTCCTGCTTTTACCCCACAGAAATCTGCAGAGTGATGTCACGTGCCAGTGATTGAGGCCCTGGGCATCTAGTGGGGAAAGAAACATGTGAAGATTCTGCTTTCAAGGTGACCCGTCTCTGCAGGTCTGGGCCATTGCCCTTGACGGGAGGTGGGGACTGCAATCCGGGGTCTGCAAATGCTTTCTGGAGAGGGGCAGATAGGACACCTTATAGGTTTTGCAGCCCACGTATGTCCTCCTCCTTCCTCCTCCTCCCCTTTCCCCCTTCTTCCTCCTCTTCTTTGTATCAGACGCTTCTTAAATGTAAGACAAAATTGTTCCTAGCTTGCAACGTACACAGGAACGAGCAGTGGGCTGGATCTGGCCGGCGGGCCCGTTGTGGTCAGACACGCGTGGAGTCCACACCCGCGCACCAGCATCTGCACTCTTCGAGCTCGGGCTGCCCTCAGAGCTTGCGGCCACGCGTTCCCAGAGAGGCCCGGGGTCGGGGCGGAAGGAACGACTCCAGCATCGGATCTCATGTTTGCCCAGGGCCCCCCCCCCCACCTCCGTTAGGAAGTGGTAGAGCAGGTGGAAATTGGGCAAAACCAACCCAATGCCAAATCCAGGCTCTCTCTATTCTTTCATGCTCATTCTTAAATACATACATACACACATACGTACATACATGGAAGAAAAAGAGAAGAAAAAGGAAGGCGTGTGCATCCTTGAGCACGGGAGAGAGAGTGGCGGTGTCGGGGGTATAACCCTCGAGTGGGTGTGGGGTGACTGCTTGTTCAGGCCTCGGTGTTCTGCGGACCTGTGTAGGGAGGGCTGCCTCCTGTACGTGGGGCGGCATCCCAGCTGAGCAGGAGCTCTGGCCTCGTGAGTCACTCCCCCCATCTGTGACTGTGAACGGGTGTGTCCCTGCGACTGGAAATGGACCCAGGCAGGCAGCCCACGGAGAGCTGGAGGGTCCGTCCTGACTTCAGTGGGGTCAGAGCCGTGGTCTCCAGGGCTGAGGAGACCTGGGGGTCCGTGGGCATAGAAACGGGCCCGGGCGGGAAGCCGGACCAGCCCGCGGGGCCCATATGAGCGTGGCTGCAGCACCTGCCCCGAAGGTGGGGAGATAAAAGGCATACCTTTGAGTGCTCAGTCCAGACCTGGGCTCACAGATGCTTTGTCCACAGGATGGTCACTCTCACTATCCCCAGACACACAAGGAGTCCATGAGAACTAGACTGGCTTGGACTCAGCAAGCTTTGTGATTGTTCACTATTTTCACAGGCCTCGGGCTGCTGTTCCCGGCTCCTGAATGCCGGCCTGGCTCAGGTGAGCTGAGGAAAACCGTAGGCAGTGCCTGCGCTCGGGCTGGGCTTGCAAATGGAGACACAGGTATCTCTGGGGCTCAGCTGGGGTTTGGGGCGGGGACAGGGGATCCAAGTAGGAGGGTGTCCCATCTCCATACAGAGACGAGGCTGGGAGGGACCAGTGCTGGTTCCTTCAGGAGCTCCTTCCAGGAGCAGGAGCCAGCGGGAGTAGTGGGAGGAGCTTGCTCAGTCCTTCTACATCGTGGTTCTGCCACCACGGACCAGCTGGGTGACTTCAGGCCAGTCACTTCACCTCTCTGAGCATCTATCGTCCATCCTAGCTCCTTAAAGAATTCTTGGGAGGAAGCAACGAGATATTGGCAACAGCCCACCTCCCGGAGCAGGTCCCGTCTTCTCTCCTACAGGCCGGTTGACTCAGCTGTCTGTTGGAAAATTACAGAGCCCCCCGCCTGTTGTCGCCCGCCCCCCAGGCCACCCGCTGGCCGTGTTTGCGCTGACCTGGTTTGTGGTCTTCGGAGAGATGCTGGCTGCAGGCCCGTGGCACATTTGCAAAGTCCTGTCAGCGTGTCCCCACGTGGTTTGGAGGTGCCCGAAGGCGTATCTGGCAGGAGCCGGGGAAATTCCCGAGTCTGTTTGGCGAGTCGCTTAGTCACTCATTCCTCCCATGTGCTGCGTCTTGTATTCTTCCAATGGGGACGAACGACTATGACAGCCGGCCATCTCCGGTTTCTATGACCACACCGCCTTCCTTCCTCGTTGCCGGTGACACCGGGAGTTTCCGGTACACGAGGACTCTTGCAAAGAGCAGCCCGCCCCTGGCTTTCTACCCACCAGCCCCACACGCACTTCAACTCCCCTTTCTGGGAAGTGGGGCAGGAACACCCTCCTCGTGCACCCGTGTGTGTTTATGAATTCATTCGGTCCACCCGTTTTCTATTAAGACTCTGCCAAGAGTTCCTCTCCAGGATTCTTGGGTTACTGTATTCCGATCCCTTTAAAGACGTGTCCACACAATTTTAGATAATCCTGACTTCAAGAAATAGAGCTTAAGGACCCTCTCCAAGAGTTGGACCAGCTCAGTGACTTGTTGCAGGTGAAGCGAGCATGGAAAGGCACGGAGCGTTATTTCTGAGATATTGGGTCGTAAATTGACCGTGGCTGTTCCCCTCTCTCTCTCTGGCTCTCTCTCTCTCTCGCTCTCTGTCTCTCTCTCCCTCCCTCTCTCTCTCTCTCTCTCTCTCACACACACACACACACACACACACATGCACACACACTCCACGAGAAGCCATGTCTGACCAGCCCTGTGAACAGGCCAAGGAGCCAGAGTTTCTTGCCAACAGCCACCTGAGTGAACTTGGACATGGAATTCAGCCCCTGTCAGGTTTCAGGGCCCGCAGCCCTAGCCTGTGGTCTGTGCACAAGCCCACGAGAGACCCTGAGCCGGAGTCACCCAGCCCAGCCTCTCAGAACCTGGGAGCCAGCAAACTGTTCTGTGTCCCAGGCTGCAGGCTATTGGAAGGAGTCACTAGGCGGCCGTGGCTTAATCCCAAATCTACTCCACCTGCCTGCTTGGCTCTTAGGATCAGGAGAAGACTGTCACCAGAGAAACTTGAGTATTATATTAAATAAAGGTCAATCTCACCAAACAGCATGGTCCGCATAGTTGATGGCTCAGGAAATGGGTGTTCCTCCTGACTTCCCTATTTTTAAGCAAACTCTTCCCCACCACACAGAGGCCCAGCCGTGACGATGATATAATCACAGTTGTGCTGTTCTATATGCAAAGAGTTCTCACCATACCCGCCGCAGCAGTTCAGTTATTGAACTTGACACATGAGGAAACTGAGGACAGGGAGATGGGGCAAGTTCCCGATCTCGCAGGCGGTAAGCGCCTGGCTGGGACTCGGCACCCGGCAGGCTGCTGGCCCGAGCCCATACTCTTGTCCTCTCCGGGAAACACTGTGCCCCTCTCTGCCAACCCGTTCCCAGCCCGGCCCCGAGACACAGCTACCTCAGACGGAAGCAGCCCAGCGGGCAAGTGGAGGTGTCTGGATGCCAGCCCAAGGCCTTGCCCGGGTTCCCTGCCAGCCTGTAGAGAGATCCTGGCATGGGGCCCAGAGAGCCCAGGCCTGCCATGCTGCCTGGGGGACTGATCATGAGTCACAAGGACAGTGGCAGGCTTCTGATTTCAGGGGCCTGGGGGCGTGGAGGTGCCTACAGAGCTCTTTGCTGGCCTGGGTGCTGTTGAAGGGAGGGCCGGGCACCCCCACTTCCTCTGTGCCCCCCGCCACATTCTATGTCCCATTGGTCCCCTCATCCCTCTTCCGTGGGGTGTTGCTGAGGTTCTTTCTGTGTTTCACGGATTTGCGGTAACCAGAATTTTGACACCAGTGCCTCCTCACCGGCTTCTCACACCGATCACGCCCTAAACAAACCCCCTGCTGGCCTCTGCTCCCCCATACTCCTCCACACCCCAGTAAATGCTGTCCCTGTCTCCCAGCTAGGCCAGGAAACGGGGTTCATCCTCTCCCTCCCCCTTGCAGTGTGAGATGGGACCCTCCTCTTCCCTGTTCCGGAACCACTCTGCACTCTCCGTCCCTGCTGCCCACACTCTGGTCCAGCTGCAAGTGCCGTGACCACCGTGACCACCAGTGTCCGCGCACCTCCCACCTGCCACCTGAGCTCATCCCCCAGACTGCCCACTGCTCTGCTTTCTACCCAGCCTCCAGAGTGTGTTTACGCCTTCAGGGCATTCAGGGCATTCCCTTGCTTGAAGACTCTCCCCGCCCTTCCGCTCAGTCTAGAAGGGTCTGCAAGGACTGGCCCCACCCACCTCTGTAGTTGGGACACCCGTGGGGCAGGGCCCTGCACACATTCCCTCCAGCAGTCCTGTCCCTGCAGAGTCCACGGGCCCCTCGGCTGGATTCAGGAGAAGAGAGGGTTGCGATGCCCTTTACACACCTTCCGTCCCAGGCTTCAGCTGGACGCGATCACAGAGGAGTCGTCTGTGCTCCACTCCAGGCCGCACGATGCCTGGCAGGGAGGCTTCCGTGGTCTTTTCCGGGGCCAGACCCTCCTCTTGCTCGCCCAGACCTGTTCCCACTGCCCTTGCAAGCAAGCAGCCTTGCCCCGCTGCCCCGTGACTGGCTTCCCCGCCTCTCTGCAGCAGCGGGGACCGTTGGCTCCTGGCCGTTGGAGTGCCTGCTTCTCACGCATCCTGGTTTCCTACAGCTGGAGTATCAGCAACCCCGCCTGCAGGGCAGCTCAGGCTGTGTGTGCTGGGTGGGGTCTGGGGCTCGGGCAGTGGGCTGAGGGGCGTGTAGGGGCCTGGGGTCTCCTGGAGCCTTCCCTCACTCAGCCCTTCCTCTCATTCACCCAACACCTGTTGAGAGCCCGCTTTGGGCCAAGGACGCAGCCAGGGGGCCGGGGGTGCAGGCATGACCGGAGCCCTCGAAGATTTTCTGGTGTGTGAGAGTCTCAGACCCAGAGGGACAGTGACCGCACAGCGTGGATGGTGATAGAGGGGAGTGTGGGGGGCGGTGGAGCCCGGAGGTGGGTCTGGGGGTCAGCTGCATCTGGGGGACCCCTGGCCAGAGTGCTGAGGCTGTGCCTCACCTCGGTTTGTCATTCGGTGTTTATTTGTTGGCTCACCTGGTGATTGCCCGTGCCTGCTGGGCTCACCGGTGCACCCGGTACCGGCTCCACGCTGAGCCCCGTAGGCAGCCCACCGGTACTGACCTTTGAATGAACGAGCTACTAAGCAGGTGCAGGCTGGGCACGGCTGTTCAGTGGGGCGTGGAGTGTTTGCTCCAGAGCCCAAGGTCATTCTTTCTGGTGTGGGTCCTGCAGGGTCGGGTGGGGGAAGGGGCCCCCCTGTGCTGGTGGCCATGGCTCCCAAAAGGAGGTCCCGGAAGTGTATGTGGTCAGAGAGGGAAATAAAAGTATTTCCCTATGAACAAGAATGAACTTGGCAATAGGTACAGGAACTCAAAGTTGGGGTGACTACTGTGGGTTACATTGTGTCCCCCCAAACTCACAGGTGGAAGACCCAACGCCCGGCCCCTCAGGATGTGACTGTATTTGGAGACAGGCCCTTTAGAGAGGTGACTGTGTAGGAATGAGCTCGCATCTGGGCCCTGATCCGATGGGACTGCTGGGGGTTGGGGACTGGGAGAATTCTGATACGGAGACTCAGACGGAAGGCCATGCAGAGACACAGAGGGAAGACGGCCATCTGCAAGCCGAGGGGACCTCAGGAGGAACCAACCCTGCCAGCCCCTGGACCGCGGACTTCCAGCCCCCAGGACAGTGAGGAAACACAGTTCTGTGGTTAGGCCGCCCAGCCTGGGGCATTTTGTTATGGCAGCTTCAGTAGACTAGTCCTAGTGGCTAAGAAAGAGGGTCCCGGGGGGACAGTCATGCTTCTATGTGCAGGCACCCTGCAGACCCTGCCACCTTTTTACCAGGTGGGATGATGTGGCCGAGCAGAGGAGCGGCCAGTGGGTGCTGGAGCAGGAGTGGATGCACGTGAGCGCCCCCTAGAGGGCTGAGTGGGGATACCTGCTGATGTGCCGATGGGACAGTGAGGGACGAGAAGGGGTCCAGGGGACTCTCAGGGTGTGTTGTGGTGGCCAAACTACCCTGAAACCGGGGTGAGAGAGAACAGACAAACCGTCACCCTTGCGTTCAGGGTCCCTGTCACTGGACCGCCAGCACCGTCCCCTCTTCCCCCACACTGGCCCAGACTGCGGTCTCTGGTTTGTCATACACACGGCAGGTCACTCAGCATCCGGCTCCTCTCAAGCCGTTGTTCCCTGTGCCTTAAGGTCCCGTCCCTGCTCCCACACGGCTGTCTGTCGAAGTCCTGCTTATTCTTCAGGACCTGCTCAGGGCCTCCTCTTCCTCGAAGGCTTTGCTGACCCCCCGCAGTTCATTCCCCCTCCCTCTCTCTCCCCTCTGAGCTGCTATACTATTTTGTTCACCCCAGGATCGTGTGACCAGGGAGGGACACGGGACACCCAGCAGGGTGCTTTAGTGCATGACACGTGCCCGAGGCTCACGAGCCGGCACCCGGCGCCGGTCCCAATCTTGCACCCAGTAGCTGCTTGCTGACCATTTGCCCAGGAAACTTTAGACAGCGTCGGACCTTGGCCTTAAACACATTGCACAGGCAGACCCTCCCCCTGACCTTGGACCGCTGGGCAAACAGGCGAGGCGTTCCTCGAGAGGAAGGCGCATGGGAGCGGGTCTGACCCCATTAGGACGCCCAGCCCCCGAAAGCTGTCGCAAGCTCGGAGCTCAGATGCAGACAGACAAGCTGTCTGGGTCAGGATGCAGCCACCTGCTCTGCCACCAGTCAACACGTGCCACCTGGGTCCTGGAACCAGGGCCTGTGGGTGTCACTGCTGGGGGGCTCTGGGCAAGGACTTAGGTTTGTTTCTATCAAGTGGATGAAAGTGATGAGCCCCGCAGGGTGGCTCAGGGATTAATGAGATAGATCCCAGGTGCCAAGCATCCCCTCGGGCTGGCACATAGTAGGTGCTTAGTACTTCGGGGAGTGGTCAAATCTTGGGGTTCCAATCTTGTTAGTTCTAAGGGACTCCCTTCTGTGGCACAGTCCAGACTCTGGGACCAGAGTGGTACAAGCAGCCTCGTGGAAAGCAAGCTAGGGACCCATGTAGGGTGGCGGGGTGGGCAGACAGTCGGGGGTCAGAGTTGGGGGCAGCTGGTTAGGGGACCATCTGAGACTGAGTGAAGGGCTCATTTGCTTATTCACTCACTGAAGCGTCTTTAAAGTGTCTGGTCCCCTGGGGGAGAAAAACGTGGTGGGTTTATGTGAAAGGGAGCGAGCCTCTCTGACTATAGGGGAGCCCTTAGCCAAGGTGCCCCGACTCAGGCCTTGGCTTCCCGGTGCCGTCTCCTCTGCAGCACACACAGCACAGGGCGAACCCTGTGGGGCTGGAGTCGAACCCGGCCTCCACCCCTTAGGAGCTGTGTGCCTGGGTAAGCTGCCTGCTCTCTGCCGGCTTCACCTTTCCCATCTGTACAGTGGGGGTCATAGCGCCTGCTTCCTAGAGGACCTTGTGAAGGGCAATACCACCATCCAGGTGCCTGAAGTGCCTGGCACCTCGCCTGGAATGTGGTCAGCTATCAGTGTCACCATTCCCAGAGCCACTTCCCTAAGGACAACGATGCCCAGTGCTTGCAAAAATGCTTTATTGTTATGGCCGACACTAAAGTTCAGCAGCATCTTCGAATGATGCTCTACTATTTGCAACAGGCCTTCGGTCCCCCACCACCACCCAAGCCCACGAGACTGTAACTGCATCCACAGGGTGGAGCAGTCCTGGGACGGACCATTTCCACCTCGCTGTCCACTGGCTGGCTTTTCTAAAAGGCTGAGTGGCACTCGAATGTATCGACATCAACTGTGATTGGCAGGAACACCCCAGCCTTCTTGTGTGGTTTCAGGGATCCTTCCAGCCTTGACCTGATCCTTCAATGCATGTGCGGAGAAGCCAGAGTCCAGAGAGGGACAGAGCTGCCCCAGTGTCACACAGTGGCTTGGCTGGGACAGAAGCCGCATCCCAGACGCCCATTCCGGTGTTCTTTCGAAACTGTAGCACGTGGATGGCTGGTGTGGACGGTAAGTGGGGGATGAGGCTTGGACACCCACGTCCCGGTGGAAGTGTCTACTTGGGGACAGCCTTCCTACAGAGCCGTGTGTGGCGCTGGGCTGGGGTCCAGGGGCCCGGGTTGTGGGCTCCTTCCCACCTCTGAGGTGCTCTGTGACCCTGGGTGAGTCAAGCAAACTCTCTGGGCCTCGGAGCTCGTCTCCACTGACGAAGAGCGAGGGCAAGACCAAACGTTCTCCAGGGTTCTTCCCGGCCCCTGTGCCTTGCGACTGGGTGAAAAGAAACCATCATCCGTGTATCAAGGTTCCTGTTACTCTTTGCGAAAGTCTCACTAGTCAATTGCGCCTGCGTAAATCATTAGCTCTCTGCAGATCAAAGGCCAGCGTGCACCCACTTCTTCCGCCGAGGAGGCCTGTGACCTGTCGGGAGAGACCCCCGCCTCAGGGGCGCATCACCCTGCCCAGGAAGAGGAGGTTCTTGTTGTTCTCCACGATCATCATCAGGAAGGGCCTGTTGAATGCTACTACCTGAGCGCCTATGCGGGCCGACCGGAAGGTGAACACCGTCGCCGTGGCTGCAGCCGCTTTGGTTCCCGACTCGTCCACCTCCACGACGGCTCTGTGCACCATCTGCAGGGGAGACACCAGACACCGCCGAATCAGCAGGGGCGGGGGGAATGATGTCACAGGAAGTGGCAAAACTTCTGCCTGAGGTGTCACTGTCGAAGTCGCTGTGCCTTGGAGCACAGGAGGCCTTGGAGCGCCGGGCCTTGGAGCAGGTGGGGGATGACAGGATCGCTGTGCCCCAGGCACGGGAGCACGTGTGTCTGTCACTGAATTCCCAGGGCTCTCACAGCGACGGGGCGACGCTCCAATTTTATAGAACAGAAGGAGGCTCAGAGAGGTCAAAGCATTGTTGGAGGTCACACAGCTGGCGAGTGAAGGAGTTACTGCCTGATTTTTTAGTTTTGATGGCTTAATTCAGGGCTCCTTCCCCCGAGTCACCACTAGATATGACTTCTCATTGCACAAAGGATATAAGACACAAAGGGAAGCCTTTGCATTTTGAAGAATCAGAGGAGAAAGATAAAAAATATGGAACGTGGAATGGAATGGAATGGAATGGAATAGAGTAGAACAGAATAGGATGGGATGGGATGGGATGGGATAGAATGGAATGGAACAAATTAGAATAGAATAGAGTGGAACAGAATAGGATAGAGTGGAACAGAACAGGATAGGATGGAATGGCATGGGATGGGGTGGGGTGGGGTGGGATAGAATAGAATAGAATAGAATAGAATAGAACAAACTAGCATAGAATAGAGTGGAATAGAATGGGATGGGATGGGGTGGGGTGGGATGGGGTGGGATGGGATGGTGTGGGATGGGGTGGGATGGGATGGGGTGGGATGGAGTGGGATGGGGTGGAGTGGGATGGGGTGGGGTGGGATGGGGTGGGATGGGGTGGGGTGGGATGGGGTGGGGTGGGGTGGGATGGGATGGGGTGGGGTGGGGTGGGATGGGGTGGCTATCTCTGAAAGCAAGTGCTTAGGAGCCTGTGGGCTCACCTCAGACACCTGGATGTTGGAGTGGTTGGTGAATCCCGTCAGGTCAGCCTGCGAGGTGAAGAGGTCCCTGATGCCTAGCTTGGGGAGGACCTTCTCCAGCTGATAGGAGCCCTCCATGGAGAACTTGGGAAGGTAAAGCTGGAGCTTTCTAGAAACAGAAGACCTTTCTCAGACTCTTCCAGAGCATCAGACCATTACTCATATTCCTACCGTCTCCCCTCGGCTCCCTAATGACCCTCCAGCTGCTGCCTAGAGCAGAGCCGATCTCGCTCCGGGTTTGGACCCGGGCTACCTACCCCAGAGGCCACGGCACACCCTGAGGGCACCACCAGGAGAGCGGGCTTCCAGCCCCACCCCCTACAGCTGGGCCAGGCCCAGGGGCTCTGGGACTTCAGCTGATGCCTCTGGGCTGGGAGGCAGCTCCCGGGCTAGGTGAGCCCTTCCCACCACGGCTGTGTGGCCCTAGGGGACGTGTGTCTCACTGGGGGTGCGTAGCGTTAGTCTGGTTCCAGCGTGGCCTGAGGATACCTCTTTGTGAGCTTCTTGAGCCACCTCCTCAGTGTCTCCTGGCTCAGCCCCGCCTCCACCTGCTCCATCTTGCCCTGGCCGGGGAGGATGAAGAGCGCAGTGGCATTTCCTTGGTAGGGGACGCCCACGACCCTGCAGTAGAGGTTGCGGTCCAGGAGGTAGTAATACTCATCCTCACGTCTCATCATGGGCACCTGCACCACCGTCTCTGAGGTCACGTGGAAGTCCTGCTTTAGGGTGCTCTTGTGGTCGAAGCTCGTCTCCCACTTAGCTGAAGACAAAAGCAAAGATGGGCAAGAAACGAGAGATTCTCAGCTGCCGTGAGAAATGCGCAGACCACAACTCGACCCAACGGAGGTCACTCCCTTTAGAGCACTCGCGCCGGTCGCGGTGACCGTTGAACCGCTTGGACCCCTTTATAATTTGAGGGGCACACGCTTGACCGTCTTGTGGGGCTTCTGCAACATTTGCAAGACAGGGAGCTCGGTTTTCACGTCCTAAGAGACCCTGAACCCCGAGTGTTTGTGGGATCCTCTGATATAACCGGAGGCCAAATACCCACGTGTAGAGCGTAAAAAACACGGACGGCTGGTAAAGCTACACTGTTCTAGGTGAGTTAGTCTGCTTTTCACTCTCTTCCCAATATTGGGCTTGGATCTCCGTTTGGAAGAAAGGTTAGTCGGGTTCGAGGAGATGCGTGATTTTTCCTCCTGGAAAATCTTCCGTTATGCGTGCGTCCTGCTCTGTCTCTTCCTATGGGATTTTTTGATCAGAGTGATACAAGCAATTGCTTCCACCTTCTTCATGGTTATCAAATATAGATCCCGCCCCAATGCCGGACTCAGCTGTCCTCGGCAGCCTGGTGTGAGGGAACAGCCCGGGCTGCGGACAAGGAATCTTAGAATCCGAGCCAATCCTCACTATCTGTGAGCATAGGAAGAGGGGTGGGTGGTTAGCATTTAACTATTTTTCTCCCTCCTTCTCTCTCTCTCTCCCTTTTCTTCTCCCCACCCCTCCCTCCCCTTCCCTTCCCTCTTCCCCTCCCCCTTCTTCCTCTCCTCCCTCCCACCCTCAGCCAGGCCCCCCACGGAGCACCCAGGGGCTCAGCCATCCGCACAGCGATTCCCAACCCTTTTCATCTCGAGGCACACTTGAACTAATCCCTAACACTCTGCGGCACACCAAGGACTAGTTTTCTGTAGACCTGACAAGGAAAAGGGACCACTTTGATTCATTCGCACTGGACGACGGCTATTGTTGTATCGGCTATTGTCACTTTTCAAGAAATTTGACAGTCCAAAAGAAAAGAGGTCCGTGCCGCTGGCTGGGAAGCCAGGAACTGCACGTTTTAAGAATTCTCGCGGCGCGCCGGCTGGGTCGCTGCTTTGGAAGCAGAAAGTGACAGCTGAGATGAGGGGGAGATGTTTATAAGAAATGGCAGGGAGCTAAAGACGGGGATTAGCTCTCAAGGAGGGGAGAGAACACTTTTCAGAGGAACAGGCTCCTCACCCAGGATTTCTTGGCTCAGGACACAGCGGCTGGGATGCCCCTGGGGGCAGGGCACCACCTGGGAGATGCCTGCGCAGTCCCTGCTAAGGCCCAAAGTCCCGCCCCGAGTGGCCATGGTGTCAGCAGCCACGCACCCAGCAGCCATGAGCCACTCGGGCTGGGGAACCCGTGGGGAAGCGGCGACTGCAGTTGCCCCCAGGGGCCCAGAGACAGGACGCAGCTCTTCCCCAGCAGAGAAAACGGCGCTGGGGCTGTGGACACCTGCTCACACAGTGAGAAGGTGCCTCTGCACCCGCAGCTGCTGTTGGCTTCGCTCTGTCAACACGCGCCAGACCAGACCAAATCTATTCCCACGCCTTCCTGAATGCGGGAGTCGGGTCTTCTCTTAACAAAAGCCGCTGAAAAGAAAGAGGAAGTTCAGGTTCGAGCCCAGGGGTCTTACCTTTAAAGAAAATGTAATTCACCATAACCATGATCTCGGAGCTGTCGAGGTCCTTAACCAAGTCCACAATCTTGCCGTTGGTTTGCTTGGCCACGTAATCATTGATCTGCTTCTGGGCGGCTTTGGGGTCCCTGAAGTTGGTGGGGAAGGTGTCTGCCAGGTACAGCGTCCTCGCGGCGCTCAGGAAGGCGTCCCGGACGTGCACCGTGGGCAGGACAAACAGGGCGGTGCCGAGGCCAGCTGGAGGTCCGCCCGGGGCTGGCGGAGCTCCTGCAGCAGCTGGTGGGAGCCCCTGTGGAACGCCTCCTCCTCCTCCCGGCCCCCCTGCGCAGGGAGGCCCAGAGCCTCCGAGATCTGTGTCTTTGTGTCAGACGCAGCGGCCAGGTAGATCAGGGCCAGGGACTCGGAGATGCTCAGAGGAGAGAAGAAGATGTTCTGGTCGGGGCTGTCTGCTGCCAAGGCCCTGTAGAGGTCGAAGGTGAAGTTCTGGTTACCAGGGGCCTCCGCGCTGGCGACGGGCAGCTCCCTGACTCTCTTCTTCGTCCTCCAGGCGTGGTGGCGGCGGCGGGGGAGGGCGGCTGCCTGCAGGCTGAGCAGCACCAGGCAGAAGAGGAGGCACAGCTGCATGGCGCTGCCTCTGGTTCTGGAAGGAGAGTGGGAAGAGGTGCTCAGGGGGCTGTGCAGCCAGCGGGGCCTCTCAGAGAAAAGATGGGGTGGAGGCGTGCAGGGCCAACCTCCCAGAGAACCGCCCCCGCCCGCCCGAGGTGCAGCACCCGAGAAGACTCAGCAGGGAGAGGAAGAAGGTGGAGGGGTGTGGCCTAGAGGTGGGGCCTGGGACCAGAGCAAGACTCTTCCCCTGTCGTTCACATCAAGGGACACACCACAGGGCAAGGGGAATGGGGGCGGAGATTCTCCCGTGTTCTGCCTGGTTTGAGTCCCTGAGGCTCCTGGGGAGCGAGCAGCCTGCTTCTGTACGTGACCTCTAACCCCCCTTCTTCCCGGGTGCAGCCTGTGCAAGGCCTCCTGGCTCTCCTCAGGCCGACCTCCCCACCATGGGGCTCGCAGCACGCCTGGATTCATTCATGCAGCGGATATTTCCTGAGCACCTACTGTGTGACTGCCCGGGTGCCAGGCTCCTGGGAGTCACCAGAGTGCACACGGATGCCAGTCGGTCCCCTTCTCCTTGAGCGAGTGCACAGAAGTAAGGGCCCGGCACAGACCTGGTGCTCTAGGAGTGAGAGCTGTCGGTGTGGCGGCGTCTGGCCAGAGCCCCTCCTGAGACCCCGTGACCTCAGCAAGGCCACGCTTCTGCACGCACACTGTCACGTGAGCCCGGCAGCGGCTGAGCAACGATTCCCGAGTTGCCGTGGGTCTGACTGACTCCCGGTGCAGGTGAATTCCCCTCAGCCGGGAGCCCGCCCCCGACCACCGCCCATGGACACCACGGCATCAGGCCCCTAGCCCCAGGGCGGGTGCTGCCAGAGTCATGTGACCCACGCAAAACCAAACTCCAAAGGCCCCCCGACAGCTGCAGTGGGTTTCACTGGCAGAATGGCCCCCTGCAGGGGGTGCTGAGGGGTGGGGGAGGAAAGTGGCGGGGGCATAGAAACCAACGAGCTTGGGCGTCAGGCCGAACCGGGCTGCAGTCCTGTCTTTGAGCCAAACCGAGTGACTCAACAGTTTGCAGGGACAGGCCCTGGCCTCCAAATTGTGTCTGAGCCCACCAAGGAGGTACACGTAGCATGGTCTGTCTGCAGAACCTCGGACTACCCAGAAGGCAACCACCGCACCGTGGGGGGCCAGGCACAAGGCCCCACAACACTGTCAGAAGCCACGTGGTCCTCACACACATCAGCTCCTTCAGCCTCACGCCCACCCGCAGAGGGAGGATCTGCCACCAGCCCCCCTTCACAGATGGGCAACCTGAGACTCGGGGAGGGCGAGTCCCTTGCGAACAGCAGCAAAGCGTGGGCTCAGACCCAGTTCTGACTTTCAAAGGCCTCACTCTAAAATGCCTTATCATTTGGCTTCTCCAGACCCCCAATCCTCCTCCCCAGACCCCCGTTCCTCCTCCCCAGACCCCCAATCCTCCTCCCCAGACCCCCGGTCCCCCACCACCGCATCACGGCGTCCCGATGTTGTATTCCAGGCCTTCCGGGCAAGGCCAGCCCTAATCTGCAGATAATTCAGAAACACGGTCTGACCTTGCCATGCTGAGACTCCCTGTCCCTTCTTCCCAAGAGTGGCCTCCCCTCCGGCCAAGTGTGGGCCGGTCAGTGTAGCAGGTTGCTGCTGGAGAAACAGTTGCGCTCAACACCCCCACCCACCCCTGCTGATTGGCACTGAGCCGGCCAGCGCCCCAAAGCGGGGGCTTTCGGAGAAAAGCTACAGACGCAGAGGGAGTTTCCTGCCTGGATGGAGCGGGAGTGAAGGCTCTGGCTTCTCGTCCTCCCGCCCTCCCAGCCGGTGGCCTTGGGCCAGGCCTGCCCCCTCTCTGGCCTCGGTTTGTTCCTAAGCAGCTGGAGGTCTGTCGCTGTGACAGCCGGTAACCCTCCTCCCCACCACTGTCCCCACCCCCCAAGTGCCCACTGGCTCCCCTGAAGAGCAGGGTCTCCTTGGAGAGGCCCTGCCTCCCTCAGCCCCCTCCCCCCCGGCTGCAGGTTCGGGACCCAGACGTCTCGCCCTGTTTGGGTCCACTCTCTTCCTTTTATTAAAGCCACTATCTAGCCTGGCTGGCGTAGCTCAGTGGATTGAGCGCGGCTGCGAACCAGGCATCACAGGTTCGATTCCCAGTCAGGGCACATGCCTGGGTTGCAGGCCACGGCCCCCAGCAACCGCACACTGATGTTTCTCTCTCTCTCTTTCTCCCTCCCTTCCTTCTCTAAAAATAAATAAATAAAATCTTTTAAAAAAGCCACTGTCTATCCAGAACTTACTAAGACACTCTGTAACTATTACTGCACTTAATCGCCACCAAAAGTAAGCATTGTTAACCCCATTTTACAGGTGAATAAACTGAGGCCCAGCAAAACAGACTTGCTTGCCCCAGCCAGGGAGTGAGGGCACCGGACTATAATTCAGATTCCTCTGGCTTGCCCCTTCATGGCTCTGAGGAGTGACACCCAACACGCGTCCCTGCCCCTGTAGCTCTCGGGGTGTACCCCCTGGGTCTGGCCCAGAACTGCTCGCCTGTATGAGCTCACGCACAACAACGCGAGCTGGTAGCACGGTCACATCGTACAGAAGAAGAAACCGAGGGTCAGAGAGGTCCTTCCCCAGGACGGGGAGTCCTCAGGGCCTCATCTCAGTTTCTTAGTTTCAGAGCCCAGGCCTGGCCATCACACCTCTGGGCCTCCGGTGGGGGGTCCGCAGCTCTGACAGCTTTGCACCAGCTTGGAGCCTGGGGTGAGCCTGCTCCAGGCCCGGGGAGCCTGGCACACTGGAGACCGGTGCCTGGAGCACTGGCGGAGCCAGGCCAGGCCTGGCCGACTCGTTCCTGGGTTCCTGATGCCGGCGTTTCCCTCGGAAAAGCCTCTGCACGTCAGGGGGAGGGCAGCAGAGTAGCCGAGCACCTGTGACGTCCCAGGCCATAGTGACCCGAGGCAGCTGGAGGTGGGCAGACCCTGGGGCGGTTCACCCACCGATCCCCAACATCTGCGGCCCCCAAATCTGCTGGCTTTTATGCCAAGGGGCAGGCAGAAAGGTCCCACCCAGGTCTGTTTTGGCTTCAGCTACAGGTGACGTGGACCGAGAAGAGACCAGCTGTGATCTGCTTGTAGCAGAAGAGATTGGACCCCGGGTTCCAGGCAGACAGGGAAGGACGGAATCCCAGCTTCCCTTGGGTCCTGAAGACCCCGGGCGCAGACTTCCTGATGGCAGCGATCTAGAAGACTTTGCAAACCTCCCTCCCATCCGCAGACCATCAACAAGCCCCGTGGTTCCAGCTCCGAAGGTGTCTTAAATCTGCCTGCTCCTCCCATGATCCCCGCCACCGTCTTAATGGAAGCCCTTCCATTTTTGTACCTGCCCCCCCACCTTCTGTCCCCATGAGCCATGCTACATGGCATCTGAATCTCCTTCCATCATAGCCACGGTCACCGCACTCCCCTGCCTAGGGGACCCTGCCTAGGGGTGTCATTGCTGCCCGTTCATCTGGGGTAAAATTTAACTCCGTCTGTGCGGTGGCCACATGCTGTCTGGCTCTGCCCGGCTCTCCCCAGCCTCGGCTTGACCTGCTCTGCCCTCGGACACGTGTGTCCTCTGGACACGCTTCTTTATTTACTCCTGGGACACAGCGAGCCCATCCCAGCCCCGGGCCCTTGCGCATTCCGAGCTCTGAAGGAGACCTCTCTCCGCCTTTCTCACCAGGGCCAGCTCCTCCAGGTACCTCGGGCCTCCTCACTGCTCTCTCCTCTCTCAGGGGACAGTATAAGTGTGGTTGCACGCGCATCCGTGCTTGGCCCCTTCCGTTCCGACCGCTCCCCGCCACTAGCAGATGCGCTCACAGCGGGCGAGGGCTGGTGCACAGGCACCTCTGTGCCATGAATGAGTGAGTGAGTGAGTGAATGAATGAACCCGTCTCGTTCTCTGTAATTCAGAGGTGTCAGGCCACACCCCCGGACACTGCGAGTGGTGAAGAGCAGTCAGGCTGGGCGTCCGGAGCTGAGCTGCGGCGGCCTTGGGGCTCACTTGCCGGGCGACCTTGAACAACGCCCCCACCACGGCTCCACTCCCATTTCCTTTCTTTTTTCTCTTTTCAAAAACCACCCCATTAAGGTGGGACTGACCCACCAAAAAGCTCACTTGCGTCTTTCATGCGTACGGCTTGCTGAGGCCGGTGAGAAGCGTACACCCGCCAAACCATCCCCACGGCCGCCCATCACCCCCCCCACCCGGCCCCAGAGTTCCCTCCTGCCCAGGGCAGCAGTTCCCCTGTCGCTCTGACATTTCCTGCCAACAGCCCCATCCGTAGAAGAAACAGAAATTCCCCTCACCGTAGGCCTCTGTTTTGGTCACTTAACCAATGGCCACGAGGCCGCAGGAGAGCAGCGGGGAGCTGGGCGCAGCCTCCCAGCAGAGCGGCCTCGTCTCAGGGAACCGGACGACAGTTGATTATTTTTTCTGCTTCCTAAAGGTCAGAGGTTCGAGGCACAGACAACAAGCTCAGACTTACTGAGCACCTCCTGGGCACCCGACACTTGTCCCCACTGCCTCGTTTCAGGGTCTCTCAGCCTCAGCCCCGGTGGCAATTGTTGGAGCTGAATCATTCTTCATCGTGGTGGAGGTGGTGGAGGGGGTGGGGGGTGCTGTCCTGAGCGTGGTAGGATGTTGAGCAGCATCCTTGGTCCCCACTCACTGGCTGCCAACAGCAGCCACTGCCCCCCACCCCCCACTGTGACAACTAAACCTCTCCAGGCGTGGCCAGATGTGCCCTGAGATAAAATCATGCCTGGGGACAGCCAGCCTCGTAATTAATCGTCACGTCACCCATCCAGAGGGCATAGTAAGTTGCATCGTAGCTGCAAAGAAACTGAGGCGCGGCCAGATTTCGTGTGGTGCCCAAGGCCACCTCTGTTGCCTGAGAGGTCCGAGTCTTGCCCCAGCACCATGGGGAGCTTTTCCTGCCCCCTCCGGGACCCCTCCGGCACATTTAAGCCCTCTGAACACCCTACGTCCAGAGTGCATTTCCTGGCCCTCCTCACACGCCCCTCGGGCTCTGGGTGTGCAGCGCCTGTACTTACTCTGTCCTGTGGCTGAGGGTGCACACGGTGGAGGCGACAGGCGTGTGGGTTCTGGACCGTGCAGAGAGCGGGCTGGAGTGGGGGCCGGCACTCCTCACTGTCAGCAGCCGCCAGGGGCCGTGACTCCGCCCCGCCCTGGCCCCGCCCACCAGCCCTGCCCTGTCCCGCCCCGCAGGCCTCTGGCCAGCAGTCAGGTTTCTGGCAAAGCTCCCCAAGCTCTGACCAGGGTCACCACCCACCGCCCTGCACATCCCTCAAGGGGAGCAGAGCTTGCCACCCCCAAATATGCCTCTTTGGGCACATTGATTGTTTTACTTTGCCTGATTTTAAAAAATGGCCCACAGGGGAGAAGCTCTGAAACCCAGTTTGTGTTGCCAGTGGGACTCTTCCCCAGGATCTCAAGAAACGTGTTTCACGGACCCACCCACGGGAGGGCTGTGGTATGGTGAGGTTTATTCAGGTGGAAATCTGCCCCTGGGTTTCCAGCATCCTGTCTCCACGGAAAAGTCCAGCCTTGTCCTCAGTGAGGCCACAGCAAAAGCCAGGGTCCAGTCCCTGCTTCCTGTTAAAGCTGAGCCCTGTGGAGCCCGAGCTGCCTTTCACAGGCACGCAGCCAGCGGGCATGCATGGTGTGGTTGTTCCTGGCCGAGAGACGATGCAAGAACAAACAGGACAATACGAGTCACCGGAAGAGGGAGAGACAGAGAGAGAGAGATAAGGGAGAGGGGAGAAATCGTGCGAGTCAGAGCCAGCGATATCGAGAGAGGTTAGATGATAATCTCAAAGAGGTGGGGATTTAAGTAGAAGACTAGAGAGAGCTCTCACTAGCCTTCCTTGTTCCCCTAGGACTATATTAGGGTGGGTTTGAGACAGACCAAGGGCTTTTTAAAAACCAATCAACTCTCCAAGCTTTCGTGGGCTTTTGATACGTCTGCTCCCTAGTTAGACTGGCAGGCCTCTGCGGTCAAGCTCCTTCCCCTGTGCCATTGGCTTCTCTTGTGCCTGTGCTTCCTCCCCCTCCCCCCATCCCCAACAGTCGAGTTGGGTGAGGGGGGTGAGAGTCACCCCCCTGGCAGAGTGGTGCTCTGACGCCCTGGGTGTGAAGCTGCAGCCTCCTGGAAGCAAACAGGCTCCCGCTCCCCAGCTCATTAAGCTCTGTGTCTCGCTCCTTTGCCCTCTGTCCTGTTAATACTAATCACCTGCGGCGACAAAAGGCCACCTGCCTGTGTGAGGGAAGCCTCCACCGGTGAGGGCATCGGCCTGCCTTTGCCGTCAGTGGGAAGGCGTGGCCTTCGAACTGCAGAACAATGTCACCCATCTACTGCGAGGGTCTCCCCGCCCGTAAGGGACTCCCCTCACCCCAATATCTTCTTTTGTCTTTAGCTGCAGGTGGCATTTCAAGGGGGGGTGGCTTCAGCCTTTTTGGCGACACCCCACATCCACCCCATTTGCCCACAAGGGCCCAGGGACTCTGGGCAGAAGGGGCTGACGGGCCGCCAGCTGCCCGCCTCCCTGGCCCAGGGAAAGGAGGCCCTTTCCAAGACTAACAGGAGAAAACCAAGGTTTAATCCTCGTGCAAGGGGAATTCATATGGGCGGGAAGGCCCCGAAGACCCGGAGGCAATATGGGGTACGTGCGGCGTTATGGACAAAGGAGGGGCAGGGACGTTAGGGTTCAGAAGCTCAGAAGCGAGAAGGGATGATGGGATGGCGCAGAAACCATGGGACACGGGGGGTGTCTAGCCCCCAGGCCCTGTCTGAAGCCCCCCGCGCCCACCCCACTCAATTCCAATTAGGAGAAGGTGACCTGCTTCCTCCAGAAGAAGGTCTCTCTGTCTGAATCTCTTAGGTAGGGGGGGAAAAGGGTCAAAAAGGGTCAAAGAGTCGCAGAGGAGACAGGGGGCCGGGCATCACCCAGTGAAGTGATCTCGAGGCTCAGCAGCAGACCGGGTCCCTCTACGGCCTTGGAGACCTTGACCTTCCTCCCCCATTCAGGGCCCATTTTCTCTTTTCGCCTTACAGCAGTCTAACCACGCGGGCCCGGAGCTGCCCCTTCACCTGGAGACAAACACAGTCACCCCCAGGCACTGAGGCACTGCCCTGTGCTCCCTCTGCGCTGGGAGGTGGGCGCCAGCCGGGCCCAATACCCCAGACCTGCAAGTGCTGCTGGGACTTCGCAGGTGCAGTGAAGTTAAGGGTCTGGAAACGGAGGGGTTATCATGAACTGCCCAGGCGGGCCCTACATGTACCCACGAGGGTCCACGTGACAGAGGTGGGAGATCAGCGTCAGGAGGCAATGTGGCCGTGGGAACGGGAGGAACCGCGACGCGAGGTGGGTGGGGCCGTGGGCCCAGGAGCTCCAGGAGGCAGCGCTGCCAGTGTCCTGACGCGGGTCCAGTGGGGGAGCGAGAGAATCAGTGTGTGCCATGTTGAGCCGATTCGGCCAGAGACACTCCTCCTGCAGCCCCAGGAAACTAGCTCAATACCCCGGAACGTGCTTCAGACAAAACCGCTCGGAAAGGTGGGACTGACCGAGGTATGGAAGGACCTCTCTCAGCCTGCGTGTGCCCCTCCTGGCCGAGTCCTGTGCTTGCACTCAAAGGAACACCTTGAGAACTTGGGGACTGCCTGTGGTGGCCCCCCGACTCCCCGCTGCACTTAGCAAGGCTTCTGAAGGAATGGGGGCATCCAGCAGGGGCAGGCTAGAGGCTGCTGGTGCACGGTGCCCTCTGTGGCTAGGATGACCACCGTCACAGACTGGGTGCCGGTGGGACAAACCCAACCAGCATTAAGTGGCTTTGGCTAGAAATACGTGGTAAAGGTGTTTTCAGGGGCTTTCAAACTGCAAGCACACTCTACAATACCCAGAGTATTCTGAAGAAGAAAGGACAGCTGAGTTTCTGTAGCTTTTTGGGAAGAATCTGCCCCATAATCAGCCTCTGGCTCGGGGACCTGTGGCCTGGCCCCTGGGTGTCCGGCGTCCGGACTGGGAACTTCCTTCCCTTGGCCCTTCGGGGGGCCCTCGGGGGTCACCTGGACATGGGACGCAGACCCAGGAATTGCCACAGCTGGAAAGCTTACAAGTTTGATTCCCAGGCAAGTGAGAACAGCCATGGAGCCGACCTGACCTCGGAAACTGGGCCAATGGACCGCGCCAGCGGCACGTCCAGTCTCACTCCGTCCCTCGGGCCTGACCGGAGGAATGTGGTTCTCGCAGTGTCGGAGGCCAGAAGGCCAAGGCTGAGGGGAAGTCAGGGCTGGCTTCTGGTGAGACCCGTCCTTCTGGGCTGCCGGTGGAACTTTGTGCTGTGTCCTCACGTGGCCCCTTTGTGCACACCGGGTGGGGGGGGGGGGTGGAGAGAGAGAGAGAGAGAGAGAGAGAAGAGAAACCAGCTCTGGTCCGTTTTTCTCATAAAGACACCCATTCTGCAGGACTGGGGCCCCACCCTTACAGTCTCATCTAACTTTATTTACTTCCCTGAAGTCCCTGTTCCCAAACACAGTCATGTGGTGGGATTCCGGCTTCAAGATGCGAATTTGGGGGCACACAATTCAGTCCGTAACAACCGGGGTGAGAGGGTGGGATGGGCCAGGGGTCAGAAAGGGACCAGGTAGGTTTATTTCTCCACGGACACAAAAGCAACGAAGAGACCACCCCCAGCAGGTCATGCGTAGGTACCGCTATCTCTTTTACAGGTGAGGGAACTGAGGCCCCCGAACTGAAGTCTTAACCCCAGGACTCCAGAAATCACCCATCTGGAAGTGGGGTGGCTGCGGATGGAATTCGTTAAGATGAGGTCACTCTACAGTAGGGTAGGCCCTGACCCAACAGGACCGGTGTCCCTATAAAAGGGGGACACGAGGACAGAGACACGCACTCAGGAGGATGCCACGTGGGATGAAGGCAGGCTTGAGCCACAGAAGCCAAAGAGCCCAGCGAACCACCAGGAGCTCGGGTGGGGCCTGGAGGGGGTCCCCCCTCCCCCTCAGAAGGGACAGCCCTGCCGATGCCTTGACCTGGGACGTCTGGCCTCCAGGACTGCGAGACAATACACTCCTGCTTGTTAGACCTCCCAGTTTGTGGTCCTTCGTCACAACGGCCCTCACAAACTAGCATACTCAGTAACTGGAGGGTCCGGATTCGAACCTGGGCATTCTGGCTCCAAAAACCCAGGGTCTATGCTCAGTTCTCTGTGGTCTCTGGATGACCCGAGAACACTTGTCACCGAGCTCTGCTCACCGGGGGGCTGAGAGCACGGCAGCTCTTCGTCCTGCAGCTGCTCGTTCTCAGGGAAGGGCGCCGCCTTCCCGGGCAGCCACCTGGGGTGGACTGGGCTGCTTCCTGCCCTTCGTCCGCCGCAGTCAGTCAGAGCCCGGTCTGTAACTGCAGGGGCCCGAAAGGACCAAGCCAGCCCCGTGAGCTATGCAGCATTTACCGAGCAGGCCTGTGACCCTCTTGAACACGATGGCCATTTACTCCTCTGAGCTCGTGTCCCCAGGACGGGAAATGGCTGGAAACAGGAGCAGAACTACCTGCTCCCTACAGCCACGGGCGAAAATAACATTGGAACAAACTGCGGCCTCGTGTTGCAACAGCCCAATAGCCCAGGGGCCGCGCCACAGCACCCCCACCCTTTTTAATCCAGTTATAATCCAGTGAAGACCCCACACTCCCCTGTGCTGGCGTCTCTCTCCGCACCATGCCCCTCTCTCTCTTGGAGAGTGAGTAAAAGTCCTGACTCTCTAGCTTCCCTCTCTTTGTGAATCCTTTCACAGCCCACGGCACCGACCACCCTAACAGGACCCACGTCAGTAGCTGCGGGGCCCTGTGCCCACTTACGGGGGCAATGTGAGACCCCAGGGCATCAGGTACTGCCCCCCAGCACAGGGGGAGTGGAGACGCTGGGACCACAGCCCCCCTGCCCCAGTCTCCCTCCAAAACTGAAGTGCTTCCCCTCCAGTGAGGCAACCCCTCCAGCTTCCTGGGGAGTGGCCAACCCCTCTAGTAACCATTGGTTGAATGAGGGAACAAATCACCGAATGAACCCGTGATGCGTCTCCACACGCCCAGCGATGCGGGCCATGCGGGCTCCACCCCCTCCACTGGCACCTGGGGTTCCCCAGGCCACGCCACAGAGGCTCACACGGCTCTCACGCTGCCCCCTCTCCCTCCCACTCCACTGGCAGGAGGACTGTGTCTTCCTATTGGGTGACAACTTCTGGAGTCACAAACACACGGCCCCCCTGCACACGAAACGCCAGTCCCGAAGAAGTGTGCCTCCCAAGTGGCATCGCCAGGGCCCCACACGTAAGGGACCCCGTGGGACAGCAGGAACGGGAAGAGAAGGAGGCCCAGGGCCCACTCTCAGGGAACAGGGTGTCCCGCACAAGGCCTTTTCGTGTGTTTATTTTTCTGATGTTCCAAAGGGCATTTTGAAATTGGAAAACAAGGACTAAATATTTACCTGATCGATGCCAGGGGCCTGTCGGGGGCAATGCAGAGCAAACAGCTCAGGACCTTGCCTGAGCACGCAGCCTTTTCCACTCGCTCACTCATTCATTCATTCATTCATTCATTCACCAAATATTCGTTGGGCCTCAGCCTCCTCACACCCTACAGTCAGGGCTGGGGCCAGGTACTGGGCGCACCGGGCCCTGTCTTCAAGGCAATCTATCAATCAGGGCCGAGATGTGGGGGTGGAGATGATGTCAGCCAGCGTGTTTGAGGCTAGGGTGTAGGATGACAGTTTGCCTTGGGGAAGAGATGAGGCATTAATGGGAGGTCCGGGCAGAAGGCGGATTCTCGGAGATGGGGAAGAGCATTCTGGGAGACAGGGACCTGCAGGAGCAAAGGTCAGGGGCTCAGAAGTTACGAGCCCCCGGCCTGCTGGGTGAGCTCAGGAGTTTCCGTGACCAATGTCACTGGGTACAGGAGGCAGCAGAAGCAGGCAGGGAGCAGATCATGGAGGATGTGACTTCCAAGAGAGGACCCTAAACTTTACCTTGTAGGCAGCCCTGAGCCTTGGGTGCTTCTGAACAGGGGAGGGGTAAGCCCAATCAGGGTGGGTAGGCAGCATTCTCGAGGCTGAGCAAGGGTGGCTGTTTCCCCATTTTCTCCCCTCCTTCACCCCAGCCGAGACATTGCCACGTAACCCCAGACCTGTGGCTTCTTTCTGGCTCTTTGGAGACTCTTGAATCCACCCACCCACCTGCCAAGGTAGGGCAAAGTTGGGAGCGAGTCAGCCTGGCTTTAGGTCTTGCCTGGTTGTTAAAAAAACAGAATCCAACTTCCCAGCGGGTGCAGGAGGAGATGGACCAAGACTCTCAGTAGCACTCTCGTTTTCGGCCAATAAACCCCGAGGGAGGGAAGACGGGCGTGTGACCCTTTGACTCGTGGAGGGGCCGGGGGTCTGGAAGCATTTCCCGGGCTTGGTCCACGCAGCCCAGCCCGGAGCTGGTGTGGGGACGGTCCTGCTCAGCCGTGGCCTCACTGGGGAGCTGTCCTGTGTCGACACTTCTGGAAGCTGCTGTCTGGCTCAGGGCTGTGTTTCAGAGGCGGGGAGGAAGAGGACCCCAGAGTCCTCCCCTTCTTCCCTCCACTTTACGCCATAAAAATGCAGTCTGTCTCTTGCTGTAGACATTGGATTCCCACAACAAGCCTGTTTCCAACAGGTGTGGCATTATCTGGGCCAGAGACCAGGCCATGCCATCCCCGGAGATGGTGGCCCGAACAGTCGTCATCAGTGCTGGAGGTGGCTCTCAGCGTGCCCTCCCCAGTCATCAGTGACAACTCCGGGTCGGTGAGGGTGAGACCCCCTATCTCGGACACCCAGGCCATCAGGATGACCATGGGGCTCTGACCTGAGAAATTCGCTTGCCAGGCATTACCAAGGTCTGGCCAGGCTCTCTCAGCCTGCCTGCTCCTGTGGGAGGGGTTCAGATGGGGAAACTGAGGCCCAGAAGGGGAAGGGGTTTGCCCGAGGCCCCAGAGCCCATCGGTGGCAGAACAGGATGACAAAATAGAACTCCAACTGTGCTCTTCCTCTGTGGTGCCACCCGGGACCACAGTCACCTGCTCTGGGAGAGAGACTGGCCGCCCTCCATAGCCACAGGCGGGGGCAGCCTTCCTGACCAGGTCGCTGCGGCGGTCCTTGGTTGGTGGTCTCCCTGCCGGGCCTTCTGAGCCCCACCCTGGAGCAAGGCACCCACTCTGCCTCCTTCTTCCACAGATAGCTCCCCCCTCCCCCGCAGAACTCAGAGGGCCTCACCCCTGTGTCTGTGACCAGGGATGCCAGGGGAGTGCGGGACCAGCCCCAGAGCAGGGGAACGCACGACGAATTTACTGAGCATTTACTGTGGACGAGGCACCGAACCAGGCTCCTCACAGCCATCGGTTTAATTCACACAACCACCCTGGAGGGCGTCTCCTATTCTCCAGGGTGGAAACTCGCTCAAAGAGATCACACCAGGGGCCCGAGGTTGCACAGCCCTGGGGAGCGGAGTGTCCAGTCCACGCCCATCTGGTACCAACCCCCCCCACCCCTCCCATCACCGACAGCTCCTGCCTGGACTCTCGGCATCTTCCGCACCCCCCAGCCCATGCGGGGCTGCGCCCGGCCACGGCTCCTGTGCCTGCGGCTCTGGGCGGGCTATGACTCCGTGGGGTTGACCACCTTGCCCAGAAAGAGGATGCTCTGGGTGCTGGTGGAGAAGATCACCACGAAGAAGGGCCGGTTGAACCGGAGGACGTAGGGATTGCGTGCGGCGGAGAGGAAGATGACAGAGACTCTGGTGGCCGCCGCAGCCTGGGTGCCGGCTTCATCCACTTCCAGGACGGCCTTGTGGAAACTCTGCGAGGCAGATTGTGCGAGTTACTTCCAAGAGAATGCGGGCGGGAGCTGAGGGAAGACTGGGGACCCCGAGGTCCCTGCGGATCAGTCCTGTGGTCGTTGCACGCAGAGCCACTTGGGGGCCTCCCAGCGGGAATTTCTACACTGGGCGGCTTGTTGAGCTGAGCGACCTCTTAGTAATACAGTAAAGAAAACTATCGTTCACTGAGCACTTACTATGTCCCTGGCGCTCTTTCTACTGTTCAAAACCACCCTAAGAGAAAAACCCATTCGGAGACGAGGTAACTCTCTGATGTCATGAGAGGCAGAACTGGCGTTCAAACCATCACACCGTCAAACCCGAGGCTCCGCCCACCAGCGCACTCCGTCTTACTTAGCTGAGGCCATCGGCCCCTTTCTCTCCTCTGAGTCTGTCCGATACACACCCCCAGCCCAGCCTCGCCTGTATCCTTCCCGTTTCTGGCATTGAACCTGTCACTCTCCATGGCCATGCTCTATGAAGTGGTACCCCAACCCTGCTGGGAGTGCTTCTGAGGACAGGGACTGGGTGGACACTGTGTCCCCAGCACGAGTGCCACCCGCAGCATGTGGTGGGTTGGTTCGTGCTTGGGCATGCCTGTGGGTGACGGAACGGACTCAGGCCCTGGGACCACGTGGGGACAGGGGGAGCATCCACGGCCCAGCAGCCCCCGAGGGGGCAGAAGTGCCCCCGGAGGTCACTCGGTGTCGAGGGCCACCGAGGACTTACCTTGGACACCAGCATGTTCTGTTGAGTAGTGATGCCGGAGAGGTTAGCCGCCCTCGAAAACAGGTCCCTGATGCCCAGCTGCGGCAGGATCTCGTCTAAGTCGTAGGAGCCAGAAATGGAGAACTTGGGCAAATGCAACTCGAGTTTCTTGTAGAAAGACCTGCAAGAGGCATCGGGGTCAGACGCCGGGCGGACACCCAGCTGGGGTCGCAGGCAGCCCCAGCCGCCCTCCCTGGCTGGGCCCGCCCCACCTGCACGCCGCCGCAAGCACCCATCTGCTCACTCACCCCGTCCTTCAGTGTGGCGCCCCCAGTGGCCGGAGGCCAGGCTCCTCTGCCCCCAGGCACTGCGGTCCCGGGAACCTCCCTCCCCCTGGGGCACGTCTCGCCTTTGCCTTTGTCAGGCCCTGTGGTTTTCACTCCTTTTCAACCAGATGGATCGACATTCCAGTGCCACAGGAATTAGGAGAATTTCCCGTCCATGTAGGGCCTCAGGCGGAGGAGTCCTTCCCTCACAGGTGGCAGGGGACTCCCCCCCAACTCGCAGCTCCAGGGTGATGGACACTTCCTTGGTACTCGCTGGGGTGGGAGGCTGGATTGTTCTCGTGCCCCTCGATGCCCCGGCCAGCCGTTGCTCAGGAGTGGACCCAGCAAGGTCTGGGGTCACCTCCCCCAAGGCTTGTGCATTCGAGCGCTATCGCTAAAACTAGGACGCTTAACTCCTAGCCGGCTCCTCTTGCAGTGAGGAGGGCAAAATCATATTTTGGATGCAACGGGTGAGTTTATGATTTCAGGAAACCCACGGAAAGTCTCAGAGCAAATAAGAACTCTTTCAGCACTTGGCGCCCACCCCCTACTCCGGACACGGGCTCTGACGGAAGGGTCCACTCGATGGGCAGGCAGCTCCGCCCACGCAGCACCGTGGGGTGCCGGTTACCTCCTCTGCAGCAGGCTGTTCCAGCGGCTCAGCATCTCCGGCGTCAGAACCTCCTCCACCTGCTTCATTTTCCCTTTGTCGGGCAGGATGAACAGGGCCCTGGCGTGGCCGTGGTAGTCCATCCGGAGCACCGAGCAGGGCAGGTACCGATCGTGAAGGTACCAGTGGTAGTTCCTGTCTTGAAACATCATCGGCACCTGGACCACCGTCTTCTCGTCCACGTGGAAGTCTTGGGTGTAGCTCTTCGACTGGCTGAACGGTTTTTTCCCACAGACCTGAGGTGAGGAAGGAAAGAACGGGCAGGCAGTGGACCAGCAAGCCAGCCCTCCAGCAGGGGGCGCGGCTCCCCCAAGAGCCCAGACCCTCACCTTCCCAATGCCTCGGCCTCAGCGTGCACAGTTTAGATGGTTTACCACCCGCCGCGCCTGGGGGTGGACCCCACCCCGGGCTCACTGAGAGGTGAAAGGGGGAGACTGCAGGACATCAGCAGGTGCCATGTCCTCACCGATCCCCTAACATCGCTACACTTCCTGTCTCTGGCCCACCTGGCCGTGCAGACGCGAGCTCCCTGTGGTTTTGACGCAGCATTCCTTGGCTGCAAAGGAGGCCGAGAGTAACCTTCCCATGTTTATTGGCCAACAGGATGTCCTTTGTGTTTCGTTCAGCGCCAGTTCATTATGCCTGAAGCCCGTGTGTCCGTGGGGCTGTTTCTCAGTGGTTGGAGGGGGGCTTTCTGGACACTGGCTGCCCACCGGTCACGTGCGTGGCACACACAGTCTCTCCCTTGCTGGCTGGCCTTTTCACTCTCGTTTGCCGGCGATTGGAACCCCCGAACGCAGTGAGCCTGTCGGTGTTTTCCTTCAGGGTGACTGAGGTCTCCCGTCGGGGAAACTCGGTCAGGAAGGTTTTCCCCACCCCACGCTGGCTCAGACGCTCTCCTGCAGCAGCTTTTCGAAGCCTTGCTTTGCCTTTTGCACGTGTTCCACCCGGAGTAAGGATTTACGATTGGGAGGAAGGAGGGACCCCAGGCCGTAGTTCTCCCCATATGGGCACCTAACTGTCCGGGTACCGATTTTTTGTTTTTAAATCCATCCTTCCGCAATGCTCCTCCGTGCCAGCTTTGACAAATATCAAATGCCCGTATGTACTCATGGGGCGGTTTCTGGCCCCGCTCGACTCTGCCCCATTGGTCCATTCGCACCACATGGTCTAAGTTACTGTAGCGTGAGAATAAGTCTTGCGCTCGGGCCGGCAAGGTTCCTCGTCTGAGCTATTGTTGGCCCTTTGCACTGTCGTACACATTCTACACTCAGCTTGTCAGCTGTCGCCAACGAGGGGAAAAAAACCTGTCAGGATTTTGACTGGGACTGCATTCAATGTGTAGATTAACTGGGGGCAGAAGGGACACCTTTCCTGTCCTTTTCAGGAATGTGGCTCACCCGGTTTTTCTTTAAGTCTGCTTTAACATCTCTCGGGGTCACCTGACCGGCAGCAACCCTGCACAGTGTTGGCTTGGATTCTGCCAGGTGCTCTGTGGTTTTGAAGGTGAGCCACCATCGTCCCATTGCTCTCAGAGTGGCCGGCCTCAGGGTCTCGGAGCTGCGCTTACCTCCCCAGAGCACGGGCACACGGCAGAGGGCAGCGCTGTCTGCCCCCCTTCTCTCTCTGGAGAACCCTCTTTCTTATGCCGAGGCCCCTAACCCAGCTGGAGCCAGGTCTCTTTGGGGAAGGGAGCACCCGGAATCTTCACTCTTTCTGCGCAGCAGCTTTGGGTGGGGGGGGTGTGTACAGTACACTTAAACCATGTTTAAAAGGAGCAGAGTCAGTATAACATTGTGCACCAGTAACGTGAGCTCTAAATACAGTTTTCCAGAGCATCAAACCACACACACACACACACACACACACACGTGCATGCACACACACACGAGTGCATGCACACAACTGGTAAAACCTGAACGGAGCCTGCAGCTTGTACCAGTGTCGATGACCTGGTTTGCTGACGTCCCACAGTTACGCAAGGTGTCCCCCAGGGGACTCTGGGTGAAAGGTACACAGGAGCGCTCTGTTCTGCTTTTGCAACTTCCTGTGAATTTACAGCAGTTGCAGAATTTAAAAGGTTCTTTTTTAAAAAAAAGTTTTCAGCGGTGCATGAAAATTCGTCACGTACGACGCAAGTGATGACCAGTTTGGCTGGACTGTTAGTCTGGGGTTTTTCCCCAGAACTTGCTCTCTGCAGACTCTGGTGCGAGCTGGTCACCAGCGAGAGTGGGAGGTCGCTAAGAGCAGCCCCCCGCTCCTTGGCGGTCCTCACGGGCAGACCGGACAACGGTCAGACCCAGAGAAGCCCCGTGCAGCCCAGCTCGTCCACGCCCTCCTCCAAGTTCGTTGTCCCAACTCTAGCTCTGTCGACTCATAGTGTCCCCGGGCCGCCACCTCGTGCCCAGCCCGAGTCTCCCCACCAGCTCCTTAAAAGGGGACCCCTCCGGTGGCTGGGTGCGCCTGGTCTGTAGGTTCCCAATCAGCTCTACCTCGTCACCTGCACTGGTGACTTCTCCTCTGCCTCTCCCCCAACCTCCCTCTTCCTCCAGACCTTCAGTTCCCAGCCCCTCCCACAGGCAGGCAAGGGCTCATTCCTGTCTCCGTGTCCTTTACGCTCCTGGTGGCTCTTGCTCCCCTGATGGCACCCTCACCGACACGCACACTGAGATCTCCGCTGTGTTAATACACGTGTGTGAACCAGAGACTGGAAAAAAAGAATCGTGCCGAAACGTCCACATGGGTTGCCTCTGGGTGATAGAATTGTAGGCAATGTTTACTTTCTTTTTTATACTTTTATGTATTTTTATACTTTCATGTACCACCTGCCCTGTTTACACGGCGGGAAACGGCAGAGCTTTGGTATAAACTGAGCAGTCCGAGTCATAGGAGGCATCTCACAAATGACTGTTATCAAGAGAACAAGTAAGAAAATGTTGTAAACTTATGAAGAGCGAACCTCAACACTACACAGTCTTAAAGACCTGACACTAACAATAGATCTTCTAAGGGGTATTGGAGACAATGGACCCAATCCATCTACTTTCTTTTATTAAAAATATGTAATTCACCCTGGCTGGCGTAGCTCAGTGGATTGAGCGAGGGCTGTGAACCAAAGCATCGCAGGTTCGATTCCCAGTCAGGGCACATGCCTGGGTTGCAGGCCACGTTCCCCGTTGGGGGCCATGTGAGAGGCAACCACACATTAATTCTCTCTCTCTTTCTCCCTCCCTTCCCATCTCTAAAAATAAATAAATAAAATCTTTAAATTTTTTTTAAATAAAAAAAATATGTAATTCGTCAATGAATCAGTGGGGGAGAGAAGAAACGGGACGAGCCGACACGCCGGCTCTTACCTTTGAAGTAAATGTAATTCACCAGCACCATCACGACCTCGGGGGTGATCTGCTGACCACGTTTTCGATCTTCCCTCGGGTCTCCTCCCTGACGTGGCTGTTGATGAGCTGGGCTGTGCCCTCCGCGTCGAGGAAGTGGCCTGAAAGACCTTGGCCCCGTAGAAGGCCGTGGTGTCGTTGAGGAAGCTGGGTAGGGGCTGCAGGTCCTGGCCCAGGAACAGGGCGCTGCCCACGCGGGTCTCCAGCCTGTCATTCGGGAGGTTGAGAGTGCGCAGCAGGTGCCGGAAGCCCCGGTGGATGTCGGACTCGGGCACCTCGGTGAGGTTGAAGCCCAGGCCCTCGAGGATCTGGGCCCAGGTGTCGGCACGGGCCCCCAGGGACAGCATGGCGTAGGCGGCGGAGATGCTCAGCAGCGGGAGAAGAAGACATTGCCCTTGGGGTTTTGGGAAGCTACCAGGTGGTAGAAGCTGAGGGCAAAGTCTGTGTTGCTCGGGGCGATCCTGAGCATGGGGGAGCCCTCGTCTGTGCCCGGATCCTCCTGCTGGTGCTCAGCGGTTTGACTTCGGCCATCGTGAGAAAGGGCCAGTAGTCCGACGAGCAGGAGGAGCAGGTGGTCGGCGAGGGGCATCCTCTGTGATCTCCGGTCTGCAGGAGGAAAGAGAGCACCCAGGAAGCTCCCTCCGCAGAACCCCCAACGCTGCTGAGAAGTCAGACGGGGGGAGGGCCCCGCCGACTCCTGTAGGTGGACTCGGGACAGACTGAGACACCCAGCGCCCTCCACGCGTGTGGTGACGGTGCTGTTCCCTGGCACGCTTCGTGCGTCCCCCATCCCATTTCCCATCTTGTGAGCTCTGCATGGCAGTGACCACAGAGGGTCCCCGAGTGACGTGGCCGGGTCCCCCACGGGTTCCATCTGAGATGGGACACGTCTCTGGACTCGCCGCCTGGGGCGCCTTCTACCGTGTGAGTTTTTCACCTTAGTCCAGCGACTCACGGCACCCAGGGAGCTAATCACTAAAGGTTGTTTTAGTGTCTACTCCACACACCTCCGTGGCGTGCTTTACGGTTTACAAAGTCATGCTGACTTGTATGCCATGCTAATAGTATGCTGATTTGTTCCATCCTCTTACCCAGGTGGAGGTCAGAGGACCCGGGACTCTTATCCCTCCGCAATGATGAGCCCACGGGTGTGGATAAACGATTTGGTCAAGGTCACAGGGTTCCCTCTCCTAACGAGATCCACCTGTCCAAAACGGGATGCTTGATTTTCGCCACCAAACCTGCTCTGCCCCAGCGGTGGTCCTCCCGTTGTCTGGTTCTCAGCCCCAAACCCAGCCGTCATCTCTGACAGCTGGCTGGCCTCCATACCCCCCCTCAGTTACCGGCACACCTCACGGCTTCTTCCTTCTGCCGCTCAGCCCCTCGCTGCCACCACCCTCTCCAGGCTCCAGCACCTTCCACCCAGAGCAACAGTAGGAACCTTCTCCTGGAAGGGCGGAGAGGCCCACATCTGGCCTTCGTGGGCCACAGCGTGCGGCTGCGTCTCCTCGTCGCTGCAGTGCCAGCTGCAAACTGGCCACAGACGAGACGTGCGACAAGGGTCGTGGCTACATCACAGGCACGTGGATATACGGGCCCCGAAGCCCGAATTCCATATACTTTCGGTGCATCACCAAGTAATGCCCTTCTTCTGATTTTTCCCAACCATTTACACCTTTTATATTATTGATATCATATGTCTCCTACTCTTAGCTCACGGGCACCCCAAAAGTAGGCGGTAGGCCAGACTTGACCCACAGGCCCTGGCCGGCAGCCCCGCACACAGCCCAGACCCCTGAAGTAGCTCCCCGGCTGGCCCTGCTCTCTGCTCCCACACAGCCGCTGGAAAACACACCTCGCACCCCTTTGTTCATGGCTCGGCACGCCATCCCCCAATGTGGCTTTCCAGCAATCCTCGCTGACTTCTCCCCCTGCCCCAGCTCTCAGACACTTCTCGGGAGCTGTCCCGTGAGGTGACCCGGAATTCCCCTCTGCAGGACTCCGCGTGCAGCGGGATTGGGAGGCAGGAGTCCTGGTCCCGGCTGTGGGCAGCCTTTGGGGGGGGTCTGTCTCAGGGTCTGGGCCCTAGCTGCCCCATGGGGACAGTGAGAGGGTTGGTGCCTATGTGTAGGGGTCCCTTTAGCCTTAGGGTTTGTCACCACTAGGAAGAGTGACCAACTGTCCCCATTTCCCCAGGACTGCCCCAGTGTTAGCTGTGGGCAAAGAAAGCTGCTATAATTACACTGACAGGTCCCGCGACAGAAAGTACGGGGGGGATGACTGTGAATTCCTAACTGGGCAGGTGGTGGCGGGTAGTCCTGTCCCGGGGACACAACTTCTCTAGGGAAGGTTCCTCTTTGCCTTAAGCAAGGCTCGCACTAAAGACGCTGCCCACTGTCACTCTCAGAGCATTCCTCTCAGCCTGCTGAGACCTCGCGTCCAGCTGTCTGTGAGGCTCCGGTAAGTCCTAACGAACTCCTATGACACGTTCCTACAGGCGTGGGCATTCCCACGTGGACACGGCACTGATGTCTGGGGTCCCCCGGTCCTCCCTCGGGAGTCTCTGCGGCGGCCCCCCGGGGGGTTACTCACGTCGGCACAGTCGATCCTGGCACGGTCCCCGTGCAGGTGTCCCCGCTCCAGAGGTGGCCCAGGACGCGACGCGGGTCTGTCAACCCTGGGAGATGGAAGAAGCGTCTGTCCGCGCTGCCTGCCTCCTGCCCAGTGAGGTAATTATTAATAAGCAGACCCGTGAGGGCAGCGCGGGGCCCTGGCACGAGGAGAAAGCACGGGAAGCTGGCCTCCCTCCCTCCCCCCCAAAGGGACTCCCCTTGCCCTCCCCCTCCTTGGAGACCCTGAGAGGCTCCACCCCTTCTCGAGTCCGCCAGGCCCTGAAGTTTGCCTGGCACCTGCTGCTCCTCCCCGAGACTCAGGGGAACCCCTTAGTGGGTCTGGTCCCCTCTCTTGGGTTTTGTCTCCCCACACGCCCAGGTTCACCTCCCTTCCCGCAAAGGGAAGCGTTGGGCCGGACCAGGAGCAGCGAACTCCAGGAATTTCATGAAGCAAAGCTGCCTCCTGGGTGGCGTGGGGACCAATGGGGGCACGGGAAGCTGGAAAGCCTCAGCTCCCTGCAGCCAGACAAGACCCACCTGGGGCTTGGATCCTGCCCGGGGCCTCGTTTGCAGCCTGGACTCCCTGGTCTTCCAGAGCCTTCCAGCTTTAAGTGTCAGGGTCCTGTGATGGGGCCCGTGGAGACATCCCACGCTGGCCTTCAAAGTCAGAGCATCCCGGGGCAAGGGTGGTGTGGGGTGGGACCAGACCCCCCACCTTGGGCTAGAAACCCAATTGCACATTTTCCCCCTGAACTATGGACCTTGGAGCTGTTCTCTCTCCAACGACCTGTGAGCCTCGGCTTCCCTGGGTGATGCTGAGGCAGCTGGGTGGGTGGGTGACATCCGGCTGCCCCTCAAGCCATTTGGGGAAGGACCACAGGCAGTGACGTAGCCCTTGGTGTCACACTGAGATGCAAATGAGATGCCCTGGACAGTCCAGCTTCCTTTAGTCCACTTTTCTGAATGGTCTCAAGTACTGGGGGCCTTAGCTTGAGTGAGCAGGCACCAGTGAGAAGCAGGATCGGGCCGGGAGCCCTGAATGGGGCAGAGCCCAGAGAAGGTCCAGGCTCCGCCCGGACCCAGCCGGCCTGGGGCCCAGGTCCCAGCTCTGCCGTTGGGCTCCAAGAAGCTCGAGGTGCGGATGACAAAAAGGTTTCCATGAAAACCATGGACCACAAACTTCTAACCGGGCCGGTCCTGCGGGGTAGTCACCACCCAGACACATAACTTCTTTAGTAAAAGGATGGTCTCGCCTTTAGCAAGGCCTGTCTGTTGTACCGGTGCATCCATGGCAACGGGCCCTTGGAATGGGTCTTCCCGGACCCTCCCTCTGCAGCCGGCCCCCACCTCCAGAGCACGGTTGTGTTAACCCAACTGGAATCCAGATCCGCCCGGCTCCCCCACTGATCTCAGCCCGCTGACAGCTCGCTTCCAGGCAGAGCCTGTTTGACTCATTTTTTATAGAAATTACCTACAGGTTTGCACATTCGTACACCGACAAAGGGCATGTCCAAGTTCAATGGACAAAAATGCAACAACACCAGGGCAAGCCTAGAACTTGATGTGCCAGATAAGAGTCTCTCCCTCCCCCAGTTTCTGTCTGTCTGTCTGTCTGTCTGTCTCTCTCTCTCTCACACACACACACACACACACGCACACAAACACACGGGATACTATCCTTGTCCCATTTACAGAGGAGAAATCTAAAGCCCAGAGAGGCTGTTACTTCAGATTCCGAGTCAGGATTCGCACTGTGGACCCTTCTTTCTTTGCATGGACACACCCACCCACCACGAACCGCCCTGGAGTGGGGGTGGGGGACCGGGTGGCAGGCGACAGGTGCCCCAGCCCGTTCCCTGACTGAATAATGAGGGAAGGGTGGTGTGGGTTCTGGGCTCATGAACGCAGAACCAAACGGTTCCCTTCACGAGAGCCTACAGTTTGGGGGTTTGCTTCCTGAGTCAGCGCCGGCGGTGACCCGGGCTGACGCAACAGTGTGGCAGGTTCAGCTGTCGCAGCAGGGCCGGCGGTCTGACCCTGCTGTGGGTACACAGCCACTGCCCTTTGGTCCCCGGCGCCTGCCCCAGCGACGCTCTGGACAGAGGGGAGGCTTGGGAATCGGACAGGTCCTGCCACGTCTGACCGCGCCACCTTGGGCCAGTCACGCTGCCCCTGAACCTCACTTTCCTCGTTTGTCAGATCGGGAGCAATTGCTCACTGGGCGGGCTGATGCGAAGGGGACAGGGTGGCATCCTTGGTGTGTCCCCGATCTACGTCAGGCTCCAGGGGTGTTCCCTTCTTCCCTGCTGGCTTGCTGCTGTGCTGCAGGGCCAGAGCCGGGCTCACACGCCCCGCTGGGGCCCGGCCCCGCCACGGGACCCAGTGCTCACTGGCCTCAGCGTTCCCACCCGTGGGCTGCAGGCCGTGGCTCTTCCTGAATCTCAGGGGTGCCAGGAGGAGTCAGCAAATTCACGCCCACAAAGTGCTTGGAACGAGGGTTGGCCACAGTAAGCGCAGCAAACACCGGAGCTGTCCTACGGTAGTGTCCCAAACAGATCGTATGCCGGTCATCGATCCGGAAACGTGTGAATACGGCTCCATGAGAGTTTGCAACCCTCTCTGCATTGTGGTCCTGACGGAGCATCTTAGGAAAGTTTCGGCCTCCCCCTGCCCTGCCCTGCACACACGTGGCCCAATGTAGGGAGATTTGAATTTCATGAAGTGCCGCGTGTGATCCCTGCCCCGTTTTCTCCCACGAAAGGAGTGCGTAGGAGGAAAGACGGAAATGACCGTCAGGGCTCTGAGGGGAGTCGCTGCCTGAGAGTGTGGAGGAATCGGGGGGATGCCCATGCGCACGGGGACGGGCTGGGCTCAGCCGCTAGCTCGAAGCCCACTGCTGCCCAGCCCCTGGCGCTGCTGCTCATCCTGAGCCTCTGGGGCGAGTGTGGGGGTGGGGGTGGGGCTCAGGGGTTATGAAAACCTCGCCCGTCACATCGAGGACAGCCACGAGTTCCTCACGATCATCCCTGAGGCCCAGGCAGGCAGCAAGCCAAGTCACAGGCCGATCCGTCTCTCTGAGCCAGAACAGGCCTGGCCCGGAGCGGCCGGCCCCTCGGACGGATGGCTCGGACAGAACGCTCTGACAGCATCGTTACAGATAGCCCCCTTCTGGGGGACGCCCCTTCCTGGGTTCGCAGCGGGCGACGTCTCCTTGGGTCCTCACGTGGGGGCGGGGCTAGGGAGGGGGGGGGGTGGGCGCGGGCGGCGAGGCATAGTTTCAAGGCACTAATCCCACTCACGAGGCCCCACTCTTAGCAACACTAGTGCCTCCCACCCCTGACACTGCCATTCGCAGGGGCCAGGATGTCAACCTAGGAATTCTGTGGGGCCACAGACACTCAGACCACGGGAGGGCCTTCGCCAGGACACTCACCCAGCACCGTGTGTACCCCATTGTTGGTGGGGGGACCACCGACCGAGGCATGATGCGTGTGTCTGGGAAAATCTAAAAAAGCAGAGGCAGGTGGTTAGACTTTCTGGGAACCCCTGCATCTGTTTCTAGCTCTCTCTTTCTCTACCGGATATAAATTTGAGAAATAAAGACGGATGAGCATTTATTTCTCTCGGTTCCAGAGTCTGAAAGTCCAAGGTCAAGGCGTCTGCAGGCTTGGTCCCTCCTAAGGGCCGTACGGGGGACCTGTGCCAGGCCACCAGGGGCTGTGACTGAGCATGGGCAGTATGGTGTCAAAGGCCGTGGGGGTCAGCAGCTGGACAGCAAGACAGCGGCCCCACCCTCCAATCTCCCTCAAGTCTTGCCATCGTTTTAATGACAGAGGGCCTTTCGCTCTAGCCTGGGGGACCTGCGTTTGGCGCTGTGGGGAGATTGTTAGCAGGAAAGCCGTGCGGCACTGAGCAGCCTGGGGTTGGGTTTGTGGTCGTCACAGGTCTGGCTGGCAGACTCCGTCATGGGTGCTGATACGCTGGGGACCGGCTTCAGTAAGAAGAGAGACAAACAGCTAAGACGAGTGCATTGCCCCAGGCAGGGTGCATGCCCCCCCCCCCACCCCATCCCTGTCTGTAACCCATCACTTTCTATCGAGGACACGCTGTCAGGTAACACACTGCCCCCAGTTGGCATAAGACAGCGGCAGCCACTACTCAGCATCATTACCTCCCACAGTTCCGGGTGGGGCTGGGCTCAGCCGGTGGCTCTCACTCAGGGTCTCAGCTGGACAGTGGCCGCGACCCATGTCATCTTGCAACCAAGCTTCAAGCTGCCACGTTTCCCCAGCCCACTAGGCTGGACTCTCTGAAGGCACGGACAGCTCCATTCCTTTTCTTCCCTGTGTCCCGCCCGCCCCCTCTAATCTCCCTGCTCCGCGCAGAACCAGCCAGGGCGAGGGTCTGTGGAAAAACAACACTAACTACGGCAATAGCAGCTCCTGGCTGCTGAGTGTTTGCCGAGGGCTGGGCTTGTATTTGGTGCTTGAATCGCTTCCTCTCATCCCAGGAAGCCTAAGAGGCACGTTTTCTCATCATTAAAGGGACATGAAGCATCTTGTTGAGGACACGGCTGGTGAATGGGAGCTGGGACTTGAACCGGATCGCTCGTTCCGGGGTCTAAGATCCCCGCCTCCACTTTGACTGTTATCATCAGAAAGAAGGCCATTTAACCACAGCTCATTGGCTGGCCGATCAGAGGCCATGCAACCCACATTTTCCCCCTCAAAACAGATGGAGCTTTTCAAAAACTGGTTTATGCTGGTAGACCAAGAGCCCCTGAGGGAGGGACTGTGTATGACTGTGACCCTGCTATTCCCAAGGCCATGCTCAGGGTCTCAGGACTGAAGGACCGGCCCTCCGGACCACAGAGGTGGCTGGGAAACAGAGACTCCACCACCCTTTTGCCCAAGACCAGCATTCCTCAAAAGGTGGCCCTAGGGGTCCTGTACAAGCAGGTACTGAGAATCACAGACTTCCCTCCAAGATTCCTGAATCAGAATCATGGAGGTGGCGCAGTGTGGGTCCAGGAATCTGCACGTTAAGATCCCCCAAGGAGTCTCGAAAGCCACCCATATTCTCAGAGCAAGCGCTTCGCTGGGCTTGGTTCCTGCAGTTCACCCTTTCACCAGCAGAGGGCGCGCCACCACTTCTTATCTCCACGGGCATCTCCTCCCCTGACAGGTGTTCCTACAACCTGAGACTTGGTTGACCAACGGTGGTTTTAGTGTTTGGGAAAGCACACTGGCTCTCTGCTATTCTGAAAGAGTGCTACAGGGAGCTCAGCTAGCCAAACACCTCCTGTTACAGAGAGGGACAGAACTTGCCCGAGGCCAGTGAATGGCCGAGCTGCTCTCAGAAAGCCGGCCCGGCTGTCCACACTGCCACGGGCCCCCTCTGCCTGCCTTCCAGCCCAGACTACAGACGGGGGCGGGGCGGGCGGGGCGCAGGGACTCAGGCCCGTCCCTGCCTCACCCACTGCACTCCCCGTCCACTCATCCTTTGCAGCTGTGCGCTGAGCCCGCGTGTTGCATGCATGGTTATCTCATGCTGGTTGGTGGGGGAGGGGCAGAGAGCGCACACTCACCTGTCGCTCCGAAGGGCAAGTTCAGGAGTCAGAGCTGACTGAAGGGGACTTGCTCTGGCCAGAGGCAGGGAGGGAAGTTAAGAAGGGTGTACTGCCCTGGCTGGTGTGGCTCAGTGGACTGAGAGCCGGCCCTGCAAGAACCAAAGGGTTGCAGATCAATTCCCACAGCACCCGCCTGGATTCCGGGCCAGGTCCCCAGTAGGGGGCGTGCGAGAGGCAACCACACATCGATGTTTCTCTCCATCTCATTCCCCCTGCCTTCCCCTCTCTAACATAAATAAATAGTAAAATAAATAAATCCTAAAAAAGAGAAGGGTTTATTTACGAGGAAGGGCTCTTGAGCTGAGCAAGATGAGACAGATGGAAGGAGAGGAGCTGGATGGAGCAGGGTCAGCGGTCCGGGTAGGGGAGCAGCACGAGTGTGTCCTGCAGAAGAATGAATATGGAGTGGTGACAGGTGCGAAGGTGCCCCTGTACCTGGGGGTTAAGGCAGGAAGGGCAGGTGCTGGGAGAGGATGGAGAGAGGCTGACCTTTGGGGACAACAAGCGCACAAGACATGACCTTGTTGACCTCAGTGGTCAAGATTTGACCACAAGTAGCAACGTCACGAGGTAGCCTTCGGAAAGCCATATACACCACAGAGCAAAGGATTGGAAGGTGGGTGGGGAGTGGGGAGGAACAGGGCAGGCTTCATGGAGGAGGTGGCATTTAGGTTGACTCCCAGCTAGGTTTGACTCAAGGGCTCAGGCTCCCCTCCCTGACTTTGCAGAGCGTGTATCACCTTAGCCATATGGATTTTCTATCCACACCTAAGTAGATAATTCCAGAAGCTAAAAATCATTCTGACCTGAGAGGGGACAAGGATACGTGTTCTCCAGAGGCCAGCTCGTCCTCCAAACGCCGTCTCTCCCCTCCCATGGCGCCCGCCTTCCCCCAGCTCTCCTGCGTGCACGGCCGGTCCTGTGCAGCTCCAACCAAAGGTGGCCCGGACACAGAGTCCAGGCTCTGAGCCCCCTGCCCATGACCCTCTGCACCCCTCCCTACCAGAGCCATTGGGATCTCAACACTTTAGAGCAGTTGTGGGTTATGGGACAACAGGGAGCAATGGCTGTTATGTGTGCCAGCCTTTGTAACAGGCTCTGACTCTATTTTCTGATGGTCTGCTGCTGACAGCTTTTTAGCCTCCTCCCCCCACCCCCTCCCTTTTCGGCCCCGCCTGCATGGAAACCCTCCCCCCTCCCTCCCACCTCTGTCTCCTCCACCGTAAAAGCCCAGCCACCTTCAGTCCTTGCTTTCTCCTGCCGTTTGGGGACGACCTTGGAAGCCTGCCCTGTTCTCCTTACATGAGCAGGAGAACTCTCTGTACCCTCTGGGGACACAGGTGCTTCTGTCGGTGTTGACACTCACACCAAACTTTACATGGGGGGTCTGTTACGGGCTGAATTATGTGCCCCCAAAATTGTATGGCAAAGCCTTACCCCCTGCCCCCAGTACCGAGAATGTGCCATATTTGGAGATGGGGTCTTCACAGAGGCAATCAAGTTAAAAATGGTGTCATCAGAGGAGCCCTGACCCAATGCCCCTGGTGTCCTTCCAAAGCGGGGAAATGTGGACGTGGAAGCACACGTGCACCGGAGAACGTTGTGAGACGACAGGCAGCGATTGGACGGACGATGCAGCCACAGGGCGAGGGACCCCAAGACGGCCGGACAAGCCAGCTTGCGAAGTCTCAGAGGGAAGGTGGCCCTGCTGGGCCCTGATCTCAGACCGCTGGCCCCTGGACCTAGGAGAGAATAAACTGCTGTCGTCTCAGCACCCCCACCCCGCCTGTGGCCGTGGGTGGCCCCCACTAAAGCACGGGGTCAGGGGCGGCCCCGAGGTGGGGGTGCTTGGTTCCGTGGGGTGGCTGGGGGCGGGGGCGGAGCTGCGGAGGCCGAGGGCACAGCACCGGATCCCTCCGCCACCCAAGAAGGTTCTGAGAAGTGGAAGAGGGCAGCCAGCCAGGTGGGCATTGCAACAGCTGCGGGAGGACAGCTGGCCAAGGTCCGAGGTCGGCTTGGGCATGGGGTCGTCCAGAAGATTGGTGGCATCAGGACCTGGTGATGGGGACTGAAAGGGTCGGAGCTGGGGGGCTGGGGGACGAGGGTGGTGTCCCCTGGAGCATGAGCACAGGCACGGGGGTTTAGTAAGGACTGGGGGTGGGGGCGGCCCCCTGGGGCCCTCGGAGCCGGGAGCATTTGATGGGAGGCCCAGAGGCAGCCGGGCAAACACAACCCGATGGGGCAGCGTTTCCCTGTGGCTGCTCCTTCTCCGCCTTCAGCTCGGATCAAACGCCGGCCTCCCCAGAGCAGCTCTTCCATAACAACCCCCTCTCCATCCACCCAGGGCACTTACCCCCACGGTTCCCTCTGACCTCTGTCCACTCTCTCGGCACTTACACCTTCTTGTCCGCTGATGGGCTTGTTTCCAGTGTGTCTGCCCCTCGCCTGTTCGGTCCCGGTTGTTTGCTGGCAGATCGCGATCGCCCAGAGCGGTGTCGGCCCGTGGTCAGGGCCCGACCGAGATTTGAGGTTTTGCTGAGTGGAAGAAAGAGGGAAGAGGCCCAGGAGAGAGTCGGCGCTGCTGGCCGCATCCGGGAGCAGGCTGAGCTGGAGTTCGGGGCACGTATGAGATGCAGGTAGGATCGCACCTGTGAACGGGAGTGGGAGGCAGCGGGGGGTGGGGTAGACGGGAGTGGGACTGCGCGCCAGCCCTAGGACGCTGTGCCAAACCTGAGCTCGGAGGGCACGTTGCTCACTGGAGCTGCCCCTCGGCTGATGGGCTGATGTGGCGGGGCCTTTTTAAACCCCCATCTTGCTCAGTCGCGGAATGCAGTTGGCCGTGAAGGCAGACCACACAGGAGCTGTCTGCAGAGCACACCCCTGGGGCTGAAGGCCCGTCCCCACGACCTCCAGACCCCAGGCTGGACACGGGTTCAGGTCACGGCACTGGTGGGGGCTGTGGAAACCAGGGCGGTGAGCAAATGATGGGCACCCAACAGCCTTCCCCCATGCCGCAGGCACTCGGGGGAGGAAGGGTGGACCCCTTCCACCTGGGAGGGCTCTGGTTGGCTCTGGGAGATGGGGCAATTTGACCGGAGGGGTTTATTTGCATGCAGCTGTCGGGCCTGGAGTCGAGGGAGTCTCCGAGGGAACCGGCGGCCCGGGCGTGGGGGAGCCTCCACGAGAAGGGGTGCAGAGTCCAGCTGTGGGCAGACTTGTGGAGAATGAGCAGGGGTGCTCCTGGAAGGGTGGGGGGTGCCAAGAAGAGAAGCCCTCACCCCGCCCAGAAGACACCTCCGCTTTCTCTTTTAGGACCGCAGCTCAGCAGGGAAGCAGACCTGGGGCCGCTCAGGGACCGAGCAGGCCCCCTGCAGAAGGTCGCCTTAGGCAACCAGGGGTCAAAGTGCCGTGAAAGAAAAGGAAGTTCAAAGGCACGCTGGCATGGGCACCTCTTTAGAAACCGCAGCGAAGGACAGAGAAAGAACAGGGTCACAGGTGACCCCAAAGGTGACAGGGAACGCGTGTTTTCTACCATCACCCCCAGAGGCAGAGTGGAGCGTCCGTCCTCCAGAGAAATCCCGATGACTGTTTCCGTCCCCTCCGGGCAGGAGCGAGAGCTGTGGACACCTTTTGTCCCTTTGACTAGAGACCGAGTGGCCGGACTCGCCAGCCTGGAGATCCAGGGGCCGCGCTGAAGCTCCTGTCCCCGCTGGGCCTGCCTGTGCTGGCGGTGGTCTCCTCGGGTGGCCTTCCGGGTCCCGAGGGGGCATCTGCCTGCCCGGCCCCTGCCTACACTGCCCGCCTCTCCCCTCCCCCTTCCCGGGCCCAAGCCTGGAGACGCAAAGATCTGCGAGACTAGGCACCCGGGTGTTGTCACCTTCATTCCTTTGTCACTCAAGCATTGTTAAGCTGGAATCACGCGCCTGCATTTTTCCCCTTTGTTAAATTTTTCGGGGCTGGCTAATTGCCTAGATCGGCAGACCGTCCAGCACAGCAGAAGCAGAGACGAAGTGAAATGCCGGCGTTTCTCTCACTGGGCCTGGTCCTGGAAGGGGAGCCCCCGTGTTTCCCGTGGGGGATCCTGCCTCGGGCGTGTGAGGGGATTCTTTCAGCACTGTGTCCCCAAACCCTGCCTGAGCCCGCCACAGTGCCGGCACACAGAGACAGGAATGAATGAATGAATGAATGAATGAGTAGATGAATGAATGAATGAAGTGCAGGGCAGGCCAAGGGAGGGCATTCCATTTTCTGTCCCCAGTCCCACTAGAGGAACCCTGTGCTGGTCTCCCACCTGTCTGTCACGGTCCACTGGCTACCTCCAGAATGTCCGTTCCCGCTCAGGGGCAGATGACCAAGGACAGGCCAAAGCGGAGGGCCCTGAAGGTTGAAAATATTTCCATGTTAAGAGGAGAAAAGGGAATATAAGAGCACTCTTTTTCTGTCAGCCGCATCACAACTGTAATTGGATAGTTACTAAGATAAGGGTGTGTTTAATTTCTGTAGGACGTCACCACCATTACCATCACCACCACCACTGTCACCACCACCATCACCACCGTCATCACCTCTACCACCATCAAACCACCACGCTTTCCACCCCACCTTCACCACCATACCAACCCCCATCATCACCACCAACACCACACCTTCACCACTGTGGCTACCGCCACAGGACAAACTACGTGAGGGCCAGGACTCTGGTGCTTCTGTGAACTCCTAAGTTCCTAATTCCAGGTAGGGAGCAAGCATAAATCATATCGCTGAACGAAAATGAGCCAGTGAGGAAGGGAAGGATGGAAGAAGGCAAGAATAGGGCAGGGAGGGAGGGAGGGGAGAAGAAGAGAACCAGAAGACAGGAGGCAGGGGCGCAGTGCTGGAATGACCCGCTCTGCTGGAAAGAAGGAAGTTCAGAAAACGCCTCTTGGGGAAATGATACCTAACCTGAATTTTAAACGATGGATAAGAAACTTCCCAGGTGGGACAGGAGCAGGCATTGCGAGCCCGAGGCCGGCGTGTGTGAGGCAGGGAGAGCTGGATAGAGGGCAGCAGGCAAAGCCGCGGCCCTCCCAGAGTGCCACAGACCGGAGGGGAGGTGAGCCTGGCCGCGGGTTGAGGGAAGGGGGCCCGCAGGTGTTGACATTATAACAATGACCTATCTTAGCTGCTGCTATTTTTAAAATTTGGATTTTCTTCCATAGACAAGGGGACTTAGATGGGGAAAACATCACTGATTCATTTGCTCGTGTATTTGTTCATTTATTTCCCAGTTATTTATCGAGTACTTTTTGTGGACAAGGTCCAAGGGACAGAGCAATGAATAAAACCACCACATCCATTCAAACGATCTCATTGGTTCCCACAGTTAGTCTAGGAGGTGGTGACTGTGTACCCATTTTGTTATTATGGGTCAAATAGCTTCCAAATATATTTTTTAAGTAAATAAATAAGGGTGTGAAATGTTGATGAGTTAGTAAAAAAAAAAAAATAGCTTCTAAAGCCTGAACTCAGTATTTTCATAAGTATCCTACACAGTAGCCCCGTGTGGGAGCGTGATGCCGTTTTCGGAAGAGACTGGTGCTTGGCAAGGCTACGCTCTCCTGTCCGGACCCAACAGCGCACTCGGCTCTGGCCAGGATGCAAGGCCAGGCTGGTGCCACGCCGAAACACCACCCTCAGCTTCCGAAGAGCATCTGAGCGCGAAGGGGAAGACGGCCCTGGAACTACAGACCTTGGCCATCCGTGGATTAGGAGCATCGGATGTTTTTGACACTGAATCCGAAGTGCTCCCTATGGACCATGCCTCCGGCTCCTCCCCCATCTCATGCCTAAATGCAATGACAGGGTTATCTCTTGGCCAGCACCCTCCTGGTTTCCCCGAGAGCACCACGGGCTCCTCGGGGCATTTGCTGAGCATGCCTGCCGGTCAGCTGTGCACAGCCTGGCCCACTGAAGCTCAGACCCACAGTGGGGGTCTCATTCCCCACCCCCACTGCAGCCCTGCCTTTTAGCCTGAACTGTCACAGGGAGACTCGGGGTGTTGCAAGCTGGGAGGCCCCGTGGATAATTAGGGAGGCCCCCAGTGTCTTGCTGGTGTCTGAGAGGACTCAATTTCGGTTCCTCCAAAAATGAGTGGACGCCGCACCAGAATCAGCCCGTGGCTGGGCCTTCTTCTTAAGTCTGGACACACACGCAACCCCGGGGAGAAAACAAAGCAAGCGTGAGCCTGGGGTGGTGGGGTTGGGTGGGGGACACAGTCGATCCCGTGTACAGAAGAAGAAAAACGATGGACTTAACACAGGTCAGTGGGCATCTGAACGCGCAGATGTGTGGGGACAGTGAAGGTCAGTGTCCCCCCGACTCCAGGGTCAGTTGCACGAGGATGTGGCTCATGTCTGCCGCACCCACTGATGTGTCCCAATGCCCAGTACACAGTCGGTGCCACATACGTGTTTGCGGATGAACGGGGCGAGTGAAGGCTGAAGAAGGATTTCGCCAGGAAGCCAGGTGACGCGCCCCCGCAGGAGAGAACCGGTGAAGCCGCTCCCCGGCGTGGAGGGGACAGCAGGTGCGACCGAGACACCAGGCGGCCCCGCACACCTGGCCTCTCTGTTGTGCTTCCTGTCCCAGTGTGAGGGAGCCGCACACTCGTGTGCACATGCGGCACACGCACACCCAGGGAACTGGGAAACCTCAGAAGGTCAAGTTTCCTTCCTCATCAGGTCTGTCTCCGGCCACCAGCGGCCACCACCTCAGGCACACGTCCCTCGAGAATCCTAGATACTTCCACCGGCCCTGATCCAGCCTCTGGGGTCAGACCCACTGGCCCAGAGAACACTGGGGCCCACCTGCCGGCCCCTCCCTGGACACCCACGAAGATCCAAATCACATCTCACCCAGCGCCAGCCCCAGGGTCCCCACCCATGCCCAGCGAAGCCGCCCGAGCCACCTCCAAGGATCCGCCCAGGCCCCCACCCAGCCCCAGGCCTCCCTCCTTCCCACCCCAGCTGCACTGAGTTCTGAACATTTTCTCCCACCGCCACCAGCCACACCCGAGAGCTGAGTCACAGGCCCCAGAGAGTGCCTGCCCCAGGGGCTCTGGCGTCTGGCTCTGCCACACCCTGTCACACGGTTCCCGCCCAGCCTGGCACGTCCCAGGGCACCAGAGTGTGCCAGGTGGGAAATAGCTGTGACAAGAGGTGGAGTGGGTGTGGGGGGTGATGTGGACATATCTGCCTTCCGTGGCCCCATCTCCATTTCTAGCGCCACTATAAAATAATAATTACAGGGATGTACAATAATGACTATGATAATAAATAATAACAGCGGCTCCCATGATGTAATCCGTGCCAGGCGCAGTGCAAGGGCTTTGCACACAGCATCTCTCCACACCTGTGCGCAGTGGAGAGGCAGGTGTGATCGCGCCCATTCCTACAGGTAAACAGGTAGAGGCCCAGAGACGCGGGTGGAGATTGGCAGCGCCGGGCCTCGGGCCACCCGGTGCTCGCCCAAGCCACACCGCTTCCCAGCTCCCCCAAGGAGCCCCTGGGACAAAGCGGCTGGCCGTTTGAGGAGGGAAAGCACTCCTGCTCCCGGGAAGCCAGAGGGGCTGGTGAAGTCCCCAGGGTCACGTCGCCGCGGCTTTCCACACCTGACTTCGGGACGCTGGCGGCGGCGGGCGTTGTGCGGCGCTTGGGGTTTAACCCTTAGCCACACAGGTTCCCAGCTGATCGTGTAGGTGTTTTTATTCACCCCCAAGGGAAGACTATGAGAGCTACTGGCCCTGGCGGGGTCCTCGGTGGCCTCCCGAGAGGCCAAGGTTGTGGGCGGAGTCTCGTTCGTGCCCTGAAGCCAGTTGGACAGAAGGCGGGAGAGCCGTGGCCGGGTGGGGAACCTCTGCTCTGTCTCTCACCCCTCCCGCCCCCCAGTGCAGTGCCTGACGCTCGGAAGGGTCCTTCTTGCTCCCAGCCCCGGTCCCAGGCCGGTGGGAGATGTGTTACTGCATCGTGCGGAAGGGCCCACGGAGGCTCAGTGAGGAGAAGGAGGTGGAAATCAGCCACGTGTTGGCGGTGCGTGTCCTGAAGCTACCTGGCTTGCTCTGGGGCACCTCCGAGAAGGGGGACCCCCCCCAAGGCCAGCCTTCACCTGTGCCTGTCCCGTGGCTTCCTGTGGCCTTGTTCCGGCCGCTCCTCCGCCCGCACCTGTGCTGGGGCTGCTGGGGTGAAGCAGAAAAGCCTCAGACTTCACCCTGCAGGGGCGCCCAAACTTTTGGCGTCTCCGGGCCACACTGGAAGAAGAAGGGCTGTCTCTGGGCCACACATTAAGTACACTGAGACATGTAGTCACAAAAACATCATACCATGTTTTAGGTAAACTTATTGTTTTGTGCTGGGCTGCATTCATAGCCATCCTGGGCTGCACGTGGCCCAGGGGCTGCCTCAGAGGACAGACCCCGCCTGCTCCAGAAGCCTTCCTCGCTCCCTTGGGTGGCTAAGGAGCGTCTCTCCACTGGGAATTCCCCAGGGTTTGATCCGGCCTCGTCACAGCCCTGGCCCCAGGGTTTCCCCCCCCCCCCCCCCCCGTCCTGGTCTGCGGGGTCAGGGAGGAGGGCGGCACCGCTTCTCTGCGTGCGGCACCCGGCTAGCTGCCAGCCAGCCCAGACACTCAGTCTGCGTTTCCACCTGAACCCTGCAGTCGGGACAGACGGAGGCCGCTTGGAAGGGGACAAGGAGAGGGAAGGGGAGCAGCACATCAGTGGCTCGGGAACCAAGTGTGGGCCAGCCTCCTGCTCCGCCGAACCAGGAGGACCGGAGGAACCAGACGGGCCATCTGGGGGAATGCTGCCGGGCTTTCGACGACGGGCTCTCTGTGGGGCCCGGAGCCAGCCCGGTTCTCCCTTGCCTGGACCCGGAACCCCAGTTTCCTCTATCCACACAGCCTTCCCTCACAGGCCAGTGAGAACTAAATTTCTTTCGTGTGTGTCACACAGCTGAAATCAAATCGGGGGCTTATCCCAAAGGGTGGGAAAACACAAATTAGGGACTCTTTTTTTTTGCAATCTCCAGTGGTTTGCCCATAAAGGTTTTGCTGGAACGTCTGCTCCCGCATCCTCTGCACTCCGCTGCTGCCAGGGCACCACGCCAGTCCTGGCTCCGCCGGCGCTAAGCTCAGACTAGGGGCCGCATTATTCTACCCGGAACTGGTTCACGGCACGACTCCTGAGAGCCTGGCCCTCTGAAGC